>NC_090444.1:1745381391-1745697545 GCF_031143425.1 Pleurodeles waltl
TTAATTCCCTGTAAAAACAGGATCAAAATGGAAATACAGCAGCATGTAAAAAATAGCAACAAAAAAAACCAGCAAACTAACAGGCAAGGCAATTAAAAAAGCAAACGAAAAACATAAAGGAGCATGACATGGTATCAGCAATAGCAACCAGGGACTTCACAAAATATTTGGCACATGCGTCACCCATACAGACATCATAAGATCAGGGCCAGTTTTAGCTCTGGTGGTGCCCGGTGCATAAGTCTTTATGGTGCCCCGAAATTACCTTCTCCACAAATTCTCTCACTACCACCCTCTAACAGTATCCCTCATCTCTTCATAGCCCCTCCCTGATATATCTCAGTTTTTTAAAGCTCTACTCATTGTCCACTCAAACTCAGTTCCGTGATCTGCATGGAACAAGTTCTTCGCAACAGGTACATTAACCCTCTGTGCTACTTTAGAATGATTCAAAACTTCCATGAGACAAAACTCAACCACTCTGCAGAAGAAACATTAATCGCCGGAGTTACCTTGACATTATAGTTGCCTCAAAACTGCTGGACAAACAAGTAACTCTACAGGAGGTGCTTTTAAACCTATGTTATTTTTAACCACGCCTCCCCATCCAACAGAGGCCAGTGCCAGGTGCGGCTGCAACAGTCGCACAGCCCTAAAGCCGGCCCAGATTTCAGGGTATTTCATGAGCTTTTGAAGCAAGGGCATCCCTCACATACGTTTGCATCGCTTATGATAGTACTGCGGACAAAGTGTTATATAGTTACAAACGTGTCGAAAGTGTGTATCTTCTGATGAAAAGGATACATTATTATTTCCTGAGTCCACATCACAAGGTTTGTGATTATTTCCAGTTTCCAAATCACAAAATGTCCACGTGCTACACTTGAAATAAATCTATGAGACTACACCTATCCGGAAATGGGATGCAATAGGACACAATGCCTTTGTATAATTCGGTAGACGCAATGCGAATCACAACATTCAAACAAAACCTTAAAAAATGGGTGTGCCCATTCACTGTCACCAAGTATTGTAGACCATGTTGTTCTTGTGGCAGCAGAAACTATCATCACATCTGGACCCTATTGCAGTACACATCTGGGCAATCTTACCGCTAGAGGAAATGCTTAGATAGCAGTGCACAGAAGTATTCCATGAAAAGAGTCTAATAGGATTAAACAGTGAAACTTGAAACCACCTTTTGCTATAAACCGGTGCCCGAGCAAACAAACACTTTGTTAGTTATGTCAATATTTCCATGCCTGTACGTTGTCTCTTTCTTCTCAAAAGCACTTTTGAGAAGTTAAGTACACACCATTTTGAAATTGTACCAACAAATTTAGATGTATAGGAAGATAAAGGCGTAAAGTGTGTAATCGATGGTTGTCGGCTATAATCCTGGCAAGGGCATTTTCATGATTTGGTGTTTCACAGTCGTAGTGTTTTACTCCCTGAGAAGTTAAACAGAAGTAGACGGAGGCCATTTTACATAAATGACTATTTTTCTAAAACAAAGCTAAACCTGTGTCAATTACATTTTTTCTAATATATCATCGTTGCTATTGCATGCAAAAAAACACTTTTAAATATTGTTAGCCATATATCTTATTTAGTTACATACTTTCTTTGGTGTCTAATGTTCTAATTTTTTCTATTATATCCTGGTCGCTATTGAATCTGAAGAAGAAAATTTTAAAATATTGAAAGAAAAAAATATATATATGTATACATTTATTTGTTTACTTTGGTGTCTAATGTTCTAAACTCAACCATTTAAAGTAGTTGTACTCTCAAGTGATGCAGTGATTTTACATTAAGCCAAATGTGTGAAAGTATTGCCATACAGTTTATGCACAAGAGATGGTAGGAAAAATGATATGCGAGAAATTTTCTTCCTGAACCAGACATCTGCTGATATTTTACATGACGTTTGTGTATGAGAGGTATGTCCTCGTGTACAATGTTCACACAAAGTCCTGGCCAGTAACATTTCATACACTATGCATGATTTTACAAACATGCATATTTAGCAGTGTTAGAAATGGGGTCTCTGATTGGAAGTCAGTTTGCACTCTGTCCAAGCAGGGACCCTCACTCTAGTCAGGGCAATGGAGATACACACTTAAGATAAACTCTGCTCACCCGCTTGGTAGCTTGGCCCAAGCAGTCAGGCTTATCTCAAAGGCAATTTGTAAAGTATCTGTACCAACACACTCAGTAATATATTGAAAACACTACAAAATGGACACCACACCAGTTTAGAAAAATAAGCAATATTTCTCTGAATCAAACAAGAGCAAAAACGACAAAAATCCAACACACACTAGCCAAAATATGAATTTTCAAAAGAATAAGAGTCTTACTCCATAGAAAACACTGGAAACACTGATTTTACACAAAGTACAGGGTTTGCGTCAAAAATAAAACAGCACAGGCGAGAGTGCATCGAATAAAGTCAGTGATGCGTTGATTTCTCACTTGCAAGTGAGACCGTGCCTCATTTTCTTCTCTAGTCAACTAGGCGTTGCGTCATTTTTCTCTCCCGCAAGAGAGCGATGCAGTGATTTACGGATGGGCACCTCGGATCCGCGCGGGCTTGTTTTGACTTTTGACGCCCAGAGATGATGCATGAGAAATCCGGTCGCATGGTGTCAGAAAACCGCACTGCGTGGGGTTTGTGTTGTTCTCAACAGCTGCAAGCGTTGCAGATGGGGTGATAACATTTTCCCCACACCGTGGTCTGTACATGGATTTAAGTCTTTGTTCTGCCAACTTCACCTATCAAGGGCCAAGGAACTAGAATGGGCACCACTTGGCATGGCAGAGTCTCAGCAGAGAGTCCAGGTGCTGGCAGAGGAAGTCTTTGATGGCCCTGAGACTTCAAAATGGGAGGCAAGCTGAATCCAAGCCCTTGGAGATTGTTCACAAGCAGGAATATACCACAACATCCAGTCTTTGTCCCCTCTCAGGCAATAGCAGCAACTGCAGGCCAACCCAGCAAAGCACAGTCAGAGGCAAAGGGACAGTATTCTCCCTTCAGCTCTTCAGCTCTTCTCCTTGTCAGAGGTTCCTTTTGAATCCCAAAGTGATCCAAAAATCTGGGGTTTTGGGTCCACTACTTATGCCCCTTTGTGCCTTTGAAGTAGGCAAACTTCAAAGGAAGGTCTCTGTTGTTCACTAGATCCTGCCTTGCCCAGGCCTGGCTCTAGACTCACACCAGGGGGGTTGGAGACTGTATTGTGTGAGGGCAGGCAGAGCCGATTCAAGTGTAAGTGACCACTCCTTGCTCCACTCTAGTTCAGATGGCCCATCAGGATATGCAGGCGTCACCCCATCTCCCTTTGTGTCACTGTCTAGAGGGGATTCATAAAGAGCTCAACTGTCAGTCTGACCCAGACACGGAATACAAAAGCAGGCAGAGTCACAGAATGGTTTAAGCAGAAAAATGCTCACTTTCTACAAGTGGCATTTTCAAACTGACAATTTAAAAAACAACTTTACCAAAAGATGTATTTTTAAATTGTGAGTTCAGAAACACCAAACTCCATATTTCTATCTGCTCCCAAAGGGAAACTGACTTAAAAGATATCTAAAGGCACCCCCCATGTGACTCGTATCGCCTGCTCTCTATGATCAACATTGAGAAAAAAAATTGGCCAAAATGATAGTGGCACGGTTGCAGCCGTTGATTCCGAGGCTGGTGCTTCCGGACCAGTCTGGGTTTGTGTCGGGCAGATCCACATCCCACAATTTGCCCACTATTTTTGCGGTAGCGGGCATCAAGGGGGTCAAGGAGGATGCAGCTGCAGTGTTCTTGGATGCTACAAAGGCCTTCGATTCTTTGGCGTGGGAATACATGTTTGCGTTACAGGCTACTGTGGGACTGAGTTCTCGCTTTGTGAAATTGATCCCATTGTTGTATTCGTCCCCTAAGGCCAGGCTGCGTCTAAACGGGTCTATTTCAGATCCTTTCTCAGTCGCCCGAGGGGCTCGTCAGGGGTGCCCTTTGTCCCAGTTACTTTTCGCTGTGGCGATGGAGCCTCTTGCGGCATGGCTGAGACAGCTCCATAATGATAGGGGTCTGCCGTATAGGCAGCGACCTATTTTGATATCTATGTATGCTGATGACATCGCGCAGTACATTCGTGATCCGCGTAAAAATTTAGACGTTCTGTTGGATGAAATTGTGCGCTTTGGTACTTTTTCTGGGATCATGATTAATTGGTCCAAGTCAGTGGTGCTGCCTTTGTTTGCGGGGGTGACGGACTTCTCTTCCCGGTACCTGATTGAATGGGCAAGTGGCCCAGTCCGCTATTTGGGGGTCTGGCTGAGCTGCGATGTGGAGGCTGACTGGCTGGCTAACTATGGTAAGGCCATATCGTGGTTGGAAGAAAAAGTCGAGGCTTGGCGCTCGTTTCCACTCTTGCTGATCGGGCGTATTGCTATTGCGAAAATGGTGGTCTTGCCAAAATTCCTATATCTGTTTGTGAACATCCCTCTCCTACTTCCGGTGAGCTTCCTGAGACGTCTTCGTTCTGCTCTGATACGATTGGTTTGGGCCGGTGGGCAGGCTCGTATTGCCTGGGAGAAGCTGACGTTACCATTTGAGATGGGTTTCCTTGCTGCCCCAGATCTGGAGCTTTACTATTATTGCACTCAGGTGCATTTTGCATATTATTGGTTGCATCCGGTCTGGTATTTGCCACATCTTCTGCCTGAAAGTGATACGGTGTGGCCGGACGATTTGACCCGCATTCTCGGTAACCCCTCCCAGCCTCAGACGTGGGGCGTTGACACAGTGACATGCACCGCTTGGGCCTGGACGGCGCTGTTGCGCCGTTCTGGAGCGAGTGTGCTTTTTGCTCCCTCGCTCCCAGTCCGTTCGCTCGCAGATGTTGAGATGTTCCATGATGTACGGTTGCGTGATTTTCTTTGGGATTCAAGTTTAACCGAACTGGGTGACTGGTTTGTGTATGGTCGACTGATCTCCCCCGGAGATGTGCTTGGGGATGGACACACCACTGCGTTGCAGCGGTTGTACGTGCTGCATGTCTGCGCAATGCTGTGAGCTCGATTCTCTGCACTTATGGAGACTCCATTGGAATGTCAGGCTTTGGAGGTGCTGTGCTGCACTCAATCGCTGTGTAAACTTATTACTAAATTGTATAATTGTGTACAGGAACAGCGAGGTGACATTGGCGCGCCTGCTAGAGTGCGATGGGAGGCAGATGTGGGTGAGCCTATATGTGAGCAGGCGTGGCAAAGATGCTGCGTGCACATGAGAGCTTTGTCTCCCAATTATAGGCTACGTCTGATTCATTTCAAGTTTTTGCACAGCCTATACTTTACCCCTAGCGGTCTCTGCTCTATGGGCCTACATGAAGATGCGTGCTGTGAGCGGTGCCACGCCCCCGATGCTGGCTTTTTGCATCTTGCGTGGGAGTGCACCGAGGTTCATGCTTTCTGGGTGGAGGTCATGTGTATGATTGAGGAGATGACTGGTTTGGAGCTTCCCTTCTCCCCCAGATTAGCGCTGCATGGATGTGTGGACGTAGTGCAAAGGACTCACAGGAAACTGGTGGACCTACTCCTTTTGCTAGCTAAGTGCAGGTTTGCGATGTGCTGGGGCCGGAGTGGGGCCCCTCGTGGATCTGACTGGTTGCAAGATGCCTCCTTTTGTCAGGAGCAGCTGATGATTTTTTGGGAGCTGACTCCAGAGGGCTCCCAGCCAAAGGATATTTGGGCTCTGTTGCGCTCCTTTCTGGAGGCCTTATAATGCGGTTGTGTTTGTGCTGCATGACAGCTTACTCGCTTAGTGGCTCTGTTTGCCTTCGCCTTTCTCTCACGCAGTGACATGGTATAAGCTGGTCTGCTGCAATGCGCTCCTGTGTTCCTCTTCTGTCTGCCTCCTTCCTTCCTCTCTTATCTACTGGTTCTGTACCAAGTCTCTAGCCCTATGGACATGCTGTGTAATGCCTTGTGATTGGACTATGGCTGTTATGTATACTTCGTGGCGGCTGGGGCTCCCTAGCGGCACATGGGAACCTTGATACATCACACTGGATAGTGAATCGTTGGTAATTTTCCTTCATAGGCTGTACCCTAGGGACTGGTGGGGGACTGGTTTTGATAATCTCTTTGTAACCAAGTTCTGTGGGCTGTCTTTTTTTGTACTGTTGTATGTTACCTTTTCTAATGGATAAATAAATATGGAAAAATGGCACCCCCCATGTTAACCTGTAAGAGAGATAGGCCTTGCAAAAGTGAAAAACAAATCTGGCAGTATTTCACTGTTAGGACATGTACCACACATCTAAATATGTCCCACCTTTAACATACACTGCACCCTGCCTATGGGGATACCTAGGACTGGCCTTAGGAGTACATTACATGTATAAAAAAAAGGTTTGGGCCTGGCAAGTGGGTACACTTGCCAGGTCGAATTGGCAGTTTAAAACTGCACACACAGACACTGCAGTGGTGGGTCTGAGACATGTTTATAGGGTTAGTCATGTGGGTGGCGCACCCAGTGCTGCAGGCCCACTAGTAGCATTTGATTTACACCTCTAGTGCTCTTTACTAGGGGCCTACTAGGAAATCAAATGTGCCAATCATGGAAAAGCCAATTACACGTACATTGTACACAGGGATCACTTGCACTCTAGCACTTGTCAGCATTGGTAAAGTGCTCAGAGTACCAAAAACAGCAAAAGCAGGATCCAGCACACAGTCAAAACATGGGAAGCAGAGGCAAAAAGACAGGGGAGACCAGGCCAAGGATGCCAGGTCTTACAGGCAGAAAAATAATGCAATTTTGCAGGCCCCTTGTACAAAGGAGACGTCCTTTGGTGGTGGGCACAAATGCTCTCATATGTCTACAGCAATGATCCGGTCAATGTTCCTAGCCATTATGTTTGGAGATTAAATCAATCATCTACTTACTATCTCACAACTGTCTAGATATGACTGTCAGCACAGAGATTGCTACTATGCAATGTCTAGCTGCACTTTTCAGTATTGGAGCTATGCCACTTAAAGAAACTACACTTCCATTGATGTAGGAAGATGTCTCTCTGCTTACATGTTTCGGTCTTTCTTGACAGCACAGCTGTCACCAAACCTACACGTGATCACCAGAAAATGGGTTTAAAAAGCAATACTAAGAAAGAGGCTTAGGATGCCGCCATATGTTGATCTTTCACTCTACAAGTTTTGATCGGGCAGGGGATATTGTCTTCTAGTGAAAAAGCATGTTTGTATTACAGTTTCGTCCTTATGGTAAGCTTGTGCCCAATGCACTGGCCTGAGTTGGTTATGCTGACAAACCAATGGTGATAGATGATCTGTTTTTCATGACATGTTATTACAAATTCATCATGCCTGACTTATTGTGAAAAGCATTTGTTAAAGCCAATGGCCTTTCAGAGTGGACTGGCATTACACTGCCCTACAGCCAGCTTTTCCAATTAATGAAAAATACAGCTATTTCATTACATGGAAATTCACATATTGCTGCAACAGGCCAACGGTTTGGTGCTGGTAATCCCTATCTAGAAGATATACACTATGATAATCCTTGCTAAAGAATTTTTTTTACCAACTGTTCATACATATTTGTATTTTTATGTCTGTATGACCAATAGGGGCTTTGTGGGAATGCTAATGCTCACATTAGCAGGCCTAAGCCAATAACTGTGACAAGCCAATGGTAAAGACTATAGACCTGCTTGTGGCATTGTGAAAGTTTGTGTCACGCCACACATGTTTATTACAAAAAGTTACAACAAAGAAAAAAGGGTTGACATATTTATTGGAATGATTGCATGTCAAAATCAATAGGTCTATAAGAAAGGGCTATTATTGTCGGGGGTGAAAGTCATAGAGAGGTATTTTGTTACTTCGAATCACACAAACTACTATAATAGGCAAGGGTTTTATTATTGTGTGCTTTGATAATCCTTTAGGATTTGTTAGGAGGGGGTGTATAATGTTTTGCCAACTGTAATTGGTATATATATTTGCAATTCTATTTCTGTATGATTGATGTTGCCTTGTGGAAACATGCATTCTCAAATCAAGAGGCCTGGGTTGCATAATGGAGACAATCTAAGGTTATGAGCCATAGGCCTGGTTGATTCATTGGGAAAGTTATGTTAGATGCAATTGTTCTTATCAGTTTAATATGAAAAGTTACAACAAGGGCAGAAGCCTGACTTATCTATTGTGAAAACCATTTCGTAGAGGCAATGGGCCTTTTGATCATTAATTTCTATATAATATATAAAGCCTGTAGACAGTTCTGTTGTTATGGAGAATGTTACAGGTTATCGTACCTATCAATAGTTTTGGTGTTGATTTTAACCTTTGATAAACATTGGAGTTCGAAGTTTTGTACGGTGATAATGCATGTTGAACGATTTTTGGAAGGGTTTACGGTGTTTTGACAACTGTTAATTGGCACATAGTTGAAACTGAATGACTGTTTTACGACATTATGCTTGATGGCTGCCCTGAGTGGAATCCTATGCTCATCAGAGTAGATCTGAGTTGTTTACAAAGACAGGCCAATAAAAAACGTTTAGGCTTGATTGATTCTTGGGGAAATATGTTTAGTTGCCATATGTCTTATATGTTTATTAATATGAAAGTTTTGGCAAGAGTGTTAGAGCTGACATTTTTCTTGTGAAAACCATAAGCTAAATTCACTAAGGGGCAGATTTATGGAAAGTGGCACTGCACCTAGTGCAGCCCACTTTCCCTGTGCACCTTAGCACCCCCAACCGCCACCATGTGTGCGCTGTATTTAAAATATGGTGCACCATGGCACAGGGTAGGGGGATATAGCATACTTTTTCATGACGCTATTGGTGCACTCTGCAGGTGTAGCGCCAAAATGGTGGCAGTACTCCTGCAGAGTACATAGGGGCCCCTTATAAATAATGGAAGCTTCCTTTTAACGCCTGCTCTCAGCAGGTGTTAGAAGTGCGTAAAAATAGCGCAAGGAAATCTCATAGTTTTCCTTGCGCTTTTTTTCACCCCCCCCTCAGTGGGGGAATACCCCCTTTGCATACATTATGCTTGGCGCAGGCACAATGTAGGGCAAAGGGTTAGAGAGTGGCGCAATGCATGCATTGCGCCACTCTGTAAATACGGCACAGGGATTTCAGTCTCGTTGGGCCACATTAACGTCACTAATAATGACACTAATGTGGCTCAAGGTGGCGCTAGGAGATTATAAATATGCCCCTAAATCCTTAAGGGCAGATTACCATTACACTGTGTTAAAGGTTGTAGTCTGGTATTTTGTTACATGGAATCTTACTGATTAACATATTAGGCAAGGGTTTTGCAGTTGGTTATCCCCTGTGTCAAACCCTGTGTGGGTAGAATATTTGCAGTATGATAATCCTTGTTAGGCTATTTAAGGAGGGATTGAATATTGTTATGCCAGACTGAAGGAAAGTGCCTCTTTTTGATATGATTACTCCCCACTTTTTGCCTGGTATCTGATGTGATTTCGACTGAAAGTGCACTGGGTTCCTGCTAACCAGGGCCCCAGTGCCAGATCTCTTTGCCTAAACCATACAAGTGTTTGCCCAATTGGCACATCCTTTAGCACCCTCTGTAAATTCCTTGTAAATGGTGCCCCTGGTAACTAGGGCCTGAGGAGCTACAGAGGGTCCCTAAGGGCCGCAGCACAAATTGTGCCACCCTAAAGGACCCCTCAATCAGCACAAGACAGGCTGCCATTGCAGGCTGCTTGTCTTGGTGCAGACATAAGTGAAAACATGACACGACACAGCCTGTGTGCCATGTCCCCTAACACTCCATGCTTTATATGTAAGTCACTCCTCTAGCAGGCCTTACAGCTCTAAGGTAAAGTGCATTATATTACATGTGAGGGCATATCTGCACGAGCAGATATGCACCTGCTATGTCTTTGTCGATTCTCAGACATAGTAAGTGACTAGAGTAGTCATTTTAAATGCATGTGATGGACACTAGTCAATACGTATTTCCCAGTTACATGATGGCTTCACTGACGATAGGGATGTTTGGTATCAAACATCTCGTATTGGTGAACCCACACTGATGCCAGTGTTGAATTTACCAATGCATGCACCCAGAGGGCACCTTAGAGGTGCCCCCTGAATCCCTACCAGCCTCTGGTATGCTTTCTGGGTGGTTTCTGACTGCCTGCCAGCCGAGACACAGTTCTAGCCCCCTAGTTTGACAGCCTTCTGCTGTCAGGAAGCCCAGAACACAAGCATGTTCGGGAAGAGGGTGTAACTCCCTCTCCCACAGCATGGCATGCTGATTAGCCTTTCTCAGGCAGCAAGCCTCAAAGGGCTGACACCTTTGAAATGCAAATGTGGCTCCCCTCAAAGTAGAGGAAGCCACCCCCCCTGTGCATAGCCCACTTGACACCTGGGCAGGCCGATAAATTAGCTAGTCAGGTAGGAGTGCCAGCTCCTGGCTGGTACCACCCCTAAGGTGGGCTAAGCCGAAATGAAAAGATTTTTCAGAGGTAGCCATCTTTGAGATGGCACCTCTAGGAATTCTGGGACAGGGTCATTGCCCACTTCCCAACGGAAGTGGTCATATAGAGGGTGTGGTGACCCCAAGGAGCAGTAGCCCATTGACTACTACCCTACACACCCCTAACAACTCTAAATTCAGTATTTAGGGGAGCCTCTAGAACCTAGAACCAGAGAAGCAGTTCCTGATGACCTAAGATGACCACGGACGCAGAAGAGCCACAAAAGCAGAAGAGGACAAAAGAAGCAGCTGACCTGGTACCAACCTTGCTGGCCTGTCTGCATCCCTCGACAAAATCTGCACCAAAGTTGACTCATCCTGACCCTTTGACTCCAGAAACCAGGGAGAACTGCCTGCCTTAAACAAAAACAAAGACTCAAGACCTCCCATGAACAGCAGACCTGTTCTCTAGCAAACTCCAAAGAAGAGACTCTGAAGCCTCTGAAACTGGCAAACCCTGATACCTGAAGTCACCACTGCACCTGCAGTCTCCAACCTGAGTTGAAGTGGACCACCAGTGCCAACTAGGTTCCCCAGTCCTCCAAAGTCTGAGTCCATCATGGGGTCACCCTCCTGTACTCCCTGATGACGCCGGCAGCCTGTGCACGCAGCCCCACTCCAGTAAAGAAAACCCAGCACCTAAGGACACCTCTGCACTCCTCGCCCCTGTGATGTGGAGAAGAGGACCAAAGGTGTCTACCTTCTACCTGTGCCTGAGCATTGTGAGGCCTGAGCCCCACTGTTGGCTCAGCCTTACTGGCCTCCTGGCCAGAGCCTGCAGCCTCTTTTCGCAGTGACCGATCGCCATTGGAACGTATTGGGCACCCAACACTGTTTTGCACTCTGCACCCAGTGGCCCCGTGCCACTGAAGGTGTACTGCCTTGACCTTGCCCACTACTCACTTTAACTCCTGGAGATTGGTCTTGTAAGTCGCTATACTGTTTGCAGAACTTGTTTTTACTCCCATTTGATACAATTGCAGAACTTAGGAATTGCAGTGCCCATTTTTTAAAGTAAAAAGAATACCTATTAAAAAACATACCTACCTGATCGATTTTTCTCTGATGCCTAAACGTATATAAAGATACTTGCTATTTTTATAAATTGGTGTGGATCTCCTTTTAGATTAGTGTGTCTCATTTATTAACTAGTGTGTGTACTCGTAGATGTCTTGCACTCCTCTGTGTTAGGCCAAAGGTTGTCACACTCCCCCTAAATAGAGCACTTTGGGATTGCATAGCACACCCTGTCCACTCATATGTTACATACCACATAAAGGTCCAGCTTCCTTTACAACCCTAATTTTGTACATATTTGTAGTTTTAGGATTTTATACCTATAGGTGCATTTTGGGAATGCTTATGCTCAATACAGTAGGCTTTCATTGGTTATGATGACAAGCAGTTAATAAAGGCTAAATGACTGCTTGGTTCAATGGGAAAAATTAAGCCAGATGAAAGAAATTTGATTTCTTTATTATGAAAAGTTATAACAAAGGCAGTAGGGCTGACATATCTATTGGGCAAAGTGTATGTTAAATCCAATAGGCTTTTAAGGTTGGATTGTTATTACACTCTGTATACACTACTCACTGTGGCATTCCAAGATTGCCTCCTATGTTTAAATTTGTGATTATTTTTTCTTACAAGCATGTGGCCACCACATTTAGGTAGCCTTTTTACCTTTTTTCTACTTTTATTCATTTAGTTTATCTTGCTTCCTAAAATCTTGTGGATTTTACTGTGGATGGGTGAGTGGGGAAATGCAAGAATGAGACAGTAGGTGGATGAAGGGATGCATGAGTACACCAATACATGGCAGCATGCTTTTACGATGAGCTATTGAGTGTCTAAAATCACCTGTGTCAGAAATATCACTTTCACTTATGAGCTATACTTACTGGCATTGCCAATGCTTATTTTGTTGCTTGCCAGTCACATTTTAGAATCATGTCAAGGCCATTACCACCTTTTATCTGTCTAACATTTATTTATTGACAAGAATTACATTATCTAATATTAACACTCTCAATTTCGCAATCGAAAAAAAATCATCATAAATCATTTCTCACTTTGATAGCGCACTGTAGGTATTTAACTACTGCCCAGCAAACGTGCTTTGAGGGTAAAGTTTAGAAAAACCATAACATGCCTGTGTTGCCTAAACCTTGCATGCCTTAACTGTGGAACAAGAAAGCAGCGTCTTAGAGGGACATAAAACGTACAAACACAAAAAAAATGCATTATTGACTGAGGAGAGCACGTGTCACAACGGCAAAAGCAGGTAAAATCACATTATAAGAAAGAAGCATAGAAAAAGCATCCATAAGGTGCACAGTGTTCAATCTCAATAGTGTCCAAAGATGTCCATGATGACTATGAGGAATCCAGACAAGGTAGAATTCAGTTCAAAGACTACTGATGATTAACATATAATTTCTGACAGTAAGTTTCAGAGACTAGTGCCAGATTTAGAAGTTGGTAGTAACGGTCCCACCGTCAGTTTTCCTTCTGAAAATGTGTCCGCCGCCATGATGGTCCGCCTACCGGAGTTAGATGTGGTTGTCCCATAGACGATAACCGGATTAAGTTTCACTGACTCCGCTGAGGATTCCCATCCACCACAACGTGCCATAGGGAACAGTGGCTACCGATGGGACTCCAGCCACACTTACCGCTGATCAGATTTGGATGTGCCTTACTGCCAAGCAAAAAGTGGCGGTCTGACCTCCACATCTGAGTTGGCGGATTGGAGAGGGAATCGGTGAAAACTCACCTTTTCTTGCAATTCCACTTATGTTTCCGGCTGCAAACGACTGGACAGGGCCCTCCATCCTTGCTGCCACAGGATCCCAGAGAAAACATGACCCCCATCACTGGGCACAAAGGTAGGCAACCTGCATTGGCATCATACATTGGTGAGTCACTGCGCATGGGCACGGGACCTGTGCAGACATACGTGTCACAGTCATTTTTCAAATTACTGTAACATGTTTATGTCGGGGACACGGGTGGGTCAGACATGGACTGGGACACACTGGTAAACAACACATATCGAACATACACTACTGTCATGATTGTGCCAGTATTCATTGTCTAATGAATGCTGGCACCACTATGACTGTATATTGACACTTATCAACTGTGCAAATGTGTGCCCACTGCAAGGAGAGCTTTACCTGTCATTTTGTGCTTCAAGTTCTGTGTGTGAGTCAGTACGTGTATGTGTGCGTGCAATGCCAATGACTGGTTAAGGTGGAGGGAGCTGGAGTGGGTTATGTAGTTGTGTCAGTGTGTGTTGTTGTGTGGTGGTCGCTATCATGATGTGTGTAGTTGTGCATGTGTGAGGGGGTGTTTGTGCAGATGAATGTGCAGTTGTGTTGGTTGTGTTGTATGTAATGCTGGGGGATGCATAATGGGAAGGGTAGAGTGTGAGTTACCTCAACTCCATTGACACTGAATTGTCCGTTGTCCATTGGGTCCAGCGATGTCCTCCCTCTGTTAGCAAGCCACTGCCAGAACACCACCTGTCCAACTGTAGCATCTAAATGAGACTGGCAGGAACCCGCCTGCCTGACGGCCAGGAAAACCACTCATTTGTGGCGGTCTTCGGTTCAACCGCAATATATCTATATAATACAGGTGGAAAACTGCCGATTTGATGGTCTTCTCGGATTTGACACATATGGGAAAAAAATATTTTTCAATCATTCTTACAAGAGGCAGCTAAGGCAACTGGACTATAAAATAACTCTATCATGTTGAGGCTACAGCTGAGTGTCTCAATATACGCTAGTCATGGAATCTTCATGGCCTTATCAAGACCAATATATTCTTTCAGTAACAGCTGTGTAAAAAAAAGTTGACTTTTATTCCAGATCGGCAGAAGCACAGGACAAAGCCTGATATTAATGCAGTACAGTCCTATTTGTGAGGGACACAGACATTTGGCCATTCTCTGAGGGACTAGCAGCAGTAGTTTGGACCCTCTCTTAAGTCTCAAATTCAACATGGTTATGCCCAGCTACTGACCCACCTGGAGCATATCCTGTAACTAGATCTTTTGGGCCCTTCATTGTTCCCCAGTGGTTAACAGGTGGAAGTACAAACTCGTTGCATCAATCTAGACACCACATTGGCCACATTTTCAAATCCAAAAGTTCAAAATTCCATCCAATGCTTTATCTGCATTAAGAAATTCAAGCAGTTCCTTGAAAGGTGAACAACTATGCTACTATACTATGCCGCTGCACTGAACAACTGCTTCCTAGATCATTGTTGTATGCAAACATGTATATTGTACATGTACTTCTCTACAGATAGACCATAGTTATATTTTTAAATGAGTAGAAATGGGAATAGGAGTTTTCTTGGGTCAAACTGTTCAATTTAAGCACTCGTACTAAACATATCTCAGATACTGAACAGCATCTCATCTATTCTCAAGGTGTTCAATCGCTTGCTCTTTTCACATGAAACTGACAACATTGACTTCCTTGCAGGCACGATGTTCACTAGGAGTCTATCATAGATTGCACAGTTTGCTGCCAACCAGTGCATCCTGAAAAGCCAGCTGGACATTATGGTACCGGGGGCCAACTGGCTCATTTGAAAAACAATATGCAATCATGCAGGGTGTTGGACATGGCTCTGCTGAGGGAATTTTCCTGAAACTTTTTGCTTTTTTTCTCAGTCTTCGCAGTGTCTGTGTGCATGACCTCAGGCCTCTGGGCACATCCCCACTGTCTGGTAGGGGGAAAGTGGGTGCCCCATCCTACCTATGATAGGAAGGGGCAGGTAAGGACATAATTGAAGTGCTGTATCCAGGAGGGCCCCGTGAAACAGGTATACCACGTACCTGGGGTGGAGTATGACCCTGGCTACTAGGGGGGCGTGCACTGGGTTTGCCACCACATATAAGACACCATTAACCATGTCCTAGAACTAAAGAATAGTCCTGCAGAGGCACTAGCGTAGTTGCGCTCAGGGTGACAGTCCCACTGCGGGGGCCAACTCCAAGCTGCCTTACACCTTCCCTGGAGGGCCCCGATGGTGGGGCTGGTGGTAGTCAGAGGGCAGGGTGGGTATACAAAGCTGAACCCTGCCCGATCAGGGGAGCACCCCCATGTGGGTATCCCCTACCTAAAGGGGGGGCGGCCACATTCAGTGGCCATGGGCCATTTACACTGTCCCCCTGTATGGGCAGGGGGGAGTGCGCGTGCATGTCCTCCCCTGAAGGGGAGGTGGCACTGACCAACGTGTGTGGGTCCCACCATGGCAGGGCCCAGGGTGTGTACAGAGGCCAAGGGGCCTTCAGAGGTGCTGAGCCTGGCAGTGGCCAGTGGGTGCACACTTACACAATGAGGCATTTCATGTATGTTGCGCCTGGCACTGCTTGCCAATAGGGGCACCCTTGTCAAGGAGCACCAGATCATATAGTGAGCCAGACTCAGGGGACCTCTCCATGCCCATGTGCATTTGGGAGTTTATGTATATGGGGAGCTTGGCATAGCTGGCCTCAATGTGCCTACTTGCACCAGTGTCATGCACTTAAATGAGACAACTTGCCAGCTTGTCCATACTTGCACATGGGTGTCGCCACGTGTGAGTGGTGACTAGTGTCACTCACCTGGGTGTGCAACTTGCACCCTAGGAGGTTTTTCTATGTAGCTATGTAGATAGGGACCTGGCATCACTTGCCAGGGTGTGCACATTTGTGCACAGGTACCTTAACATGTGAACTGAGCTTTATAGAGCACGCTGGTATTGTCGAACGTGAACCTTCGTGGTGTCTTTAACAACAGTCCCCCTTATTCCCTGGTGGGCATGGGTGTGCACCAGGGCATATGTGTCCAGGGAGTGCCAAACACCCATGCATGGTAGTACTACCTATGAGCACTGCTCTACCCATAATGGTACCATGGGAGAATGAGTCTTATTAAGTCTGGCTCCAATAGTGGATTGAAGGGGAGCAGCCTTATGATGTTTAGTATTGTTGGACTCAGGATGACAAATCCTTTCTGATGGTAAAAGTGGTTTTGTCATCGATGCCCTAGAAATACCACTTCAGGGAAGTGGACATTTCTAGGTTCTGAAGTGGTTCTGGTGACTTATAAATTTGGCTTCATTCTATGGGTCATGGAGATAGAGCACATCTGTGCATTCCCCAGGTGACCGCTAAAAATCTTGGGCATCCAGAATGACAGAGCTCTGCCATTTGGTGCCTGGACAGATATAATGGGGGGGGAGTTTTTGATACTTGGTCTCGGAGTCAGAACATGACCCCACTAAAGATAAAGATCTGCATTCCAGAGCCTCAGGGCAAACAGGGAAGACAGTAGGTGAGTAGCACAAATTACAAAACACATTCGTCTACATTCGACCTCCTGGGGTTAGAGGAGGGCATGGCTGTCAGAGGGTTTCTTTAATCAGTTGATGGGTCTTTAAGGATGTATTCTAGGCCCAAATGGAGGCTTATATTCGAGGGGAAGTGCAGTCAAGTGCTGGGGCGCAGGGAGTTGTTTAACTAAATTCTGATCAAAACACATGCATTGATATGCAGAATCTGAGTGGAGTGGTCTGTACAGAGTGTAGGGAGATTACGTTTGCACAACACATTCTTAGATTAAAGTAATGGGCATGCATGTACTTATCTATTTGCTGTCGCTAAGACTCCTGCTCCTACAATCTCTCTTGTACCATCTAAACTGGATTATGCCAATGGCCTCTACCATGGATCATCTCTATCTATTATGAAAAAACTACAGCGTATTCAGAACTCCGCAGCCAGGCTACTATTACATGTAAAACCACAAGCCCACATCTCCCCTGCCTTGAGAGCACTACACTGGTTAGCCGTTGCCAGAAGAGGTACTTTCAAGCTGCTTTGTATCACCCACAATGCTATACATGGAACAGGACCGCTTTTTATCAGAAACAAAATAACCAAATACATTCAACAAAGAAACCTCCACTCAAGATTGGCACCCTGCCTTCGAACACCACCATACAAGAAAAAGACTATTGGTGGTACATCCTTCTCTGTTCAAGCAGCCAAACTATGGAATTAATTACCCCCAACTATAAGAACCACAGATAACTTTCTTGTCTTCAGAAAACTACTCAAGAGTTGGCTCTTTCCTTCATGTGTGCATATGTGTGTGTATTCATCAGTGTGTGTGTGTGTGTGTGTGTGTGTGTATATATGTGTATGTTGTTCTGTGCTTAGCATGTTCGTGGGTCACTTCCTGGGTGGGTTGTTATACTAGATATCAATGAATCCCTGCTCTCATCTTATATCACACCTATCTACCCATCTTCATATGTCATGTCTCTATCAATCCATCCTCCATACCCACTCTAACTCATCCCAAATCCATTCTACTACTTTCATCTCCTAAATAACTCCGCCTAAGCTGTTCCCTCTGCTTCCACATCTAACTCACCAAACCTCACTTTACTACCATGACCTCCTAAACAACCCTATTAAATTTGCCCTAATTTATCTCACTCTGCTACTATGATCTCCCTAACCCCTTCCACAGACTCTTCCCTCCTTGATCCTCGTTTACTCATCCCAAGCCTAAATCCTATTACCATATACTCCCAATTAACACTTCTGGATTCTTTCCTCCTCCACCCCTAACTAAAAAACTCACATATCCGCGGCTCAAATTAACTCATAATAATACTAAAACTGTACTCATATTTCCCGATACTAATCCATCACTAATTCTTGTTGGGTTCCGGAGTAGCGTGCTACTCGCCGAAAATCGCTTTGATGCAACGTTAGGGGTAGTAAGCGCTATATAAATACTATTACAATACAATACAATTTGGGGGCGACATCTGTGGTTCAAAGAAGATCTCCTTAAACCACCCCAACTTCAAAGGAATCATCTTGTATAACTAGGGATACTCAAAACCTGCAAGGTAGAGTAACCTTTATGGTGACGCAGGACCGGTGCTGATGGACCGCATGGGCACACTGACAGAGGAATCTGTTATGCCCAGAAGGATAGCTGTCCAAGGAGGGGATCCACACTCCTCTTACTGCTTAGAAACTGCCCTGGGGCTGATTGCCTGCTGTTTTATAGCATCCTGAAGGGTAAGTCTCCAAGATCAGGTTAGCTTGCCCCCGTTCTCTGAGGAGGTCTTGGGGACATTAAAGTCCTCAGGTGAGAGGGACTTACATCAACAGCTGTTAATATGTGGAGAGCGGTGCACTCTGCTGTGCCTACAGCATATGCTGGACTTGCCCTGGCAGCAGCGGTGTTGGCGTGGCCTAAGAATTGTTTCTGGATACCGGAATTGCCTGGTGCAGAGCTTGCCAAGGACTGCCGCACTTCAGGTGAGCGGTTCTTCATTGTGAGGACTACTGCATGCTGAAACGTCTTGTTGGTGTGAACAGGATCAGCTTGTGAGGGACCCCACGGGGCCTGGTATTGTCGTGTGTGTTGCATTTCTCTTGTGAGAGCCTCAGGTGCATGCTCATTGTGAGTGGTGCCCTGTTCATTGGCTGCAACCCTGGGAGGAGGGGGTGCAACCTGAGTTGTGCTGTACTTGGCTTCGTATGGCACAACTGAACTTCCGTGACCGGGGTTTCTGGTGTGACTACAAGTCATTGTGCACTAAACAGTGTGCCTCATTATAGAAAGGTACCGAAACCAAGTGTGACCGGATGGTCTAGTGTGACTCGAGTCATTGTGTGCTAGACGTTGTGCCTCTCAGAGGGGTGCAGGATTTACTTCCTTGGTGGGAGAGTTCGGGAGGGTCTGTTGTGGTTCAAGTCATCACACACCAGAAGGGTGCCTCTGTCCGAAGAGGTACCATCTTGGGAACTGGCTTGTGAATGATCATCCAGTCAGGGCAGACCCCTGATATTTTGCCTCCTTTTTGTGAAAGTACAGCACTGAGCACTTTTCATCTGGGGTCACTTGAGTCACTGTGCCCCAGATGTGACATCTCCTGGCAAAGGAGGTGCAGGCCTAGTAACCTGTCATGTGCAACTGGGAGTGTCAAGGGCAACGCACTTCAACAAGCCCCACCCTAAAACCTAAAAACACCCTTGCCACTGAAATACTCCTACACACCTTAAACCCTAAAAATACCCTTGCCACCCAAATATCCCTACCCACCTTAAAACCTAAAAATACACTTGCCACCCAAATATCCCTACCCACCCTAAAACCTAAAAATGCCCATATATAAATACTTAGGGCCTGATTTAAGGAAAGTGGCGCTGCACCCACTGCAGTGCCACTTTATTGGCGCCCCTTAGCGCCCCCCTACCGCTACCATGTGACCATGGAGCAGGGTAGGGGACAAAAGCACCAGAATTGCTGACGCTATTGATGTACTCAGCAGGAGTAGCGCCAAAATTTTGGCGCTACTCCTGCAGAGTACATAGGGGCCCATTGTATTCAATGACATGCCTTCTTTTAACGCCTGCTCAGAGCAGGTGTTAAAAGTGCCAAAAAAAATGGCGCAAGGAAATCTCTTCGATTTCCCTGTGCCTTTGCATACATTATGCCTGGTGCAGGCATAATGTATGGAAAACTGTTACTAAGTGGTGCAATGCAAGCCTTGCGCCACTTTGTAAATGTGGTGCGGCTTTTTGGCCATCTAACACCATATTAGAATAAAAAATGACGCTAATGTGTTGTTAGGATGGTCGTAGGACCTCTTAAATCAGCCCCTGACATTTTTGTTGTAATGATATGCGTAGTAGAGGCATGTGCGTGGTAAAATTTGACATGGTAAAGGCATGCGTGGTAAAGGCATATGCTTCGTAATGGATGCATAGTAAATGTATTGCGTGATATCAGCCACGTTGTAACGGCTATCTCACTTCATAAGTATTGATCTCAGTTCTGAATAACTATCCCTTGCAGTGGCTCTGCAGAGGTATAACAATTCTCTATCGTATTTAATCGCAGTATCAGTTTGATGACGGATTACTGTTATATTATACAAATGTTATACAGATATTTTGCAACTGTCATTATTTCACTGTCCTAGGATAGAAAGGGTGCAGCATTTTAATAACACAATGCCTAAACCCTACTGATTCAGAAATACTCTATTCTGTAACTAAAATATCTACTATTTCACTAAGGCTTGGTATTTGGTTCTGTGGACTTGAGGGTGCAACAAGAAGACTGTAAAAAATGCTGCAATTTTAGGACATCACTGCAAAATAAAGGACGTGGCTATAGGTGTGGCACTTATACTTTAAGATCCAAGGATTGATGTTTTCAAATTCAAGTCAGCAAATCTTAGGCCCTCATTACAACCCTGCCGGTCGGTGATAAAGCGGCAGTAATACCTCCACCAAATTATGACCATGACGGAAAGAGCTCAGACAGACAGCCACTTTACCACACCGACCACCAGGGCGGAATCAACAGGCACCACGGCGGTAGCTGCCTACAGCCAGGCAGAAGTCAATGTTCTGCCCACTGTATTATGACAGCCCAATCCGCCACCTTTTCCGGGGCGGTACCAACAACATCAAATGCTTGGCGGAAACACTGCACAGAAGGGAAACGACTCACCATTGGAGACTCAAGGAAGAACCATGCCGTCATGGAACCCGAACTGCAGATCTTCCCAATGCTTTTCTACGTCCTGCTCCACCACGAACACCAATGACGGCGAAGATGACCATGATGAGTACAGGTGTTTAGCACACAGGGGAGGGAGGAAAAAGAGAGTGACACACACACACGCAACATGCAACACCCCACCCCCAATACCATACACACAAGCAGATGCAGTATCATAACATATTTACCCCGTACCCCTCAGGAATAATGCAAGGACCACAGGAATAGTGTAATAATGTGAATAAAGTAGAAATACAAACATTATACAATAATACATATGTACAAACAAGGGACACTGCCCAGTCCTCGATCTGCGTGGACCACAGGGCCACATTACAAAGTCCAAGGCCCCACTTGACTCCTGCAACATCACAGAGAGAACACTGCAGGGCTATCAGTTCGGAAATAGGCAGGCCCCTCATGGGGACAGAGGACGGGGCGGCACCTCAGATGGCAAATGGTACAACATCACTGGTCCTGGAGGGGACAACATGCCCTGTGCTCAGTCCTGGGGAGTGCAAGGCCACAGTCTCTCAAGTGGGTGACTTGCCCACATGCTCTGGAGGGGGCACCATGCCCTGTGCTTGGTCCTAGGGAGTTCAAGGCCACAGTCTCTTAAGTGGGTGTCTTTACCACTGGTTCTGGAGGGGGCATCGAGCCCTGTGATCTTCATCCTGGGAAGGATGGGGTGAGTGAGTGCCATACCGACTGGTTCTGTAGGGGGCATCGTGCCCTGTCATCTTCATCCTGGAGAGGATGGGGTGAGTGGGTGCCATACCCACTGGTTCAGGATGGGGCATCGTGCCCTGTGATCTTCGCTCTGGAGAGGATGGGGTGAGTGGGTGCCATACCCACTGGTTCTGGAGGGGGCATCGAGCCTCGTGATGCACATCTTGGGGAATGCAAGGTCACAGTCTCTCAGGTGGGTTTCATACCCACAGGATTTGCAGTGGGCAGGCCGCACAACAGCCCATGGACGCAGGACTACAGACTGTCCACTGGCAGTGACCGCTGCTTAGTGGGTGCTGCTGCTGCCGCTGGTTGTGGGGGGAGGCTCCTGCCCATCCCCTGCAGCCTAGGATGGCTGCCCACTGCTGTTGGTAGTGCTGCTGCTGATGGTGGTGGTGGTGGGGGGAGGGTTCTGCCCATCCCCTGCTGTCTTGGACGGCTGTCCACTGCTGATGGTGGCGGTGCTGATGCTGTTGCTGGTGGTTGTGGGGGGAGGCTCCTGCCCATCCCCTGCAGCCTCGGACGGCTGCACCACCATGGTTGGCGGTGGGGGCTCCGAATGAGTCCCAACACCAGGCCCCTTGCCCTTCCTGGCAGCAGCTGGGGATTCCTCATTCCCCTTCCTGCCAGCAGCTGGGGATTGCTCCTTGCCCTTCCTGGCAGCAGCTGGGGGTGGCACCTTGACCTTCATGGCAGCAGCTGGGGAGGGCTTCTTGCCCTTCCTCGCAGCACTTGGGGCAGGCACCCTTTCTGTGTGGCTGGCTGGTGGCCTGGATTCTTTACCACCAGTTGCTATGGACACTACTGGGCCAGTGGACTGGGTGGCTAAGGTGCTTGCCTGGGTTTTAGCCACCCTAGCCAGACGTGAAGGATGGGTGGATAGTGAAGAGGTCAATGGTTGAGAGGAAAAGCTGCTTAGGGACATTGGAGTTGTAGGAGGTGTCTATCTGCTGTGTTTGGGTGCATGGGCTGGATACTGTTGTGAGGCGGATGGCTGTTGGGTGTCTGAGTACTTGCATTTGTGTACTTTGAGAAGGGGTGACAGACACAGTGGGAGAGGACACAGGGGACGTGTGCATGGATGTTGGGGTGGTGACTGCCAGTGAGGTGTGAGTTCTGATAAGTGTGCTGGAGGTAGTGGATGAGGATGTAGTGCATGTAGGTGTGAGTGTAGACGCAACTGGGAGGGAGGTGGAGAACAAGGAGGAGGGGGACACAGTGGAGGAAGTGGATGTTGGTATGTCTGCATCTGGATGGTGTTTGTGTGAGTGCCTGTGGGATGAAGTGTGGTGCTTGTGTTTGCCATGTCCACTCTTGTGTGTTGTCCTGTGTGCGTGCTCATCTGCCTGTGTGCTTGCGATAGGTTGGGGTTGAAGGGAATGGGATTGGGCAGAGGAAGTTGGTGGGGGGAGGGTGGAAATAGGGACAATGGCAGCCATCAGAAAGGAGGCCAGAGCCTTTAATTGATCTCTGTTGGGCCGCCAAGCCAGTGTGAATGCCCTCTAGAAATGCATTGGTCTGTTGCATGTGGGCTGCCAGCCCCTGGATGACATTCACAATGGTTGACTGCCCAACAGAGATGGCTCTCAGGAGGTCAATAGCCTCCTCACTCAGGACAGCAGGGCTCAATGGGACAGGGTCTGATGTGCCTGGGGCAAAGGAGATGCCCACCCTCCTGGGTGTGTGTGCCAGGGCAACTCAATGAGGGGCTGCTGGGAGGGCAGTGCTGGTACGGGGATGGCGGCTGTACCTGTAGCTGGGGTGGCCGCAGAGGTGTCCACCACCACGAGGGAGCTTCCATCGGAGGAGGTATCCTTGTCCGAACTGTCCCCTCCAGTCTCTGCCGTGGTGCTCCCCTCGCCATCCGTCCCACTGGTGCCCTCAGCGTCTGTGGACTCTTCCTCCTGGGTCCTGTGGGATGCAGCTCCCGCCGTCACCAGTGCCTCTGCTCCTCCGCCAGATGATGCTAATGCACATAAGGACAGGGTGACAAAACAAAAAGGGGGAGGGGAGAGACAAAGGATACACTTGGTCAATGGCTACACCAACACCACAGTTGGTGTACATACCACCCTCATACCCAGGGAATAGCCCTACGCACTATGCAAGGCACTACCAATAACAATGCTAGTCACCAGGGCATGGGGAGGAACACATACCACCAACTACAGCATACCTGGGACCCACACAGCTCTACCCAGTAGTGGATGCCTACTAGCTAGGTTGGAGGAATTTCACACCAGATCTATGCCCAACATGGGACCTACTCTGCAATGTCAGGCCTGGTCTAGGGGCACCCACAGGCACTCATCCCCCACCCGGATACCACCTTACCAGGCATAAGTTGTAATGGTGGGCACTGTACTCACCCCCTTGTGTCTGCTGAGATGCCCTCAAGCGCCCATCCAGCACCAGATAGGCTACCGCCAGAATACAGGCCATCAGGGGGGTCAGGGTTTGACGGGCACCCCTTCCTTGTTCGGAGGCCATCCCCAGCTGGGCCTCCGCTGTCTTCCGTGCCCAGTGTCTCAGGTCCACCCACCGTTTCCGACAGTGGGTGCTCCGTCTGCTGTAGACCCCCCAGGGTCCTCATGTCCTTGGCAATGGCATACCATAGACCCTTTTTTGATGGGCGCTGACCTGCAGAGGAAATATACACAGGGAAAGGTATTAGTCAGACCATCATTCCTGTTACACTCATGGCCCACCATAGCCCTTCCCATCCCCTATTGCACAGACATGTCCCAGCATACATGCTGCACGCTGCCCAGGGCCCATCCACCAACCCACCCCACATGAGGCCTTCACATGCCCCACTCCATGCATTCATGCCCCATGCATCGTACTCACAGTGTACTCACCTGTTGGTCTGGAGGCCCATACAGCAGTCCCCATCCACTAATGTCTCCGACTCCACCGAGGTGAAGGCAGGGGCCCTTTCCCCAGTCACACGGACCATGGTAGGTTCCAGACACAGGTCACAGAAGCACATGCAGTGTAGGTCCTCTCCTGTTGAAGGTCAGGTAGCAAGTGAGTGAACAGTTAGAAAATGGTGGTGACGTCCACGGTGGTGCACACTGTCACCGCCGGCGTACATCACCATTGGCCACTGTACCTCATAGGGCCCAATTTTATCCAATAAGGCGTTGCATGACTGTAGTGCTTTCCTCTTATCTAGTTTCTAAGCACTAACATAACACAACAGAAATGCACTTCTGAGGTCAAAGAAGACTTTTATTGTTGTTAATTCTTCCCCAACCACAATTTTTATGTATGACGAATTAGTAGCTTTCAAGTCCGCGTTAATCAAATACAATATATCAGTTTGCAATATAGACAGCAGGTTATATTTATAAGATATTGAATGCAAAGCAAAACAAATACTTCACCGTGTGGGAACTATTCACAGCTTCATCTTTCTAAGGTCTGCAAGCTGATGACCCCTGTCAGCCGCGAGAAAGAGATTCATCTACCCACACGGGATTGCTGGCAGCTGGCGCCTAGCTCCAGCACGAGGTCCGGCAGATTCGAATCTGACCCTCTGCAGCCTGTTACATTCGTTACAAAGGTGTGCCCCCTCCTCTCAGACCTGGGAAACTGAGCAAGCCTTTTGGAGACTGGCCAGGTCTCCAAGACTACTCCTGTTCCCAAGCTCAAGCGAAGAGAAAAACACCCATGTACTCTCTCTTATCAGGTCTAGTCTACTGTGAGAACAAAACATCTTGGTTCATCTTGTGCAAAAACACAGCTTGGAAAAATACAGCTTGGATTCTCAACTGCAATGTCTAACTCCACGTTAAAGGCAATAGGCAGCTAACCTAAGTATCAAATGCAATGTCTAGTGTCATGTCAAAGCCCATAAGCATCTAAGCTGAATACAAAATGCAATGTCTTATATCATGTCAAAGCCCATAGGCAGCTGAGCTGAATACAAAATGCAATGTATAATATCATGTACTAATGCAATGTCAAAGCCCATAGGCGGCTAAACTGAATACAGAAAGTAATGGCTAATGCCATGTCAAAGCCCATAGGCGGCTCAACTGAACAAAACATACCATGTGCTACTGGTGAACATTGAGCAACTAATATGCGCAGTGGTGAAACACAAATTCATTGGTCAAAACAAACTTTATCAAATGGCAGTACATTCCGCCCTTTGACCAATGAATTTTTGTTTCACATATCTCTTGTTTCAAACAAAAACAAAAAACAAAAAACATCAGCACAAAAAAAAAACATTATCAGCAAGTCACATTTGAATGTCCAAAGCAATCCCTGTAAAGCAATAGAAGTGAATTAACACATTGATCTCATAACCTTTCACATCAGATACATCTATACAGAAAAGACTGGGCAATTTTTATACTCTGAGTGAGTCTCTAATTCAACAGTGTTAGCAATTTGATGTGGCATGAGTTCTGCTCATGTAAAGGGGCACGGTCCACCTGAAAGGTTTGCTGGAAGATAAGCAAAAGTTAGAGTTCCATACGAGAGGGAAAAAAAAAAGAAACACAGCTTAGTTCCAGTGGAAGAATGCAATCAAACAAGTTGAACTTGAACTGAAGGCGCAGTTTGCGCAAAATGGATCCATGGTGCTGGCACTTTACTCAGCCAGGTTCAGGTTGGGGATTCGGTCCCTTCCCCGACCCCACACGCACACACCGGAAGGGGGACCACACAGCGCACTCAGGGACAGTGGCGAAACGTGGTAGGATCTGCAAAAGAAACAAGTATGACTTTTCTTGCAAATAACATTTTTTATTTAAACTGCACCCTTCCTCTTTCTTTCCCTGTTTTATAATCAGCAGGACGTTTTTGAGGCCCTTTGTTATATTTTCTGCAGGTTCTGGAGGATCACTTGGGGCTTCAGCCCACACATCAGCACTGAGGTTTTTATCTGCTGCGCCACAGCTTCCCTTTTCTTGCACTGTCAGAAGGGCTGGGGCAGACTCATTCTTTAACAAACCTCCATTCACTGCACTTTTGCCAATTTGGGCCATTCTGTCTCCAATTTGTATGAATGAATCAGATTCTTTTCTAGGTATCAGCATAATTTCTATTTTTCCTTGGTAATTTGCAACAATCACTTTCCCTAAAACCTGATCAATTTGCCATTTCTGTCCTGGTAACTTTCCTCTCCCCAACTGCTCTGTGACTGCTTGCATGACAGATTGCTTTTGTGCGTGCTGCACAGTTTTTATCAAATCTAGGGGAATGTGCATCTCTCTCATCTCTGTCCACCTGTAAGTGGCTTTTTCTCTCAGCTGTTCACATTTCTGGGGCACCCACTTAGCCATCCCCACTAAGGCAGAATTCTGGGTGAACACTTCTCTCTCTGAATTTTTCTCATTAACATCTGCAAGGTAATTGAACCAGTTAGGTGCTAAAACATTAGCAATGAACCAAAAATCAGCGTAAAAATGACACATCTCACGTAGCTCTTGCTTTAAAATCTGACACACATTATACAACGCTGTTCCTTCTACTGTGCCAGAAAACAACATTTCAGTCAATGAATCATTAGTAAAACAAACATGCTTTTTATCTTCAGTAGACACGAATTCAAATGGTGCACACAAGTTCACCGGTAATTCTTTTACCTGTGGTACTCTAGCCCTGTCTTGCAAGTACCAGATCCAGTGTATGATCCTAGCTAGGGGCACTATTTTCTTTCCTTATTCTTGAATTACATGTACATCAGTTTTTTCTTCTTGCACTGCGCAGAAACCTAAAGTCTGCATTATTTCATTTGCCAAATCACAAGCGCGCAGCTGCATATAATTTTTCACAGTGACCATATACAAAAGTGTTAGAATTTCACTCAAATGAGGGCTATTCTTTTTCCAAAAATCAAACAAGCTAATGAAACTCGGGGTGTCTTGCTCTAAAATCCTTCGTTTTACTTGTGCCTTTTGCAACGCTAACTCGTAAATCACATTCTGGTCTCTCTCGTCCGTGTTATCAGTTAAGGAATGCATTTTGGCTGCCAAAAACCCTGGCTCACAGGAAAACTCAAAGCAGCTCGGAGCTGTCTTAACCCCCTCATTACTGGAATGGGACAAGAAAGATTCTTCAAAAACAGCCTTTTTATAACTTTCAGTCGGGCTAATTTGCTCACGTAAATTCCTATTTTCATGTTCCAACTTCCTACATTTCTCCTGCATTTCTCTGTAAGCAGATAAAGGTATCCAGACCTTTCTGTCATCATTACTTCCAAAAGACAATATCATGTCAAACACGTTTTCTACATATGTACAACAGGAATTATTTCTCAAAACACCATCAGGCATTTTAGCTACACATGCATTTTCTTCTGTAATTCCCCAAACAGAAAACAATTCACAGTTTTTCTTAGCACCATCAGGCAGTTTATCAACACATGCATTCTCAGACATGGTCTGCGGTGCTACTGTGATTCTCCAAACAGAAAACAATTTCTGTAATTCTCCAAACAACAAAAAAACAATTACACTTTTAAAGTGTGCACTTAGAAATCTACCAACTCGTCAACACCCTCTTAATCACCTCTTAATGACCGACCCCACTCCTGGTACCAATTGTAGTGCTTTCCTCTTATCTAGTTTCTAAGCACTAACATAACACAACAGAAATGCACTTCTGAGGTCAAAGAAGACTTTTATTGTTGTTAATTCTTCCCCAACCACAATTTTTATGTATGACGAATTAGTAGCTTTCAAGTCCGCGTTAATCAAACAAAATATATCAGTTTGCAATATACACAGCAGGTTATATTTATAAGATATTGAATGCAAAGCAAAACAAATACTTCACCGTGTGGGAACTATTCACAGCTTCATCTTTCTAAGGTCTGCAAGCTGATGACCCCTGTCAGCCGCGAGAAAGAGATTCATCTACCCACACGGGATTGCTGGCAGCTGGCGCCTAGCTCCAGCACGAGGTCCGGCAGATTCGAATCTGACCCTCTGCAGCCTGTTACATTCGTTACAAAGGTGTGCCCCCTCCTCTCAGACCTGGGAAACTGAGCAAGCCTTTTGGAGACTGGCCAGGTCTCCAAGACTACTCCTGTTCCCAAGCTCAAGCGAAGAGAAAAACACCCATGTACTCTCTCTTATCAGGTCTAGTCTACTGTGAGAACAAAACATCTTGGTTCATCTTGTGCAAAAACACAGCTTGGAAAAATACAGCTTGGATTCTCAACTGCAATGTCTAACTCCACGTTAAAGGCAATAGGCAGCTAACCTAAGTATCAAATGCAATGTCTAGTGTCATGTCAAAGCCAATAAGCATCTAAGCTGAATACAAAATGCAATGTCTTATATCATGTCAAAGCCCATAGGCAGCTGAGCTGAATACAAAATGCAATGTATAATATCATGTACTAATGCAATGTCAAAGCCCATAGGCGGCTAAACTGAATACAGAAAGTAATGGCTAATGCCATGTCAAAGCCCATAGGCGGCTCAACTGAACAAAACATACCATGTGCTACTGGTGAACATTGAGCAACTAATATGCGCAGTGGTGAAACACAAAGTCATTGGTCAAAACAAACTTTATCAAATGGCAGTACAATGGCAGATCCCAACCGCCTCCCACAACGATGCACAACGTCAGCGAATTACCTCACTTCCACCTGTCCCTCCATACAGGACAGGCAGACGCCATTTAAGGGGGGAGGGGCAGTGCATGGAACATAACTGTGTCACAGATCACAATTGTACATACAGGACATATGCCACTAAAACATTTCAAATTCACATCATGCATTGAACTATAGTGGCTACAATGTACATTTTATGACTAGCTCATCACTCTTTTGCCCCATAGATTGCAACCGCTTCAGATGAATAGGAGATGGAGACATGGCCCCGTGTACAGACCCCTGGTGGATTTGGCAACAATGGAGGGCAGGCACATTATCCTCACCTACAGACTTGACAGGGCCACAATCACAGAGCTGTGTGCACAGTTGGAGCCTGACCTGATACCTGCTGTCCGTCAACCCACTGGGATCCCCCCTCTTATGCAAGTGCTATCTGTGCTCCATTTCTTGGCAACTGGTTCTTTCCAAGTGACAGTGGGCTTGGCAGCAGGAATGTTGCAGCCAATGTTCTCAACTGTGCTGACAAGAGTGTTGGGTGCCCTGATTAAACACATGTGCAGCTACATTGTTTTCTCCCAGGTGGAGGATTTGCCGACAGTAAAGGCTGACTTCTATGCAATGGGACATATCCCCAACATAATTGGGGCAAATCATGGAACACATATTGCATTTGTCACCCCCGCAAAATGAACAGGTCTTCAGAAATCGAAAAGGTTTTCACTCGATGAATGTGCAGCTAGTGTGTTTGGCGGACCAGTACATCTCCCACGTCAATGCTAAGTATCCTGGGTCGGTGCATGATGCCTTTATCCTGAGGAATAGCAGCATCCCAAATGTGATGGCCCAACTACAGAGGCACCGTGTGTGGCTAATATTGAGCCCTGGTTCCCACCCAGTGGATGTTGATAATTGGATATGGTGTGGGCCATAAGGGATAGTGTGTGGCTAACAGTTGTCCAACGATATTTACAGGTGACTCAGGTTACCCCAATGTATCATGGCTACTGACCCCTGTGAGGAATCCCAAGACAAGGGGTGAGGAACATTACAATGAGGCACATGGGCGAACAAGAAAGATCATTGAACGTACATTTGGCCTCCTGAAGGCCAGGTTTTGGTGCCTCCATCTGACTGGTGGATCCCTGTGCTACTCACCCAAGAAGGTCTGCCAGATAATCGTGGCATGCTGCAAGTTGCATAACCTTGCCTTGAGACACCATGTGCCTTTTCTGCAGGAGGAGGAGGCTGGAGATAGCCATGTGACAGAAGTGGACCCTGTGGACAGTGAAGATGAGGAGGCAGAGGATGAGAATGAGGACAACAGATCTGCAGTGATTAGACAATACTTCCAATGACACACAGGTAAGACGGTGTTACTTCACATTTTCATTTTTTTCTTTCACATTGTCACTGACAGGCTGTGATTTCCCACTTCTATGGCCACTCACTGTACCCTTTGGCAACTCTTTTTGCAGATGTTGGTGCCCCACTATCGCTCCTGGTGTTGCCACTGCAGCCAACTACCGGTCTTTCTTATGTTAACATTACTGTACAGTTGAATTGCAATGTTTAAACCTTGTTAGATGAATACATACTTCAATCATTTGACATACTCCATACTTGTATTTTTTCAAATTGTGTTTATTGCAGTGCTAAGAAGAAAAGAGAAAAGTGCAATGGGCTGAGGTGATGATGGAGGAAAGTCCAGGGTATAGTTCCAGTCTATTTGTAGCACAGGTGCATTGTCCAATTGGGCATAGGAAGGGGAGCAATGGCAGTTCAAGGTGGACAGGGTGACAGAGTGGGACACAAGGGTGACAATCAGGAGAGTCTCATTTCCTGGTGGGGGTCTTGGCAATAGTCTCTGGCTTCTGCCTGGATCGCAGGGAACATTTGCGAGGTGGTTCTCCTTCTGCAGGGGGGTTGCTGTTGGCCTGTAGGTCCTGTGGCGGGGCCTCCTGTCCACTAGCAGAGGTGGAGGGCTGTTCAGTAGTCTGGCGGGTGGCAGGGGCCCACTGGTGTGACACTGCCTCCCTCATAATATTGGCCATGTCTGCCAGCACTCCTGCAATGGTGACCAGGGTGGTGTCAATGGCCTTCAAGTCCTCCCTGGTCCCCTGGTACTGTCCTTCCTGCAGCAGCCTGTTCTCCTGCATGTTGGCCGGGATCTGGCCCAGCGTGTCCTGGGAATGTTGGCATGCTTCCAGAATCTCGGTGAGTGCCTCCTGGAGAGTCGGTTCCCTGGGCCTGTCCTCCCCCTGGTGCACAGCAGTCCTCCCAGCTTCCCTGTTGTCCTGTGCCTCTGTCCCCTGAACCGTGTGCCCACTGTCACTGACCCCAGGTCCCTGATTGTCTTGGGTCTGTGGTGTGCCCTGGGGTCCCTGTAGTGGTGGACACACTGCTGATTGATGTGTCCTGGGGACAGAGGTATGTGTATGCTGGGTGGGTGCTGTGGTGGTGTTTCCTGAGGGGGAAGGCTCTGTGGTGGAGTGTGACTGTGGCTGCGTAACCGATTGTCCTGAGGTACCTGATGGGCCAGGTTGGACATCCAGATCCAGGTGAGCAGAGTCACTGTCATCACTGTGTGCCTCTCCACGTTGGGGGGCGACTGGATGTTGCTGGTACCTCTTCTCCAGTGACATTGGCTGGGATACCTGTGAGGATGTAAATGCAGTGTTATTGTTTCTTTGTGTGACATATTGTGTATGGATGGGTTGCCCTCTATGGTTGTTTTTGCCCTGGCAGCTTTCATTTGTGTACGTTGGTGTATGGTGCGATGATTAGTTCTTTCTAGTGTGCATTCTTTAGTGATAGGTGTCCATGCAGGTCTGTGAGTGGTGTCTATGCATTGGTATGGCATGCAGGGCTTGGCATTGGGATGAGTGATATGTGATGGTGGGGTGTGTGGGAGGTGGTGGAGTGATGGGAGTGAGGGTAAGGGTGGGGGTATGTGATAGCATGCAGGCACGGTAGTGATAGTAGTATAGAGTTGACTTACTAGAGTTCAGTCCTCCTGCTACTCCTGCCAGGCCCGCAGGCCAAGACTTGCTCCTCCCATGTTGTTAGTTGTGAGGGAGGAGGTGGGGGTCCACCGTCTGCCCTCTGTACAGTGAGTTAGTGTCTTGCTGCAATGGAATGTACCTTCCCCTGTAGGTCGAACCACCTCTTCCTGATGTCATCCCTTGTTCTGGGGTACCGTCCCACGGCATTGACCAGGTCCACGATCCTCCGCCATAGCTCTATCTTCCTAGCAATGGATATTTGCTGCACCTGTGCTCCAAATACCTGTGGCTCTACCCGGATGATTTCCTTCACCATGACCCGCAGCTCCTCCTCAGAGAATCTGGGGTGTTGTTGTGGTGCCATGGGTGTTGTGTGAGTATTGTGGGTGAGGGTGTGTAGGGTGATGTGTTGTGAGGTGCATGGGTGGTGTATAGATGGTGGTATGTGGATCAGGTTGTGTGAGTGGTCTTGCTGTCTCTCTCTGGTGGCAATTGTTTGTATTCGTAAAGGGTTGTGGGTACTGTGGGTGTGTGTTTTATAGTGGTGTGGGTGTGATGTGTGTATGGGTATCAGGAGTATGTAGTTTGAATTTACCAATGTAGTATTGTTTTGTTTGAGTGTGTGTGTTTTGAGCGCGGCTGTATGCACGGCCAATGGTTTACCGCCATTGAATGTCCGCTGTGGTGATTCGTGGGTCAGAATATGGTGGGTGTAGTTCTGTTGGCGTAATGGTGTGGGTTTGGATACCGCCAGTTTAGTGTGGCGGACTTGTGTCTGTGTTTGAATAGTGATGGATTGGTGTGTGTGTGTCATAATATGGTGAACGGATATCCACCACTGCGGCGGTATGTTGGCGGCAGTCAGCATGGCGGTAAGTGGGATTTACCGCCAATGTCATGATGAGGGCCTTATTGTGTTAATGGCCTCTGAAAAAAATCCTGTATGTTGCAATAGCCAAAGCCATGTATTTATACACATTAAGGGCTACACTTGGAAGGAAGATGGTGGATTACCCACGTCTTCATTTGAAACAAAGTCCCAACTTGGAATGCATTTTTAGTTCATGCTTATTGAAATACTATAGTTCAGAGTCAATTGTTGTGAAGTGAATGTGTTGCAGAACGTGTTACGGCTGTGATTTGCAACTCATTGATTAAGGGAATAACATTTGTGTGCCCTAGTAACACAAAAAGGGTAGTCTGTTAATATAACTGGACATTTCCTTTTCTTACATATGGCATTTCTGCAAAAATGATCTTATGCTTCAGGACAACGTGGCAAAACCGACTTGTGATTTTTTTGTGCAAGAGGGAACACTTTCCTGTACAAAAACAACCTTCAGAGGCATTCCCCTCTTTCTTAGTGTGCTGCAGAATGCAGCACACTTCAAAAGAATAAACAATGAGGAGAAATAAAGATATTTCTCCTTGTTATGACTCATCTGGGAAGACGTAGCATTTTGACACATTACCAGGTTTACTAGCATTGGTAAATCTGGGAATGCACCAACATCCATGGGTGGATGTGTTGGAACACCCACACTCCACCCATGGAACGCCACTCCGGGGCAGAGTAAGGCAAGGCATCAATTTGTGTGTCTTGGGTTACTTTACATTTGTCTAACCACTCAGGTCCACACAAGGTGTCCTTGCATGGCAATATGAAGCTAACTTTGTTGTTGCATCATCCAAGCACCCCCTTGCACCCCGTGCAATGGTGCCTCAACATAATAATAAGGCCCCCCACTCTTGAGTGGCACAATGGCGCCGCAACATAATGATAAATGTGCCCCTGCTGTTTTTTAACCACTTTTCACTCACCTCCGCACTGAGTGTTCACCAGAGCTCTCAGCAATTTCTGTAAATAGAGTCTAATGTCTACCTCTGATTGATTTATAATGACAATATTCTTTTATTAGCAGTTTGATATATTTGTCCTCAAAATATTTTGTGCCATTTGTTAGAAATACTTTGCCTCCCCATCAGGCAACATTTGTTTCACTATTAATGTTATCTCTCAGTAGAGAACCAAGCAGCTCTATGTAGAGGTTGAACATGTAGCAGGCTGTATAGATTCCTGGGGACTCCACAGATGATAGGGATTTTTTGTGGACTGGGTGTGCCCTTGTGAACAACTGATGCTGGTTTGTAAATGTAGGAGGAGAACCAATTAAAGACATTACCAGTAAATCTGATTCAAGACTCCAGGGAGGGTAAAAGGGTTGAATGGTCGATTTTGTCAAAGGAAATTGAGAGATTCACCAATATTAGAAGGCATCTTCATCTGTGGTCAGGAGGACATCATTTATGATGTGTAAGGTAGCATTTCCATGCTGCAGTGTGCTCTGAAGTCAAACTGGAAAGCGTGTAGGAGATAGTTAGCATTTATGTGGTCTTGGAGTTGAACATTGCCTGCTTTTTCAATGATTTTGCCGATGAATGGAAAGTGAGTGATGGGCCAGTAGTTGGGGAGGTCATCAGAGTCTATTGTAGGTTTCTTTAAGATTAGGAGTATGCGGCCTGTCTTCTGGGAAGATGCCTTGAGTGATGGAAGCACTGATAATCTCCAATGAGACCTTTGATGAAGATTGTTTTGTTTTTCTTCTTTATAGATTCTTTTCATTTTTCCTTATGTGTGTGTGTGTGTGTCGCATGATAGAAGCATATTTCAATAACAGCTAAAATACCTAGCTGGCCAGGATTACTATTACCTACCATTATTACCTGACCCTAATGCTTGAGGGACATTTTTTTAAATAACTTTTGCTCTTTTCTTCTGTCATTAAAATTCTATTTCACGAAAAACTTTCCTTCCACCCTTTCTTCTTTTAAAAGGGAGGAATACTTATGCACTTTCTCATTCTTAGTGTAATTTTGTCAAATGATTTCTGTTGGAAAATTAGGGACGTTTTATGAATATCTTTACCTGCCTCTTTGTCATGCAAATGCTTTTCTTTGAAGCACTTTTTCTTCCCCTAAGACTCTTGTGAAAATAGGGTATATGCGTACATCTGAGAATTTAGATCAATTTTGACTTTATATTTTTCATTTTTTTTCTTTTCATGGAACAAAATTCCATCAAAGCCATGAAAAGTATTTCTTTCCACCTCTCCTGTAAAAATAGGGAACAGTGATTTCAGTTTTCTGCACTATTTACTTTAGAATTCCAGGACTCAGTCAGAAGTACTACCTTCCAGTACCACAGAAGTGTAGGATTTTCATTTAGATACACACATATCCCCTAGAGGAATACTTCAATGTTTTGGCAATGCACACACAACAGCTATCCCCAGTTGCTTTCTTGCATGCTCAGACCTCAGATAGGAGCGCTTTCTCAGACAGATTTGAAGCACTGAGGTCTTATTCAGAAAATCTATGCCTTCAGGTTACATAGACCAGCAAGCCGTGTCTTTAGGTAACACATAGATCACCGAGGAGACACAGAATTCACATGGTCTGCTTGCACAAAGCATTTAATTATAATGTAACACATTTTGAATTTTCCATTAAAATTCAATGTAAAGAGGATAAAATACTGATATTAGGGACATCTATCTATCTACCTATCTATCTATCTATCTATCTATCTATCTATCTATCTATCTATCTATCTATCTATCTATCTATCTATCTATCTATTTACTGAAAAAACAATGGTTACCGGGATGTTATAGTTAGGAAATGCAATTAAAAAGACCTTATAAATTCACTAAAAGAAACAAAGGTTACAGGGACTTCATTATATTTAGGTTTAGATATTACACATATATTACTATAGAAATTCAGCAGTTATAGTTATCTCAAGAAACTATAGCTCATGCCCTAAGGTAACTATAACTCCCACCCCATCCATGTACAGTTTTTTCATCAATAATTGTATTGCAAATGTTGCAGTGATATTATCAATGATGTCACAGAAGTTGTCAAAACTGATGTGGCATGTAGGGTAATTAGCAATGTACGGCAAGGGCATGAATTATAGTTTCTTGGTATAACTATACCTATAACTGCTGAATTTCTATAGTTTTATGTGTGTAAAATTTCAACCTAACTATACGTCCCTGTAACCTTTGGTTGCTTAGTGAATGTCTTTTAAACTCTATTTTGTACTGTAACGGCCCAGTAACCTTTATTTGTGTCAGTGAATTTCTATAGTTTTCTAATGCTATTCCCTAATTATAATATCCCTGTAACCTTTGTTTTTTTTTTAATTAATTTCTAGGGTTTCTTTAATGTAAAGTGAAAGAGCTTTAAGGACCCCACGGTACCAGCTGGCTCACAATCTCTAGCAGAAGCCAGTACTACAGGCAGGGAAACAGATGAAAGTTCTGTTTCCAGCAGGTGGGAGCATTTTCCATGCTCCCACCCACTGGGAGAGGACTAAGGGTTTGCTCCCGCTTGGTGGAACTTTTGAAAGTGCTCCCACCAAATGAGAACAAACACAGGTTTCCCTGCCCACGCTAATGTGGGAGGGAAACCACTATGTCTAGGGGGTGGGCACCCTGGGACATAGCCTGATTGGCTCAGGGAGGGGGGGGCTGGGTAGCCCTCAGCCCATTTGCAATTGTGGTTGGACCCTGGGAAATATGGTCCCCGGGGCCCAAATAGGCCAGGGCAAAGAGGCTGTGAGTCCTATTCCCCCTTTCTAAACATGGGCATGCACTGGGGGATGAGGTCCCCTGGAAACAAATTACCTGGGGGTACACATTTCTCCCTCCCACTATTTATTAAAAGATCTGGCACTATTAAAAGGAATGGGGTCCCCAGGGATTAAATCAAATCGGCATTGGGAGGGTGGCTACATGAGCCTCTTCCCCTGAAATATATATATATTACTCCCTCTGGGACCTGGTCCACCAGGGGGGGTTTAATAAAACAAGCACAGGCCGCACTTGTTTTTTATTTTTTTGCCATGGCTCCTTTGTGAATTCACAGCAAAAAAAACAAAAAAAGAAAATTTGTGCCTCAAGCCCCAACACTAGGCCTAGGGGGTCAGGGTATTCCTACCCTGCTTCTTTGTGTTTTTGTTTTTAGCTTTTCTTGGGACTTGAGCCAAGTCCCGAGTCCCAAATGGCTGTCACTTCTTGCTGAAAAAATGTTGTGTTTCCCACGTTAATTCCCTTAGGACCCTTAGACCAGACTACAGCCCGAACAACTGGATGGAATTAAACCGAAAAGACAATCATGGGCTCCTGCGCTTGTTTTTTAATGAGCCCACTGGTGGGGTAAGTCCCGGGGTCATTGCTATTTTAATGTGGGTGGGGCTGCCCCACCCACAGTCCTGGGTACCACAACCTCCCTAGTGGCTAAAAAATTATTAAGTCCCTCGTCACAAACATGGCGGTCTGGGCCGCCGTGCTGGAGGTGGCGGTAGGTCCAGACCGCCATATAATAAACGTGGCAGAACCACCACTTTTGTAACTCCGCCACCGCCAGGCTTCCACCACAAGGCAGGCTGGCAGTGGTGGAGTTACATATCCGACAGGACAGGGCTGCCCGCTGGATAAGGTGTCAGGTTCCACCAGCCTTTCCCTGGTGGTTTACCCCACCAGGGAAAGGCTGGCAGAATGGGTGACTCGGGGCCCCCCTGTGGGCCCCTGCACTGCCCATGCACTGTGCATGGGTAGTGCAGGGGCCTCCATGCACAGCCCTGTCTTGCATTTTATGGCCCGATTTACGGGCAGAGAAATATGTGACGGGTGCTGCTGCACCCACCGCACTGCTACGTTGCTGCCGGCTCCAAAGCTGAGCCAGCTGGTGGAAACACTGTTTCTGCCCGCCGGCCCAGCTGAATGATTTTTATGTGTCCGGGCGGGGTTCTGCGCACTGGCGGTCTTTTGTTAACTGTCAGCATTGAACTTGGCGGGTTTTTCAGCCGAGTTCGTAATGAGGGTCTAAGTGTGGAGGGCTGCACTGCTAATTACTCCAGATATTACAGCAGTCATGAGAACTTCCATAACTTCCTTAAAAGTATAAATGAAACATTTGCACTCAAATTTTTTAACAAAAAGCTGTGCATGGTGTGGGCGCGAGTTATAGTTACCTTAGGGTGCGAGATGTATAGTTACTTATAAGAACTCTAATTGCTGAATTTCTATGGTTTTGTATGAGTAAATTCAGAACCTAATCATACCGTCCCTGTAACCTTAGTTTTTAATTGAATTTCTAAGATTTTTAAAATTCTCTTTCCTAACTATGATGTCCCAGTAACTTTTGTTTTTTTTAGTGAATAGATAGATAGATAGATAGATAGATAGATAGATAGATAAATAGATAGATAGATAGATAGATAGATAGATAGATAGATAGATAGATAGATAGATAGATAGATAGATAGATAGATAGTTTCTTCGAGTCAATGTTGGGCACTCACAGGAGGTATCCACTCAACAGTGTTGATTTGCAAAATTAATTCATTAGGCCACAAATGTTACATATGAAAAACACATTTTGGCTTCCTTGTGTTTCTCAATGTCTATCATTCAAAACATACATTACTCCTCTTTCATAGTGTGAGGTAGAAAAAGTTATTCAGTGTGTCCCAAATTTGTTTTTATCAAACATACGTTGTTCACAGATGATACTTTGCTGCATTGTGGGGGCCATCTTTGAACATGTAAAACATATTAGTAACGATTCATTATAACGGATATACTAATAAAAAAATCACCATTCTATTACTCTGTGGTTAATGTCATAAAGCAATCAAAATTAATTGAAAAGAAAGGAAAAACAATTAATGTATCTAACTCTTTAAAGAGGAGAAAAGGATGTAGAAAAATCTCTTCCCCACAAGCAGCCAAGAACCGATTGGGCAGTTATCGTCTACAAATGAAATGGGGTTAACAATGATTAACTTGACCAAGAGGACCTAGACAGAAGAATAGAGTGAGGTGTTACGTCTGGAATTCACTTTTTGACTGACATTGATGCTTAATTACACCCAAACTCGGATTGACATTTACAATTTTGTTTGCAAATTAAAATTCAAGAAAATGTACACGTTGAATTCCAAACAAGAGAGACAACATTTGCGACAAGTAAGAGAATTCACAAATTATCTCACAGGCCATGATTGATCAACTTTGAGAGTTTTACAGGAGTTGTGCTATATTACTCCCAGCAATAAAGTGTGAGTATGAGGGTGATCTAGCTGTCATGAAAATAACTGGTATACAACAAAGTGGGGGGCAGAGTAGTCTAAAAATTAAATCCAGACGTATTCCGCAGACCCCCTCTGATGCCATAGATTGTTTTCACAAGGCTATGATCATGGAATTGAAGAACTTTGGGTGAAACCAATTTGGAAAATGCAACTACAATATGACTAGGACACATTGGCAGGCAGTGCTTGACTTAAAAAATTAGACTGATTTAATTATTAAGCCTGCTGACACGTGGGGGAATATACAAAGGTAACTGAATGATATTACTTGTTATGTACCGATCAGCAGGGAACAGTACCACAGCAGTGTACAAGGTTTTCATGAACCTTTAGACAAATGGAGAACCCAAGGTTTATTGGATCATGATGAATATCAGTTCCTTAAGATGAATCATCCAAGGATCCTACTTTCTACCACCTTCCTAAAATAAATAAGGATGCCACAACACCCGCTGGGCATCCGATAGTATCTTTCAAATGAAGTCTATTGGAAAATGCCTTGATCTACGTTGACCAGTTCCTTTTACCTTTTGTGCAAGAATTAAGTTCCTGTCAGTGGCGGGCAGCAGTTTCAGGAGGGAGGGGGGCGGGCAGCACACTCGCACTCATTCTTTCACACACACATGCACGCACACCCATCCATTAACAACACTCATCAACATTCAAACATGCACGCACCAAACATTCATTTAAGAAGATCACACACACACCTTCAGCCTCGGTCCCAGGAGGGCAGGGACTGCTACCTTCCCTCGCTGGCTGACCTTAGGTCAACCAATGAGGGAAGGTAGCAGTCCCAACTTTGTCACAGACTGGGATGGGGTCAGTGAGACTTCTGACCCCACCCTACTCTGTGATGAGGTGTCACTGATTGACAATCACCCTTTGTGCTTCAGGGCTTAAACCTGAAGCACCCAGGTCGAAGTCAATTAGTGACGCTTCCCTCGTCACCCCGGGGAGGGCCTCAAGGCACCTTTGCTGAGCCAAGGAGTTCACGCCCATAGGAGCTGTGACCTCTTCAGCCCAGCAAAGTTCAGCTCAAGCAGCCAGGAGTCTGCGCAAATCGCGCATGTCTGCTCCTGGCTGCTTGACCTGAACATGAAGAGTCTTGTGGGACATAAAGAAATACACACAAGAGGCTGAAAGATAGCTGACTCGATGAGGAGATTATGAATTGACAAATTTTGAGGCATACAAACAGTCAATAGTGCGGTATCATGGGATGCTTGGGGATTGGAAAGATAGAGGTTTGTTATGTGAGGAAGAATACCAGTTCTCGTATGTAAAAAAAACAGTGGCCCCTTGTTTTTATTTGCTCCCCAAGATTCACAAGAATATGAGTAATCCACTGGGCAGGCCGATAGTTTCTGCGAATAACAGTTTATGTGAACCTACTTCTATCTATTTGGATTACTTTTTACTACCTTATGTTTTTAATTTACCGTTGTGTTGCCGAGACAATACCGACTTTATCAAGAAAATTAATGAGATACCATGGCAGGAGTCGTACTTTCTAGTTACAATAGATGTAGCATCCCTTTATACTTGTATTGATCATGAGCAGGGAATTGCGGCTTGCAAGCATTTTTTTAGGGATAAACCTATTTGCTTCTATGATCATTCAATGATGTTATTAGAAATGTTATAATTCTGCCTAAAGAATAACATAATTTTGTTTAATGATAAATAGTATCGTCAGCTGATCGGAATTGCGATGTGCAGCTGCTTTGCTCCAAGTTTTTTCTGTATTTTCATAGGCTGATGGGAAGAACAGGTGGTTTGGACTGAACAAAATCAGGACTGGACAAAAGATATATAGTTATATAGACAGTTTATTTATTATCTGGGATGGTCATAAAAACAAATTTGATGACTTTTTGGAATATATTTCGGGAAATAGTTTAAATTTGGCCTTTACACATAAAATAGACAATAAAGAGATTGAATTCCTAGATATTTTTATCCAGGTGTGAGATGGAATGCTTCATACCTCCTTTTTTCGTAAACCTACAGCTGGTAAGAGTATTTTACATGAGCGAAGCCATCATCCAGTGAAACTAAAATGGAGTGTCCCTTATGGGGAACTACTAAGGGCCAAAAGAAACTATAATGATTTACTAACTTATCAGAAAGAAGAGGAAAGGATAATTGGAAGATTTAGGGCAAGGGACTATCCAAGAAGTCTTACAAGAAGCAACTAAGAAGGTAAATTTTAAATCCAGGGATGAGCTTCTTTTCTCTGGGATTAAAAAAAAGGAGAATTTGAATCAGATTTGTTTAATTGCCATTTATAATGCTAAATCTCAAAATATTAAGCAAATGATCTGTAAACATTGGCATCTTCAAATCAAATCAAATCAAATCATTAACATTTATAAAGCGCGCTACTCACCCGTGCGGGTCTCAAGGCGCTAGGTCTTGTGAGATCTGATTCAGTAATTGGATCTGAGGTACCATTAAGTCCCTCTATTATGTATAGGAAATTCCACTCTTTGAAGGACGTTAGTACATAGTTGTATGACATCACAGATGGCCCAAACCGGATGGTTTAGGGAACAGATAGGTTTTTATAAGTGTGGCCATTGCAAAGCATGTAGATCAAGTAAAAATATTAAGACTTATCTTTTACCCATAGGACAAACCAGACATATTGATAAATTAATAACATGTAATAGTGACTTTTGTGTCTATGTCCTTATATGTCCGTGTGGTTCCCATTATGTAGGCAGTACCATGTTTCCAGTTAAAAAAAGAATATTAGAACATAGAAGGGCTATTAAAAATGTTCTATGGCTCGACATTGGCTAGACATTGGTCTTTGATGCATAAAAAAAATGCTGATGACTTATCCTTTTATGGTATTTACAGGGTCAGCCTCACCAAACGAGGAGGAGACAGGGAGAAGAAATTTAGGATTATGGAATCCGAGTACATAATACGGTTGAACAGTCATATACCGGGAGGTTGGAACACAGATGAGGAGCTTTTTGTGCATATTGGCTAAAGTCGCTTTCTGTCTTTCTCTGTTTTCATTTTTGGCTTGAAATTGTATGGATCATACAAACAAATAGATATGTGTGGGTGTTTTTCATCAAAATAACAGTCTTCTTTTTAATGGGGGTTATAAGTCAGGGTGAGGGAAAAACTATTATGATTGAATTGGCTTTTTGCAGAGATGATTTTGATTATATTGAAAATCATGATGAAAGAATAATGATCTGATCTTAAAATGTAAAATTAATATTATTTATCGATGAATGGATGATGATAAAAAATTATTTTGTATGAGATGGGCCACTTGGCCAAAATGTTTTTTTCCTGTTTCATCTGTTTAACTTAAAGCATCCCAATAATTTAATTCATTTATTTTTCAAATGTTTTTTTTTTTTTTTTTGCTCATTCGCTCTGTAAAATTAAGTGATTGAAATTGATTCAATTAAGAAAATATATTTCTAACCTTCAAATAAATTTGTATGCTCATATGAAGATTACAGAATGAGCTTGTTTTCATTTATTTCACGAACGGGGGTGATGATTTTTTTCCATGTCTATGATTTCCCATGAGGACTTTGGGAATTTGTTTTTAAAGGTGATTGGGCACTTAACTACTGTTTTGGGCTGTGGAAAAGATCGTCAGATCGAAACGCATTGCTGAATAAAGATTCATTGTGAATCATCGTCCTGGAGTGCGACTTTGGAGGTTTTGGGGGGGAGCGCCATATTTGGCAGTCTCCCCTCCGGATGGTTTGCGAGAGTGGAACAGCCCATTCGCGCCGTTTTGGGCGCTGTTTGGGCTAGTTTTGGGCTTTGTGGGCTGGTAGCCGGGGCTACCTTGTAAAAGGGGGGTAGACATTTTGTAGGGCCACCATTTTGTTGGTGGTAGTTTGCCAGTGCGGCAGGCTTTTTTCTTTTGGTTTTCATTGCCAGTGCGGCAAGCGTTTGGTGGCAGGTAGATAGCAGGGTTATAGAGATTTGGGTGGAAGGCAGAGCAGTTGTAGGTACAGTGCGTATAGATTTTTGGTCGAGGAGGGGTAGTAAAAAAAAAAGAAAAAAATATATATAAGGGATATAGATAGAATTTTAGGCAGCTGATAAACCGGGTGCCTACCTGGAGCACGATGGATCCACGTGTCCGTCAAGCTATGCAGCTTTTGAAGGAAGCGGGCCACCTGGATTTGCTGGTGGACGTCGGGGCTCGCCGTGAGCGTTCAGTGCGTAAGGAGGCGAGCGGGGTAGCAGCCGCTGTAGCGGCATGCTCTCCCCCCGTGGTAACGGGAGCCGGCAGGCATCGCAGGTAAGGGGGCTTGGCGGTGGTAAAGGGCGGGCAGGGAAGGCAAGCGCGCCTCCCCGGCGCGTTGTGGCCTCGAGAGTGCGGCGGCCGGGCCCTTTAGGGGCAAGGCCGCCAACACGAGTGACGAAGGGCAGAGTTGGGGGCGCCATCGGGAGCGATCCGCCCCCGGTTTCCAGGGCCGGAAAAATGCCCGCAAGGGGGCCGCGCCCATTTGGGGCGCGGCAAGCACGAGGTGGCCTCCCTGGGAGGGCGGGCAAAATGGAAAAGGCAGCGAGGGGGGTGGAACTAAGAGAGTACACCCCGGGGATGACAGGGGGAGCGAGTCCCGTTTTTAATAGGCGACTGGACCACGTGGGGGCTGAGGGCAGTAGCCTGGGTGATACACAGGGCAGGGGGGAGGCAGGGTCTCAGAGGAAGTGGAAAGAGGTAATAGCAGGGGATGGGAAGGGTGGGGGTGACTGGGGATTGCCAGGGGGGTGGGAGGGGGAGGGGCTGGGGGAAGAACAGGAAGGAGGCAGGTGGGGGCAGGAGCAGGAGGGTGGATGGGGTTTTCAGTGGGAATGGAGCGAGGAAGAGGGGCAGGAGGTGGAAGAGGAGGACAGGCAGGAGGTGGAGGAGGATGGCATTACCCTTAAGTTGCGGCCGCCCCTTCGGACTTATTGGGGGGTCAGGAGGGAAGAAAAAAGGCTGGTGCGGTCGCGATCAAGTAGTGCGGACAGGGTTGGGCCTATTGGGGGGAGGTGCCAACAGGGGCAAACAGAGAGGGGTGGATTTAGAATACGGGTGCCTGCTCACCGACACATTGGAAATTTTGCAGGGGGAGAAGAGCGGTAGTGAGGAGGGGGACTCAGGGGAGCCTTGGGCAGGCTCTGAACCCTGGGAAGAAGAGAAGGCAGGGCCCAGCGCGGCTGGCTGGATCGACTCTCAACATGGTGGTTCTGCGGTACGGGCCAAGGCAATAGGACAGAGGCGCCAGCCTGGATTGGGTGTTGTGCCCTCCAGGAAATTGGTGAGTAAGGGGGAGCGGCCTGGCCCTTCAGTGCACCAAAAAGGGGGTGTGGCGGCATCACGGCGACCGTATTGCACGGCAGCGCCAGTACAGGACTTTGTGAAGAAGGCACGGTTGGGGACAAGGGAGGAGTGTACTGACGGGGAGGACATTGAGGGGGACGTACAATTGGATTATGATGAGGATAGCGTGGAAGAGGGAGAAATTCATGAGGAGGATGCCTGGTGGGCGACGGGGGGGGGAGTCTAATTCTGTTTGTGAGATGTTACAGGTATCGGAGTCCAGGGCGAGGAAGGAACCCAGACAGAAAGCTACGGAGCGCACCCCGTTGCTGCCATCAGGTAAAGAGCAAAAAGTGTTAAAATCAATAGGGGTGGCTGCGGGGACGGACGCGTTTGGGGGCACGGCGGCTGCGAAAAGGTGTCTATGTGATAGATGTGGGGGTTTGCCACGGAGGACGGGAAGGAGCAAGTAGGTAAAGAACAGGACGAGGAGACAGGTAAAAAAGGAGCGGAGCATGGGGTGGGAAAAGTTGGGGGAAAGTGTAAGAGGTTGCCATATATGGGGACGGCGAAGCCTCTGGGTGCCCATCTCATGCAGGCGACGAAAGAGAAAATATGGGAAGGGGAGTATGTGGAGATATTAAAGTTGTTACATAGAGAGGTTCGAGCGAAGGAAGGTTCGAAGGAGGAGGAATTTGAATTGTCAAAGAGGCCCAGAGTGCCAGTGACGATCAAGAATTGGACGGCGGCGTTTCTTATATTTGCGAGCGTTTATTGTGAGCGATTCCGAGAGCGTTCAGTGGCGCTGCTAAAATATATGGACGTGATACGCAAGGCTTATTTGAACTACGGTGGTTATGCCTGGGCTCAGTATGATGAGGAGTTTCGGGCGCGTATGGCCGCGGATGAAGAAGCCCAATGGGGCGAAATAGATGCGGACTTGTGGCAACATACGATGGGGCCTGCAAAATTCGGGAAAACGATTTTTACGGCCAGTGGCTTACCGATTACTTACCGGCCCTTTCGGGATCGCCCCACCCAGGGTGGGGCCAATCCTAACAGCAACACTGGAGACAGAGGGGTGTCCGGAGGGGCAGGTCCGGGAGGAAAGAAGTCCGGTGCCTGCTGGGATTTTAACAAAGGGTTATGCACGAGGGAGTACTGTAAGTTCAGGCATGAGTGCTCCAAGTGTGGGGGAAAACATCCCCTTACCAATTGTTACGGAGGGGCTGGCGTCGGGCAGCAGTCAGCGACAGGGGGGGGTGGTGCCAATGCAAATCAGGGTCAGTCCAAACAGAAAGGGCCAGTGTTGGGAAAAAGCTATTACGCCAATTAAGTTGGACAAGTTGGCTTTCTGGGTGGGTTTTTATGGCAATGAGAGTCAGGGACAATTGCTGTTGCGCGGTTTTTCGGACGGTTTTGAGTTGGGATATAACGGTCCGAGACAGCGTCGGTGGGCGGAGAATTTACGGTCGGTAAGGAGTAAGGAGGAGCTGGTGCGGCTCAAACTTGGCAAGGAAGTGACGGAGGGGAGAATGGCAGGCCCTTTTACGGATTGGCCTCTGGAAAACCTAACTGTGTCCCCTATTGGGGTAGTGCCCAAAAAGGAACCGGGCCAGTATAGGTTGATACACCATTTGTCATGGCCGGAAGGGTCATCTGTGAATGATTTCATTCCGGAGGAACTTACTAAGGTGTCATATGCCTCAGTGGACGTGGCAATGGTATTGGTGGAGGAACTGGGTCCGGGCACCCTCATGGCAAAAACGGATATAAAATCCGCCTTTCGGCTTCTACCGGTACCCCGCGGGATTTTGAGTTATTGGGCATCCAATTTCAAGGCAACTGGTATGTTGACAAGGCTCTGCCCATGGGTTGTTCGAGTTCATGTTCATTGTTTGAATGCTTCAGCACTTTTCTGCAGTGGGTGTTCGTGACGACCACGGGCCACAGAGCGGTGACGCATTATTTGGACGATTTTCTCTTTGCAGGGCCGAAGGAGTCTGAGTCCTGTAAGGTGGCATTACGGAATTTTCAGTACATAATGGGGGACCTGGGAGTGCCCCTGGCCCCAGAAAAGATGGTGGGGCCCTGTACGGCCTTATCCTTTTTGGGAATTGAGCTAGATACTGTGGCTATGGTGGCACGGTTACCTGAGGAAAAAAAGAGGACCATGTTGGAAAAGGTGAGACACGTGGCGAGGAAACAGAAGGCGACAGTGAGGGAAATTCAAGTGTTGTTGGGCCATTTAAATTTTGCCTGCCGGGTGGTACGGGCTGGTAGGACATTTTGCAGGAGACTTGGTATGGCTTTGTCAGGGGGCACCATGCCGCACCATCATGTGAGGCTTAGCGCGGGGTCAAAAGAGGATCTGCGAATGTGGTGTGTGTTCTTGGAGTCATTCAACGGAATTCCCATTCAGGCATGGCCGCTGTGCGATTGGGATGTGCAGATATTTTCGGACGCGGCGGGGGTGTCGGGTTTTGGTATCTACTGGCAGGGGAAGTATTGCGCAGAACAGTGGCCGGAAGCATGGCGTTCGGGTGGGAGGAGCATTGCTTTTCTGGAGTTATTTCCATTGGTGGTCGCAGTGTGTGTGGGGTCAGTATTTACAGCATAAAAGAGTGCTTTTCAGGGTGGATAACATGGCAGTGGTGCAGGTGATCAATCGGCAATCTGCTAGAGATCCGCAGGTCCTACAGCTTCTTCGTGTTTTTGTTTTGGAATGCCTGCGCCGGGACATTTATTTCAGGGCAAGACACGTGCCGGGGGTGAACAATGACATTGCGGATGCGTTATCTCGTTCGCAGTGGGAGAGATTCCGTGGGTTGGTCGTGGACGAACGGGTGAGCAGGACGGCGATGCCGGAGGCGCTCTGGAGTATAGGCAGCAGAGGATTCTGCGATTGCTGGTGAATTCCTTGGCCTGGTCGACGCAACGCACGTATGTACGGGCTTGGCGGGCTTTTTTGGAGTCGGGGGCGCGTCATCGTCGACATCAGCAGGAGCGGGTAGATGACGTGGTTAATTTCATCATGGACATGGTGGATTTAGGACTGTCCAGAGTATCCATGGCAGGGAAGTTGGCTGGTGTGGCTTTTATGGGTAAGCTGTTGTGGGGTTATGCTCCATCGGCGGGGAATTGGGACAGCGCATTTTGGAAGGTTGGGCCAGGGAACAGGGAAAGCGGACGCCGAAGCGACAGCCCATTACGTTAGAGTTATTAGAGAAGCTTTTGCGGACGGCGGATGCGGTTTGTAAGGGTGCAGCGGAAGGCGAGTTGTTCAAGACGTTGATGTCTTGGATGTTTTTTGGAGCATTCAGGGTGTCGGAGCTATTGGGTTCCGCAGACTGGGGCGGGGTTTTATGGCAGGATGTTTCTATCTCCCCTAAAGGGGTGGCAATATCATTGGCACGGTCGAAGACCGATCAGCAAGGGAAAGGGAGGCAGGTATTTTTACGGGCTTACCCCAAGGGGTGTTTATGCCCGGTGCGCTTAGCCCTAGGATGGCAACGAAAGCTGACAGTCAAAGAGGGTTTGGTTTTTCGTCATGTGAGCGGCGAGGCGGTGTCAGCTTATCAGTTATTGTCAGTTTTGAGGTCCTGCTTGCGGTACCTAGGTTTAAACGCCGCACAATATGGCACGCATTCATTTAGGATCGGCATGGCGACAGAAGCAGGTCGGCGCAGGTGGCGGAAGGCGGCAGTTCTAGAGCTGGGGAGATGGAAGTCAGATGCATATAGGAGGTATGTGCGATAATGGAGTCAGGGAGAGGGTCAGTAACATGTTTTCTTCTCGATGCAGGTTCGGTTCCGGGGCCAGCTGTGCAGTTCTTGTCAATTTGGCTCATGGGACACTCATTTGTGAAGTGGGCGGTGAAGCAGGCGCAGTCAACTACGCTGGGGACCAACTTGGGGCTAGACAGGGGGCGGTACAGGGTACGGTGGGAAGATAAAGGAGGGATGTGTTGCCATGAGTTATTGGGGACTTTGGAACGGTTAAAGGGGCGGGGGCCCTGCCCAGACGTCTTGATAATTCACTTGGGGGAGAATGACTTGGTAAAACGGACTGGACTAGACATATTGAAGGACATGAAGCACGATTTAGTCATGGTGCTACAGTGGTGGTATGGGTGCCATGTCATTTGGACAGCGTTTGTTCCTCGTTTAGTTTGGAGAGGAGCGAGGAAACCTGGGGCAATAGAGAAAACGAGGAAGAAGATTAACAAGGAGATGCGGACGTTTTGTGCGGAGCAAGGTTTTGAATATCTGGAGCATTCAGATATTAGATTTGAGGATAAGGAATTTTTCAGGGGCGATGGAGTACACCTGTCCTTTATGGGCATGGAATTGTACCTGCTCCAATTAAAGGAAGCTCTTCGAGCAACGTTTAAAGAATCATAGGGAATGCGCAGGAAGTGACTATAGACGCTGGGGGGGCAGAAAAGGAGAGGACGTCCCTGCGGGCCGGATCCTCTTCTTTTCTGGTGGCGGAGACCGAGAACGGGCACATGACAGAGGAGAACGGGCGGGGCGAAAATAGGACAAGACAAACGCGAATTGGAAGAGGATGAACAGTAGCAGAGCTACGAAGATAAGATGGACATTTAGGGGCTGGTGACTTGCACGCTCAAGACGATAGCACCTGACTAGTAAGGTACTAGACAGATAAAACAGGAGCGGGAAATAAGGAGGACGGACTAATGAGCTGCAAGTATAAAGAGGGGGAAGGGAGGGGGGAGGGGGGTTAGGGGAGGGGGCAGTGGTTGACAGGAGATTTTATGTATAGTGAGGATTTAGTTTTGTAAGGCAAAAAGCCAAGGGATAAAACACTGTGAGTGCACCTGTTTCCAATAAAGCGGCCTTTTGCACACAAAATGGAGTGAAGGGTGCTAAATCATCTCTCGCAAGGAGGTTTTGGGGGGGAGCGCCATATTTGACAGTCTCCCCCCCAGATGGTTTGCGAGAGTGGAACAGCCCATTCGCGCCGTTTTGGGCGCTGTTTGGGCTAGTTTTGGGCTTTGTGGGCTGGTATCCGGGGCTACCTTATAAAAGGGGGGTAGACATTTTGTAGGGCCACCATTTTGTTGGTGGTAGTTTGCCAGTGCAGCAGGCTTTTTTACCCGCCCTCCCTCCCAGAGTAAGATATGGTTTAAGGGACGGAGGGTAGTTTTTTGGGAGGTGAAAGTTTAACTATAAGGTTGCTTCATTTGAAAAGGGTGCACGGGCATGGGGGTTTGATGTATTGTCGCTTGGAGCAGGTGCAGGCGGAGACCGAGAAAGGGCACATGACAGAGGAGAACGGGCGGGGCGAAAATAGGACAAGACAAACGCGGATTGGAAGAGGATGGACAGTAGCAGGGTTACGAAGATAAGATGGACATGTAGGGGCTGGTGACTTGCACGCTCAAGACGATAGCACCTGACTAGTAAGGTACTAGACAGATAAAACAGGAGCGGGAAATAAGGAGGATGGACTAATGAGCTGCAAGTATAAAGAGGGGGAAGGGAGAGGGAAGGGGGTTAGGGGAGGCGGGAGTGGTTGAGAGGAGAATTTATGTATAGTGAGGATTTAGTTTTGTAAGGCAAAAAGCCAAGGGATAAAACACTGTGAGTGCACCTGTTTCCAATAAAGCGGCCTTTTACACACAAAATGGAGTGAAGGGTGCTAAATCATCTCTCGCAAGTTGTCCGTGTGACAGTTACGGCGTGCGTATTGCATGTTCAGCGGGTTTCCGGCCTCCCGCAGTTTCACACCGACCTCGTGAGGTGGAAGTGATCGGCATCAGCTGGATGGGAGTATTTTATATATATATATATATATACATATATATATATATATATATATATAAAAAAATATATATATTCCACTTCCTCCTCAGGTGTAAAGAAGACAGGCACTCAGAGAGCAATCCTAATCATACTAACTTTATCATTAATCCAGTATGGGGACAGAACGCATTTTGACAGATACTACCTCTGTCGAAATTCATTCTGTTCCCATACTGGATTAAATTAGTGTGATTTCAATTGCTCTCCGAGAGCCTGTCTTCTTTATACGTGAGGAGGAAGTGGAATATCTGAGATGTGCTGGCAAAGCGTAGCTACAGGAGCCATTGGCGTCCTGGTTCGGACTGGCATCCCCGAATGAGGAAGTGATGTTATATATATTTTATTATATATACATACATATGCATATATACACACACAAATCTGTATGTGGTATATAAATATGTGGGTATATACTTACACATTTCAATGCGGCATAAAGGCATGTGTTGCAAAGTCCCGTGGTATTACAATGTGTTCTAAAGTCAACGTGTTGTAATGCTCGGAAGGTAAAGACGTCTGAAATTCGTCCCAAAGAGAAACTGGAAAGAATTATAATATTGCTTGGTATTACTATTTTAAAAGCTGGAATTTTCCTTTTTTAAAATATGCGTTGTTGTGGTTTTAGTGGTTGCTACTTTTTCATCGTTTGTTTTGCGTTCTTTTATGACAGAGACAAAGAATAGTGCTCACCTGCTGCCATCGGACAAGGTCGAGGATACCTGCAGACCACACCCTCTTTACCCCAAATCCTGCTCACTCAATCATTCTTTTGTACCCACCTTTCACAGCGCCACGCTCTGATGCAGTGGAGCTAGATTCCCGCTATACAAGTCTACCTATACATCCATCCAAGTGAGCATGTACCATCAACGCAGACTTTTAAACCTCATTGAGGAGCTTCCAAAATCTGTCCAAATACATGTCAGTTAGCCACTGAGCTTTTCTGCGCTATTGTCATTGAGCAAGAAACATTCGTTTCACCACATTGCTAACGCCCCCATGAAAAGAGCGACACCCAGGATGTTCCCTGCTTGCTCTGCCGCTTACCAGCTGTGCTACACCCCTGAAACTTCGACTCCAGCCCTGCTTAAGTATTCCTTTAATCACTCGCCCCGCTGCATTAACAATACGTCCACCCCATCGGTGCTTAATGGGTTTTCTCCGTACAGTTGCTTTGAAGTATGATTTATAAAACACCAAGCTGGTTCCACAGGGGCTCCCGCTCATGACACCTGCCAGAGTCCAAAAAAGCTGCCTGCATGTCCGTAGAAACCTCTGGGAGAGACCCTCCCATTCAAGGCTCGTCCCAGAGGTCAGCACACAAAAGGCCGGCCCTGAAACGGAAGCCTGGAGGTGGCGCGAATCTCAATGCAGCCGCAGAATGCACAATGGCCCTCCTCGGGGTGTGTTTTGTTGTGATTCCTACAGGTCAGTGTTGGGTTACACCGCACTACAGCTGCAACGTCGTCCCCTCACCAGACCAGCCAACTTGGTGCTAGTAACACTGCAACCAACAACACACCGGAAAGCTTACAGAACCTTTGCAGGCAAATAAAGTAACCAACTTTAGACGCCTTAATACCCTTCGGAATAGCGACTGGCTGTTAAATACCACTCACTGGTTCTATCAACTAACTAACAAACTATTTCAATTTATGCTCGAGAAAGAAAGGCGTAAAAGATACTATTTTTTTCCAACAGATTGCATTCTCCTCTTGTCTTTTGCCATCAAGGAAACTGATCCTTGCCTTTTGTTGTTGGTGAAAGATTCATTTACTACATTGCACATGCTGCTCTGATCTGGCGCCATTACGTAGTCTGCATCACTTTCGCCCGGAGGCCAAATGCAATCTACAGTATGTCAGACGCGAGAAGACAATTGATCAAATATAAGGCATCGCAGTTCACTACCACATCACAAGACTCCAGCGTCCAACATTCACACACAATTCCACGTGCAAAAAGTTTTTCAACTAATTTGTAGTTAAGCATTTGCTAAATAAATAGGTAGCTTTGTAAAAGCACTGCTATGTGTCAGTAAAATCATCAGTCTTTTTTTTATCAACCTGCCGCAAATATACACACTGCTTTATCATTTCATTCATTTTGAAATTTTACTGATCATATCTACTTGTAATTTAATTTCGTTCCTTTCAAGCTCTAAAAACGTAATTAAAATGAATTTTTAGATGCCTCAATGCTTTGCAGATTTCTCATTTACCTAATTTCTTAGTTAAATTAAAAGAACAAATACATATTTGCCACAGATCTTGATGTTTTCACCATAATGTTCTAAATGTTTGATTTAACTAATAAAATTGCAGACTTATAACTGCCTTAAAGCTATAAATACCGGTAATTTTGCAGGCGTAAGTTAAGTGATATTTACAAAAGTAAAAATATTGTCAGAAGTGAGTTAATTTAGAGTGGGTAACATACATGGGCATAATTTACCGACTCTTAAGTTTTCTTTTAAGTGCCACTTGTGGGCCTCTTCCCACTGGTATGGAAAGGAATTCAAATCCCACATGCACACCCCACCTACTCGTCTGTCACTTTCTTTGAATACACAAAAATCGTTGCTATATTTCCTACACTTCTCTGCACACCTGTGGAAGACCCACACGAAAGTGAGGTAACTGATGCAGAAAGAGTGGGAAATCGACCACATTTCCACCGTATTCTCAAGGGCGGTGGATAGAGAAGGAAATGTCATGTTAGGGAAAACACGAGAGAAGAAAGGACTCTGAAAGTTGATTGTAAAAGGTTTACAAAACTTCTAACACTAAATAGGCGACTTTAAGCGTATTCATGAGGTGCATAAACATGGGATATGAAAACAGGTTTAGAAGTCTTTTAGGCCCAGATTTAAGAGGGCCTAGCGCCTCCTTGTGCCACATTATCATAATTTATTTTTACACTAATGTGGCCCAAATAGGCCAAAATCGCAGCGCCAGATTTACTTAGTGGCTCCATGCATGCATTGCGCTACTTTGTAGCCCCTTGTGACATAGTATGCCTGCGCCAGGCATAATGTATGTAAGGGGAAGTGTTCCCTCGTTAAGGGGGGGTGGGGGGGGGGCAAAAAAATGGTGCAAAGAGATCTAAAATGTTTATTTGAGCCATTTTTGTGGCATTTTTAACATCTGCCAGAGCTGGGGTTAAAAGGAGGCACCCCATTATTTATAATGGGCCTCAATATGCTTCGTAGGATTAGCGTCAACATTTTTGACACTAATCCTGAAAAGCGCCAAACTAGGGCAAAAAATGTTGACGCTAGTTCCCTAACTACTGCCATGGTGTGCCGTATCTTAAATATGGTGCACACCTGGTGGCAGTAAGGGGCGCTAAGGGACGCAAGAATAGTGACGCTGTATTGGATGCAGCACCACTTCTCCTAAATCTGCCCCATACAGGAGCAGATCTTTCCCCCATAGAGGGAGCGGAGCTATAGGAGGAGCAATTATTGTTAAATCAACTGCTATTAGTTCCTATTTGAAAGGTATTCTTTCTGCACATATGGAGTTTGGATAGAAATAGGGGTGTGGAGGTAATGCTTGGGTCAAATATGAGAAATATTTGCAAAACATTTGAAATGGTTATATTATTCCAATGACTTAAGTAAACCATCTTCAGAAAAAAAAAGTTTAATAGGAGTCAGTGCTCAATTTGTCCAACAAATTGGGGAGGGGGAAGGGATTTTCTTTGGAGCCTGCTGCCGCCACTTCAGATAATGAGGTTTGGCAAATACCAAAGTTGTTTAGTCTCAGCTGTAGCTCTCTGCAGTCCCTGTTGCTTTATATCACTCTTGTGTATACTTTTTCCTCCCTCCTTTCTCCTTAGTCACTGATTTCCTACTTTTCACTTTTTGCCTGTCTGATGATGGAAGATAATTCCTAGTCCAAATGTAAGAGTTGGAGTCCGGTACCTGTGTCTCGCAGACAACTGCAGTCATATATCTGATGCAGGACTCCTGATTTCCTGCAAGCGTGTCTTGTTTTACTAATGAGGCTTGTGTTCTTCTCGGATTGTTGTCATTTCGTAGTCATGCATGTATGGTGACGCATGCCTACAAAGTGGTGTGGCAAGCACCCCTTTTTTTAATTTATTTTTTATAGTTTAGGTTGTACTGCACACCATCTTCCCAAACTGTACAGCACAGCCAGCAGGTACTGGCAATACCAATATATACCAAAGGTGAGACATATTGGCTTTGCCAATGTTTGTTTGATTTCCATTTTTCTCCTTTCAGTCGAAATGTCCTTCCAACATCTGTACACCCTGGGACCAGGTCATTTAAGCAATCTGTTGTTAGACTAATGTTTTGGCGTTACAGACTGGATCACATGAACAGAGTTATGCTAGCAGTATTAGATTTTATCAGCACTCAGAGCCTCTGGTAGAGTTTGAAATTGTTCAAAATGTATTTTACTGCTACTCCGCTGAAATCAAATGCACGTTGCATCGTGCAATATGGAGCTAATATCAAGCATGTAGCAGTGCACCACCACAAGTTAATACTGCTTTCTGTCTTATCTATGTTGCGATCGGGTCAATGTTAACAACAAATTCAAACTTAGACAAAGGTAACCAGCAGGTGCGTTGTGCTTTTCCGTAGGGTGCAGTATATCCTTGCCAAGACAACACACTATACTTAATTGTTTCTCAATCTTCGTTTATAGAGTTTAACTTTATAATCAGAAAATAGGAAAATATTATATTTCTAAATTGAAAAATATTTAATAGTAATTCGGTCAGGGCTGCTACAGTCTACTGTGATTCCTGAAATGGATGCTTCACTGTCTGAGGTACAGTGCTTTCAAAGTAACCTTTACATACAACGGTATACTTTGCTGTGTTAACAACTGTTTCTCGCTGGGCTTGGACTCCCTGTCCACTTTTAATAAAACATAAATCAAAATTATAATTTTTCGTGTTTTTATAACCAGAGTTCAAGTTGATGTGTGTAATATGTGCTTCACATGGCTGTAATTGTTTTTGATCCCTCTAGTACACATGCACAAAATGCTGTCCTTTTATTTTGTCGGAGTCTATTTACACGCATTACTCTAATATGTCGTAAAAGCGAAATAAAATGGAGCGGACAAACCCCAGCCCAAGAAGCTACAAACCAGCAAGCGGAATGCCTCTTAGCTGCAAGTCAGCAGACTTCCATGTCAAGCTTGGCTGACTAATTATTGCTTATAATTTGCATTAGGATTAATTAACTAATTAGAGAGGAATGTCTGAAGGCAAAGTTGTGCCTCTGCTTGTCAAGCTGAGGACTTTAATTATTCTGATATTTTTAATTATAATCAGTTTTACATTGTCAGGCGCACAGAGTAGCTGAAGCTTGAGTAGACAAGGGGGCCTGATTTCGCGGTGAGTTGGAGGCGTGTGGATATTTCAGATCTTGCTGTTGCATGCTAGCATCCTGATTCCTCTTCAGGGGGGATCTCCGCCAGAGCAGAATTTCAGACTGCCAGGAGAAGGGTAATTTTCATGCAAAGATGGCCTCATTAGATTCCGGGTGCGGGAAGCGTGAACAGGCTTTAGAAAAGGAGACGAGAAAATGTCTGTGTTAATAAAAATATACTAAGTGTCCAAGCTCCCCTTGTAATGGCTGAGCACTGATGCTGGCTAAGAGAATTGACAACCTCTTGCTTGTGGACACTGAAGCACATACCTTGATAGAGCCATCACCAGAGAAATTGCTTCAAGGAGCAGATATGCTTATCCTTCACAATCATTTGATTGGAAATCTTTACTACCTACTGGCAAGCTGGTGATCCATATTAGTATCTAAATCATGCTCCTGTATTTAGAAAAGCATCCACGTTCTCAAGAAACTACATAGGTACGAGCCTGCTGATATCACAGATCATACTGGCTGCCACAATTTCATCAATAGGTGATCCGAGAAGATATTTTGATGCTGATGAAGCATATCAAGAAGACTCAATCTCCTTCTAAAAACATCAATACTTTGATATTGGTACAATGCGTTTTACTTTTCTATCAAGTACTGATCTCTTGTATTGCATCACATGGTCCCAGTGAATAGACAAGGAACTGAAAGCCTCCAATGAGAACTTGTGCGATCTATCCTTGGTGTCAGTAAACGGTGAATGGTATTTTTCATGAGCTCTGCACAACAAATCACTTTCCACCATCTTTCAAGTGCCCCCGAAGTTTGGCAGGAGACTGGGTGAATGAAAGCAGAGTGCAGCCAGAATCAAGCCTGGTGGACTACGTTCCCTTGCAGTCTTCAGTTGCTGCCCTTGATGGCCAACCTGAATATCTTTATTTTCATTGTGGCTTCTGAAGCATAGATCATTCTCGCTGCCCCGTATATGTATACATTGCCTTTCAGGGTGTGGGGCTCTGGAATCTCAGTTAGGGGCCCGGAATATTTTTTAACCTGGAAAAATCTTCCCCACTTATGAAATAGCCAAATCAAGAACCCTTCATGCTAGCTAGGGCAGACGGGAACACATTACAACTGAAATCTAACACCAGATAATTCCAGAAAATACAATTGAAGTGTCTTGTGTACCATTCCTTTCCAAATTTCAGATGTGCAAGATTTAGAGAGCACAAAATACCAAATACCATAGCCTGAATAAGAGAACCACCTGAAACTGTGATCTCTGTGAAATCAAACGCTGGGGCTTGGAACAAGGAAACACCATAACAGGGGATAAGGTATAGGATCAGACCAGAGTAGAACAGCACCAGACATTCAGGATTTCGCTAACAACTTGTAAATACCTCCCAACCTACCATAAGGGCTTCAGAATACCAGTCAAAATGACTTGATGCTTATCCATTACCATGTTCCTTCCCTCCCAGGTAAGAAAACTGTAGAACTACAGCAGTAAAGTTGCTTGCTCTTTGTAAACGCAGTCATTAAGAACATACAACACCAGCTGACGTGCTTTAGGTGAAGCACCCAAAAACTTGAACTCTCACTGTAAACCACCACACAAGACAAACAGCTACATACTCCTCATTGGTTGGGTTGGAGGATTGCAAGTCTCAGCCCACCTTCTTGAATACTTATGTAAAGATAATCCAACCCTCCAAATCGCCCACCTACCGCAAATGTATTTTAGCATGTATTCTCCCCGTTAAGAACCTCCATTGGATCAATCACAACCATATTCCGAGGACTGTACATTGTTCCAAGCAGCGAATGTTTTGTGAAACAAATATCTTGCATCCTAAAAACTCCGGGTACAGGCTGGTGTGTAGAGAGGGAAGAATTTTAACATTTACCAAGGTGTAGGGGACAGTACCCTGCTATAACTTCATAAGATGTATTCTGGTGCACTGTGATTTAATGTTAAATTGATGTCACACACCTGTCTCTGCTTTTAGGTGTTACACATTAGATGTCTATTTTCTCCTGTCTAATTCACACTGCTAAATGGAACAATGAGTCAAATGAGTCAGACCTATTGTTTGTACATGAAAACTTTAGTTGTAATACAAGTTTACACCCTGGGATGTGCTTGGGGGAATATTTAAGAGCCCCTAGCGGTATTCTTACACCACAAGAGCATCATTTTTTAACGTTAATGTGGCGTTAGAAGGCCAGAAACGCCATGCCATATGTGCAAAGTGGAGCAATGTGTGCATTGTGCCACTTTGTAACCCCTTGCACTATATTATGCCTGTGCTGCATTATGCAATCTAAGAGAATTCCTTGCGCCATTTTTTTGGGCACTTTTAACGCCTGCTCAGAACAGGTTACAATGGGCCCCTAGGAAGTTTGCAGGATTAGCGTCAAAATTATTGATGCTAATCCTGCAAAGCGTCTGATTAGCGTCCAAACTTTTGACTGTAGTTCCCTAACTACTGCCATAGTGTGCAGTATATTAAATACGGCGCTCATATGGTGGTGTTAGGGGGGCGCTAAAGGCATAAGAAAAGTGGCGCTGCACGCTGTGCAACGTCACGTTTCTTAAATATGCCCCTTGATGTGTGAGAGCTGATGGCTTCTGCGCAGCAGTGTGGCACTTTAAAAGAGCGGAGTGAAGAGATATGATGCCCTTTCAAGAGCGGCCGTGTTTCTGTCATTCTGTTGGTGTCTGTCAGCCAAGGATACATAGGATGCCTTTGGGCCAGGGTGTCAGATAACCTATTTTAATAATTAAAGAATGCATTCTTTACTCCTGAGAGGCAGAGCTTAGCTTTAGGAAACTTTAAACGTTATCAGAAAGCGGTTGTATGGCAGCAGTCAAACTAGCTAGCCTTTATCCCTTATTCTTTCTCAAGCGTATGTTTCCACCGAGTCTAGGCAGGTGTGTCTTCATTTTGATACATTTTTAGAGTGGCATTATGGTAGTATGGTTCTATTGTATTGCAATCAATTTATGGTATATTTTCACTTTGACTTAAGCTCTTCAGATAAATGTAGCCCATTACGTCCTCCAATATGTTTGCAGTTCAGTCATTATATTGAGGTAATTACCCGACTCCCTCTGCAAATGATGGCTTCTAATCAAAACCCCAGTGTGCCATCTGTAATGGTACTCAAACCAGCACAATCCTTATCTTTGATTCTCATTTCTCAAGTATGTGGCTTCATTGAGGCTTGGTGGGAGCCTCACTTTTATTATTTTTTTAGGTGTAGGTTTGACAGAGGGGCTGTCTAGCCAGACCTATCGCTTACACCATAAACCCAATAGGTCTTAGGTCTCCCTCTTTCAGCCATTGTTTCTTTGGTCTAGCCTATTTCAAACATTGATTTCAAACGTTTTCAAACACATCTTGGGTCGACTTAGAGGAGTATTTCATCTCTCACTTCAAGATACTGATTGATTTGGTGTAAACCTCCACCTCCAATGAATTGCATGCATTACAATGTATCAGAGACTTTCACACTAATACACTATGCTCAGACATTACTTTTTGTCACAATCAATTCTTTATCTATATAATATATGCGATTTGTTCAGAAATCACTTTTGTAACCGCAGCAGGCACCATCACCACCAAACCATAGCGAATACTGCTACCTTTTCTACCACCACCAACCCTATTTACCATCAATTTCACCACCACGAAAACCATCACCACCAATATCACTGTCAGTTAACACTTATACCACCGCCAATATGACGAACAGTGAGTATCAATAAATTCTACCATCATGAACACTAATAGCTCCAGTACGACCATCACTGCCACAAGCAATACCAACACCATCAATACCAGACCACCACCATAATAGCTCAACACCATCAGCACAATCAATTATTGTAAAGCCAAACATCATTCCATTTGTTGTCAAATTAAACCCAGACTTCTTGACTTTGCCTATCTGTGTTTTGCTCTTGATTAAGGCATTTTTAGCTTTACAATTTTCATTGATTCCGTTTCTTTTTTCAAATGTCTGGATTATGTTTTGGTTTTCTTTAAGCTCAGTAGAGTCATATATTTTGTGTCGTTTCTTCACTTTGTTTTGCAGTTCAGTCACTAACAAAGGAAAGAGCCAGAGTGTCTCTGCAAATTAACGACACCTATTCAAGAAGGCCTTCAAAGCCCTAAAACCTTTCTGGTCACTGGGGTGTTAGGGGTGCATGGAGAATAATAGGAGAATGGAGACAAAAGAGGATTGCAACTTCTAAGTAATGATTTCAACTGGCTTAAATGCAAGAAAAAGTTAAGCCACTGAACGTCTGAATGCTCTCTACCAAAAAATTATGCTTAAATGGTAGATAGATTTTGGCTCATTTATGTGAATAATTAAGGGCCAAGGGCCAGATGTACAACCATTTTTAGCGGTTGCAAATGGAGATTCGGCCCATCTGCAACAGCTAAAATGGCCTCTATTACTGATTCGCAAAATAGGATTTGCAAGTTGCTATTAGGAAGGAGCGTGCCAAGGACGTCCCATCTTAATAGTGTGTCGCAGGGGGATGTGCGATTTTTGTGCGACCGGAATGCGGTTGAAAAACTATTGCAGTTTACCGCTTCCTTCAAGTATGTGGTGTGCCAGTCGCAAGTGGGAAGGGGTTCCCAGGAAACCCCTTCCCCTTTGTGAATGGTAGCAAAACTGTTTTTTAAGAGAAGGCAGTGGTCCCACAGATGCCTACCCTTAAAATATTAAACTGAAAAGTTTCATTTTTCTTTTAGAAATGCATCCTGTTTTCCTTTAAGGAAAATGGGCTGCATTTTAAAAAAAAAGTTGCTTTATTTAAAAGCAAACACAGACATGGTGGTTTACTGTCCACAGCAGACCACTATCTGGGTGTCCTTGCCCATTCCCAATGGGTCAAAAATGACTACCTGCCTCAAGAATATTGAAGAGGCAGGTCAATTGTGACACCATTGGGAAATGCTAACTGTGTCTGTGACACATTAGTACATTTCCCTTTGTGACTTGCAAATTGCGAGTCGCCAAAATTCGGCAATTTGTGAGTTGCAAAAGGAAATGATCCTACATCTGGCCCCAAAACACTGATACATCCCTCTGCGACTCGCTATTTGCACACCCTTTCCTAATAGCAAATTATAAACCCTGTTCGGTGAATAGCCAGAGGCTCTTTTAGCGTTTGTAGACGGGCCTAATCTCCATTTGCAAGTGCTAAAAACGGTCGCACATCTGGTCCCTAATTCTTTCATCACAGGCAAAGGAGTAAGGTGTTTTTTTTTTGCATTGGAGCATAATAGAGAGTATCAGCTTGGAAAATGGCCACTGGTTCTTTAATTTTTTAAATAATTTTGAAGATGGTGCACAGAGTACAAAATGTGGCATGAAGACGGAGTAGCAAAGGCCAATAAGCAGTGCCCAAGGTTTCGCTAGGAGCCACCTGAAGGGCTGCCTGAAAGTCTCAAGTACTTAATATCTCTTATGGAGCTAGTTACACCATGGCAACATGTTTTCGTCCCAGGACAAGACACTACCGAGCATATTAACACTGCAGTAACATTGACTGGGTAGAAACCACGTGACAATCAACATGTTTAATATTTTTAGATGCTGAAAGGGCTTTTGATTAGGTGGAATGTTTTTTTTCTTTGGGCATCACTAACTAAATATAAATTCCCTCAGTCCATTATAAAATGGAAACAAGGAACATATACAGAGCCACAAGCATTGTTCCAATTGCCAGATTGTTATCAGAACCTTTTAAAATTCCTCAAAGCACACAGCAGGGATGTCCACTGTCCATTGCATTTTATTTGCTTTACATGCAACCTTTTCTTTTCAAACTGATTAATCCTAAGAACGTAACACCTGTTGTTTGTGGGAATCATGTCATTAAAGTCATGCCATATGCTAATGACATGTTAATTACCACACCTGACCCCTACATAGCTATTCCCATAGTAGAGGCCAATGTCAAGAGCTTTTGGAGAAGCTGTAGGCTTCAAACCTAATAGTGATAAACCACAGATACTCTTGGTTGGCCCATCCCCTTTACCAACTGCCTATCCAGACAAGGAGCTCAATAATATGGGGTTATGTCTTACTTCTACTTACAATTCCACCAGAAGTTTCAATTATACTCCAAACATTATAGAAAACACTTGCTTACTTAATAAATTGGAATATATTCCCTTTATCTTAATGGGGCTATCTAATCTCATTCACACGATTAACCTTCCCATAATATTATATTTGGTTCAAGCACTACCCATATATTTGACTAAATATATTTTTTCTAGGCTAGAGATTACAATCTTTTTTTTTTATTTGGGGACATAAGTAACCCAAACGGGTTTGCAGCTACCATTGATCATTAAAGGATGGGCACTGCCCATCATTTTTTTCTATTACTGGCAGTATTAGCACAAATGACTAAATTATTAAACGATATTGCACATTTTCTCATATAAATATTTTTGCCACTTCATTCACCCTGATTTAATTGTTTAATTTTGCTAACCCCAACCAGTACCCTAAAGATGTAAAATAAAAATTTAGGTAAGCATACATATTGGTGTGCAATACGTCTGCAGCTATTTTCAAATTCTTATCTGTTGGGTCAGGCCTGTTCTGAAGGGTCACTCCAGATGTTCGCCTTCCCTCGCAGAACTTGATTTTGTTGGTATTTAGAACTCAGCACATTTTACTCCTGCTAAGCAGTGGTAAAGTCTATGCGCTGTCCCTTCTAATCATGGTAAAGTTGGCCAACACAGGATTGAATTATTTAATTTACCTAAAATAGGATATGGTACTACATGTACCCAACATCTGTGAATTATATGTTACAAGTGGGCTGCAGCACCCATTGTGCCACCCACTAAAGAAGCACTGCAGTCTCAGGCCTATCATAGCAGCCTTGAAGTGCAGTTTTAAACTGCCATTTTGACAAGGCAAAAATCTTTTGACAGGTCAAAACTACCTTTTTTAATACTCATAAGTAAGGCTCCCTGTTTTCCGTATTTACTGTTTTTAACAGATAAATACAGACAGGAAACAAAGTGTTATATGTCTGAATGTATTTTTAAAAATGGTAAAATACAAAAAAATCTGTTTCTTTTGAGTGACTTTCCATACTGTTGTCATCAGTTCCAAGCCAACTGCTAGGCAGAGAGATGGCATGGAGAGTTAAAAACAAGATGAGATTTCCTTACATTGCAACATATGTCAACATGCATTTGTAGTATAATGTTAATACTTACCTCTGGGTGGATTATTATGTTAAATTAGGCTGCTTAATATGCTAAAACATAACAGGCATCAAATTATAAGCGCACGTTTATTAGTTAAATAAATGTGGAAATATACCATTGTACACCTTCATTTATTCACAGAACACAAAATAAATATGGATAAATACTGATAAGATGGCCAATAAATAAATATGGATAAATACAGACGTAAATGTCAAAAAAATATATACATTAAAAACCGGGAGCCCATACCTATAAGTCACCCCTGAGGTAGGCCATAAAGGCTCATAAAGCAGGGTGCATGGAATTTAAAAAGTAGGGCATGTGTGCTTAAGATGTACATGTCCTGACAGTGAAAACTCCTAAAAGTAGCTTTCACTGTAGCAAGGCTATCTGTCCTGTAGACTAACACTAGATTAACTTATTACACTTAATGAATTATAACCTCATTTTGGAAATAGATAGATAGTTGTTCCACTCATCTGAGTTACAATTTAAAATCCTCTTTAATGGTCAAGTTGGATTTTAAGTTACTATTTTGAAAATATCACTTTTAGAAAGCTGACTTTTTTCCCTAAACCAAATATGCCTTTCTGCCAGTGTACAGGGTGACATGATTGTGACTGGCTCTCCTGTGGTGTGATGTATATTCCTTCCAGACATGGGGACAAAGGGGCAATGGGTGTTGAGCAGGGTATTTCTCTCATGAGCAGGATGTTCTGAGATGTTGTACTCAGCACTTCATTAGCTTCAAAGGTTCAGTCTGAGGGCTGTGCTTACCCATTCTTGACTTCTAAGGCTGCCTGCCCTCTCAATGACAAATGCAGCTAACACATAGGCCTTCCTGCCCTTAGTTACCCTAAACAGGTTTGAGCCAGACACAGGAAAGCGGGAAGGTTAGACAAAGGGGGCATCTCTGACCAACAGACCAGTACTAGGTATAAGAATGGCACTGTCAGAACCTCTCATCAGAACACTCTTGGACAAGTGGAAGATTCAGAAGAGGAAGAATAGACCTGCTGTCTGAAGAAGGAAGACTGGACATGCTTGCCTTTAACCAAAGATCCCAGGAACTTACCCCAAGGATCAATTGGCTGATCTACTTTTTGAGCTACAGGAACACAACAACTTTCTAGAGGTCTTCCCCATGATTGCCCAGCTACCAGCACCACCTGGACCTGCCTGAGGCCTGCTATTGGCCTCTCTGGACTGCGTCCTGATCCCCAAGGTCTTGAACACGTGATTGTCATGCAAGAGAACTTCTCCTACCCAACTACAGGTGAAACCCCCGACGCCAGCAATGATTGCAGTGTCTCCTACTAATGCAAAGTTCCAACAGGAACCTGCTCTCTGCACCAAACAAGCAACTGCCTGTGTCTCCTACCAAAGTAAGGTTTAAGCTGCAACCTATTGTTCGCAACCTGCTGTTCGCGCCAACAACCCTTTTCTCGCAGCCCTTGACTATTCAAAGCTCTAGCTCAGGCTCCTCATGTGGACTGGGCCTCAGATAAGGTAAACTCTTCTCTAGAAGAAACCTGGTCATTGTATCTGAATCACACTCCATTGGAGTTGGACTCAACTTGTGACTTGTGACCCAGCCCAGAGCGACCAGATAACCGTGCTTTGTGTACTTGAATTATAAAAATAATCATAACTTCTGTTCTACTAATTGGATATTTTTCATGTTCATTTATCAAAATTAACTCTATTTGTATAAATTTGTTTGAGATTTTTATTCGGTTGTATATTCAAATACTGTTGTATTTTCAGTTTATTACAGTTTGATTGCTGCATAATAATTTAAACATTGCCTCTAAGTTAAGCCTGGCCAAGCTACCAGAAGGTTAAGCACTGGTTTATGTAGTCACTTTTGTGGTTCACCCCGACTAGTATTGTGTTTATTACTTGAGTGGAGGTCTCATCCCCCTCAGCTAGTGACCCAATTTCTTACACTTCCTACAGAGCTATCAACCTATAATCCACTACATAAGGAGGCTATTGAAATATGTACCAACTCACTGCGTGCTCACTTTGCTAATATTTCTGTATCAATTATACACACAAGGTGCATTTAAAAGTGTCACTGAGTATTTGGAATACCTCCAGATAAGAGGCTGCGTTGCTTCTACTAATACTTGCCAAAAAACAGACATACTTCCAAATATCTACTCAATCACTACGAAACCACAATTACTTCCATTTCTATCTTTTATCTAGAATTTAAGGTCAAACATTTGGATAGAATAGAAAAGGGACCAGAGAAGTAGACTAATTAGCTAATCATTTAAAATATGCCTAAATTGTTCACAGAATCTCTGAAGACGAGTCTTCTGCCACAGCTATTGGTAAATTCGGACTTCATCATTATCGGAACTTATTTGACTTTTATATCATAACACGAAAAATCAGCCAATAGAAATCTGAGATACTTGATTACCGCCCAGTGAAGAACGTGTCCTAGTATATGAACTTATGGGTGGCACTTGCCCCTTAATCAGGCCATATTGGGATTTGGAGATAAAAAGAATTTAATTAGCAAGTGATCAGACATTGCATTATAATATGCTGTTAATTAAGCTGGGAGTAGATCTATAATCAAATATAAATTTGTATTTTTGGTTATAATATTGTTACAATTGGAAAGGCTCTGATATACAGAACTGGGTGCAAAGAGAATTGGATAATTACACACTTGAGTAACTGGTGAATTTAACATAAATATGTCCGGATTTGGGGACGTTTTAATCCCAAGGTTTCTACAACAGCTTTAACAACGGAATTAATAGATGTATGTGAGTGACTGAGAAATATCCCAATGAACTATTACATTGGAGTTTAAGGGGAAGATCAGCATCCCATTTTTTCCCTCACATGTCATACATTTATAGTCGAGGTACGGTTCAGCTTTATTAATAATATGAAGTACATTTAAATGAATTAATAAAATGTAATAATTATGATTACCAAGAGTTCTTACTTAATTGTTTTAGGTTGATTCATAGACTGCTACATTCATATTCATAATTTATACATGTTCAATAATGAATGTTTGCTTCCCATTAATTAATAATACAGTGTTGTGTGTACATTTTAATTATTGAATTAACTGAACTTGACACTAGGCCATAGCTGAAAACATTTCCTTGAACTCTACCAGTACGCTGTTTCTTTTTCCTCTGCAGGTGCGATAATGTTCTTCTCGTTAGCTAGAGAAATGTTTATTGTTTTGTATTAGACTGCTGACAGTGAAGCCTGGGAGAGGAAAGTTGGCAATGGCTCTGGAGAAGCAATGGTAAGAGAAGACCTTCTATTCATGGTGTACTAGGAGACTGCATCATTCAAAGTTAACAGATGCATACCTAATTGTGTGGAGATGGAGCCTTATAGAATATGTTGACTCCCTTCAAATGCGGTTCGGGGATTGGTTGTCACTGGTTGAAATGAGATAGGGATGTCCTTAAACTGTTGTCTGTATTTATATTTGGTGTTTCATAGCTAGGCAGACTTCATCTTGACTTCGAGAGGGATCAGATCTCTCTCTGCTGGGCTTCTCGAGTGTTAAGCATCTTGCTAAATGCTCTTTCCTTTCTTTTGAACTTCTAATGAAGTTCAAACTCCTGCTCACACCTTCTATGCTTCTCTTTTAGAAATCCCCTCTGGAGAATCTCTGTCCCAACATATGCTTTGACTGGAAATGCAAAGGTTCTTTATAGAACACCTGATTGTGTTAATCTGCTGGTTTGTCTTCTAGAGTTGCTTAGTGATCCCACTGTAAAGGGTGTTCTTAAAGTTCAACTTGCTAGTGACTAGGGTGTAAGTGAAAGGTTTGATGATCTTTCTAAGCATCTTCAGGGTGTGAAAGCAGGAAACAGTGATGGCACTGACTTGTGGGTTCATGTCCAGTTTGCTGTTAATGATTAGGCTCTAAGGCTTCTGGTGTGGTATTTGGGTGTGGGTGTGGGTTTGAGTTTGGCTAGCTGCCAGTTGGAGTTTCATGGTGAGGTGTTCTTGCCAAATATCACCACTTCTTTCTTGTCGGTGTTGCGATTGAGACAGTTGGCTTTCATCCAGTTAGTAACTTTGGTCATGCAAGTAGTGAACTTGTTTCTTGTGTTGGGGGTCTTGTCTGAGAGATAAAGTAAAAGCTGCATGTCGTCAACATAGGAGAGGATATTTAAGTTACAAATGACATTGGCCAGAGGAATCATATATGGGTTGAAGAGGATGTAGATGAGCGATGAGCCTGCAAAGTTGGGGATAAACTTGTAATAATACTCCACTTTCCCAAAAAACATAATGAAGTCTTCTTTACTATTTGGGACAGCCAACTTCTTGACCATTTCCACCAACATTTTACGTGGACTGATCCCACTTGCTGTCAGTTTGTGCCCTAAATGGATGATTTCCTTGCTCCAAATCTTTCACTTGCATTTACTCAATGTGAGACCGCATTGCTTAAATCTCTCCAGAACTCTTTTCAGATCTGATCTTGTTGCTCCAAGGTGTCCACAAAAAAACAAAACATCGTCTTGATAGACTTTGACAGCTTTAATACCCTTCAATATGTTCTCCATGGCCTTCTGAAATGCTGAGGTTGCAGAGACTAAACCAAAGGGCATCATTGTGAAGGTAAACACCCTATATGTTGTACTAAACACAGTAAGGTCTCTAGTATGTGCTATCAGTTCAATTTGGTTGTAAGCCACTCATAAATCTAATGTGGAGAATACCTTTGCCCCCTCTAGCTCTGTTAGCATGTCAGAGAGGCTTGGCATGGGAAATACATCTTGAATGACCTCCTTGTTGAAGCCCCTTACATCCACACATAATCTAATATCACCCTGAGATTTGCGAACCAGGTCCACTGGAGCCACCCACTCAGAAACCTCTACCTCTTGAATTAGACCTTCTTTCTTTAATCTGTTAATCTCATTTTGCCTGGGTTACCTAATTACAAGGGGAACACCTCATACCTTACTGACAACTGGGACTGCATCCATTTTCTTGACTACGTCATGTGTGTATCCCTTCAGGCATCCTAAGCTGTCACTAAACAGCCCCAGGAATTATTTTTGCCAATTATGATGAGCCATCTCATCACCTTAGCAAACACAACCTAGGACTTTCCTTCTTTTTTTGTTCCTTGCTCTGTTTCTTCCTTTTTAAAAGGATCTGTGATGAGCTAATAGGATCTAGCATTAACCCAAATCCTTTTGATGGATCTAACCGATGGATCCAACCGATTATTGAAAACATACACTTTATTATTCACCCTTTGTACTCTGCTTGCCCCATGAAGAAACCTACCAGTTTGATGTGTTGTCCCCCATAGGCTATGGGTCTTATTTCAGGCCTGAACAACTTCACCTTATAAGCCAATTTCTCTTCAAAGAAACTTCTGGGAATATGAGTATTTTTCTTCCAGAGTCAAATAGCATCTTAACCTAACACCCATTTACATGCACGGAATCTTCTGGTCTACTTCCTTTCCCCTGTTCCTGCACTTGTAACACAATCTCACCACCATTCTAGTCATCATACTCCTCCTCTTCACACACATCACAAAGGCCAACTTCCTTAACTTTTGTACCCTTCTTTTGTGACTTGCAATTTCTTGCATGGTGACTTTTCAAACCGCATGATTTGCACAGCATAGCCCACACCAAACACTTCTTGTCATTGGCCATTTGGCCTACTATGCCAAATATGAAGCATTTTCCAGAGTTATTTTTTTTGCATATCTTCACCTTTGGATTTCACAACAGTTTGTACTTTCTCCCTGGTCACTCATCCATTCTCTTCCTTATTTACCTTCAAACACACACCATGGAGTGTTAAATTTTCTTTTCAATGAGCATCACCTCATCCAACTTGGGGTCATCCATTTGCAAAGAGCATCTCTTACCTTTTCCATATTGCACCCTAACATGAATTTATCCCTAATGTTCTCTTCTACACTTTCCTCAAACTTGCAGGTAGATAAAAATTTACACAACTGACTAACATAATATTCCACAGATTCTTGTGCTACCTGGGCCCGCTTCTCAAAATGGTAGTGCTAAAAACTGTGCTAACTTTAGGTGAGTAATGTTTTTCCAGTTTCTTTATGAACAACTCAAATTCACTCAGATCATCTGCATCTACATCGTCCAACTCCGGAAGATGCTCAAACACCTCCTGACCCTCTGGATCTTAAATTCTTTAAATGTTTCCTAAATGTGTTTTAATTGTTTTTCTTTTTTTAGGTATTCTGCAATTACATTTTGTACCTGATTGAATTGGTGGAGAATTGCAATTTGCGATTTGTGTATTATTTTGGTTAAATTGTCCTTAAAGCACTTTTTCTTGCACTTTCACACTTTGTTCCCTCTACATAAACATTGAGTGTAATGACCTGGTACACTATTCAGTATTTTAGTTTGTAATTTGTTCCAAAGACTTTCAATTGCACATTTTACTATTATGGTTTTCACACTTTCTATTGGGGTACTGTATTTAATAATTGCACATTGGTAAAATGGCATGCTAAACACATTAAGCACTTTATGTGTTTCTTAAAAAATTGGGTATGCTTTTTAAAATGTTTCTATCCAATATTGTATATATTTTGAAGTAGGATTGTTATATGGAGGGATTTTATGTGGATTTCGGTTGAGTTCCAAAACAAAAATGCATAATTTATTGGTTCATTTACCTAGGCAATGCATAAGCACTCAACTATGTTCCACACAGTTTGGCATAGTGAGTGAACACTTTCTTCCATTTGTCCCACTTTAATGTTGGCTCCCCTGGTGACATCAAGTACAAACAGGGGGAGCTTTATTTTGCATTCTGTTTGTCTATCCAGGCAATAGTTGTTTATACTCTGTGTATATCTGTTCAGCGGTGTCTGGTCAGACACCCAAGATCTCTGGTGCCAGATGAGGTACCTGAGAATGCCTCCGCCACCTAAAACCTCAAGTATCCAATGTGATACTCAAGGTCAATCCATGCATTGGGTTGCTGTCCCAACCCACGATGGCTGCCCAGTACTCCTCCCATGCAGACTCAACCCTTATAGCAGATGTTGTCAAACCACTGTCCATGAGGTAATCACCTGTTTATTAGGTAATAGCCTAACACCCATCAGGCACAAATCAAAAGAGTATCCTAATTCATGTATCTCTTACACAAATCCAAAGAGTATCCTAATTCAAGTATCCCAATCCAAGATGGCCACCACTTTCCTACCCAATCACATTCAGAGGAAGAACTTTTGTCCAATCAAGTTCCCCCTTGCCTAGATGCCCATGCGCAGCAATCTCCTGCCTAAGATAATGAAGGCACCATAAAGTGGTGATCACTGGGAAATCCTTGAATAGGTGCCAAAGCACAGTACTCTCCTGACAGAGAAAACAAATGCACCATAAAGCAATGGTTACTGGGAAATCACCATATGGTAAGGGCTGATAACCCGCTGTCACTACTGCCCAGGGCTCAACTTGGACTGCCAAGCTGGTGCGGGAGTGCACACAATTTCTGACTCGCACAGCTAGAGGCAGACTGGTTCGGGGACCTGTGTGCATGCAATCGATCTAACTCTGTCCAAGTCAATGCTGCAGACTCTCTCTGAGTCACATTTAGCCCGCACAGGGTTTGTGCATTAATAGTACATGTGTGTGCCTGTATTCACCACTATTCTGTCCCCATAAGGTCTCAGGGATCAGGATGCATGATAAGAAAAGTGACTCAGAGAGCCTACCGATCAGCCACCTGAAACTCTCCGCCTACATCAGCAGCTCAACGTCTGCAGATGCCTACTTTCCTGCTCTCAAACACATGAAAGTTCCTTTGGTTGCAGCAACACTTCTCCCCACATCCTCTTGCTGACACCACAGCTGCTTTCTTCAGCCTTAATCACTAATCCATCAGCTGTCCGAGAGGTCTCTTCTTCTTGCCCCTGGTGGTCCCAACTTCATTGGTTCACTCAGGGTGTTGAGGCACTGTGATGACCCAACAGATTGTCTCCAATGTAATGAAGTATGTGACTCCTCAATATGTCAAAATGGGTTTGAGTACATGAGAACAACGCCTCAGCCACCATTAAGCCCCTGCCTGTTGACCCTCAACCGCCACTCTCAGAACATCTCACATCCCACATTCTAATACCTCATGTTCCAATTATCCTTGGATACCTGGATACATACCTCTGTCCCAATATGTGCTTTAACTAGAAAGCAAAGATCCTTTATGGAACACCTGATTCTGTCAATCTGTTTCCTCTGCATTGTGACTGCTACTATTTTGTATCTCATTTTGTTACAGCTTAATTTGCTGGCACCCTTTGGTCTCCAGATGGTATTCATATATCTTCTAAATCTGTTCCAGCTTTGCATGTATACTAGTTGGATTAATGTTTTAAAATAAACCTTTATGGTTAAAATAACTGATTCTTGGTCTCGATTGTAGGGATCACATTGGCTTCATAGAGAAGAAATGCATTTCAGATGTGAGCTCCCTTAAAACACTTCATGTCAACTATCAAAGTTCCATACGACTGATAGGGAATTTTGTTTGACGATTTCAAAAAGAGATTGAGGTTCAGATACCCATGCTCCATCAAGCACATGAAGTGCTTGATGGAGCATGGATAGTGGAGAAAAAGGCATGAGGTGGACTGAAGAGAGCCCACCATTGGTATTCAGTGCGCTGATGTTTAATTGCACAGACCAGTCGCTTCTGAGCAGAGGTTTGGGCACCAGCACTCATTCCTCTACAAATAAAGCACTGCAGGAACTATGGGTAAGTAATAAACTGGAGGCTTTGCTGTGATCCATCATCACTTCAATACTACACTACTGTGTAAAAGATGAAGTGTGCATATGTCCTGCCCTCCCTGCTCTGGCTCCAGACTAACCAGGTGGGGTATTCAGCCCTTTGCGTGGGGACAGGAAACAGCCTATTCTGGTGTAAGTGAGGTTGTGTCCAGCTCCTCCCTCCCATCCTGCCCAGGATGGCCCATGGAGTCACACCTAAGCTCCTATTTTGTGTGGCTGTCTCGGAGAAATACATAAAGCCCAACTGCCAACTACACCAAGTCATCTGACCAGAGACAGACTGCAGGCACCAAATGGTTAAGGTAAGAAAAAGCCAACTTTTTAAAAGTGGCACTTTCAGAATTACACCTTAAAATCTGACTGCACCATAAATTCTGAATTTAAATTGTGATTCCAGAGACACCATACTTGAGGGGGTTATCTGTTCCCATTTGGAAATTATGCTTAAAAAGTATAATAAGGCAATTCCAATGTTAACCTATGGGAGTGATATGCCTTGAAGTGGAGAAAAATTTATTTAGGCATTTTCCACCACCAGGGCATATAAAACCTAAAAATACATGTCATACGTTTTAATTATATTGCACCCTGCCATAAGATCTGTTCAGGGCCTACCTTATGTGTGACATACATGTATTAAAAAAGAAGGGTTGGGCCTGGCAAAAGGTTTATTTTGCCAGGTCCAAATGCTGGTTTAAACTGCACACAAATGCTCTGCAATGGCAGGGCTAAAACAGTTTTGAAGGGCTACTTAAGTGGGTGGCATAATCAGTGCTGCAAGCCCACTAGTAGCATTTAATTTACAGACCCTTTACTAGGGACGTGCAAGCAAATTAATTGTGGCAAATGTGTATAAGTCACTGTTACCATGTTTTAAGGAGAGAGAACAAGCACTGTAGCACTGGTTAGCAATGGTAAATTGCACAGAGACGTAAAGCCAACAATAACACATTCAGCAAAAAGGGGAGGAGAAAAGCAAAAATCCTGGGGATGACCATACAGTAAGGGCCAGTTCCAACATCTATAACCTTTTGGATTAATGTACTTTTTAGTATCAACGTTGCAATGGTAAAAGGCGCAGCGAACCCCACCCAGTATTCAAGTGGTCCCTGGAACCCACGTGCCTGCTTCTTACCAATAAGCATTTAAGTATGCTATCTTGACAGTGGTATGTTGAGCCCTACCTCGCTGTTTGGTTGATCTAAAGGACTCTAAGAACAGATTTGAAGAACTTGGATTGTCCCATATCACACTTGAGAGCTCATCATGGCCTCTTATTTTCTTGGCATTCTAGAACAAAATGTTTACTTCAGAAACTGTTACAGAAATGTACAAAACTACAACTATGGTAGCATTTTGACTGCTCTGTTTATGTTGTTCTTAGTGGGGATTATCAGGGTGGTTCGGGTGTTCCTATACAAAGCTAAAACAAATTATTCTTCATTTGCTATGCAAAAATTAGAGTTTACACAAGTTACCAGTAAATGCTTTTATTTCTCTTCCCCTTCATTTTTATAAGAAAATATTACAATTACTCTGTAGAGCCAGCCAGTCACCAAACACTAAGGGTCTGATTACGATGACCGTTGGCTTGAGCGCGGGTCCGCCCATACTGTGATGGGGAGGCTGCTACCAGGCCGCAGCCTCCCCACCTCCATATTATGATGTTTCCGCTGGGCTGGCAGAAACAATGAGACAGCATTGTCTTCAGCACTCAGAGAGAGCTAAAACCAATCCCACCGCTCACAGCGCAGTTGAAATGGTCACTTTCTGCCATAGCAGACAGTGCGCATTCCAAGTGTGCTGACAGGGGGCCCCTGTACTGCCCACAACATGGAAGTGGGCAGTGCAGGGGCCCCCTTGCGGCTTCAACTCTGCCTTTCCGCCAGCCTTTTCATGGCTGTGACACCGCCATGAAAAGGTTGGCAGAAAGAAAAGTCGTGATCAGCATGGCAGTGCCACCATGGGCACCACCATACTTCACCACAGTTTTCTGCACCACTGGCATTGTGGAATCTATGATCCTGGTGATGACAGTGGTGTTGTGGCAGCCTGATTGCCAGCATCCTAATCTGGCGGTCAGATCACCACAACAGGTACAGTGGTCAGTACACATTATTAGGGCCTTACATTCTTAATGCTCTTATTGAAAGCAAGCAAAAAAAATGTAAAATATAGAATTGAATTGGTGACAGTGGTTTGTCAGCTTTTCCATGTACAACATTTCTGTAAAAAATCAAAAGAAGATGCATTGAAGAAATTGACACAGGATCATTGGTTTCTGGTCTGGGACAGCACTGACATCTACAGCCTCATTATGTGTCCATTTTTATTATAATAGCAATAGTAACAGGAGTTACCAGCAACAAACTGGTGATAGAAATGAATAAGGAGATTTGCAGATTAGCCACAAACTCACTGTCCAGCAGATGAAATCTCCAGGTAGAAAAAATACAGTACCAAAATATTGTCGTCAAAACATCGTTTGACATAAACATTATTACCTAAATATCATCTACAAAAAAAATACCCAATGGAGTTCATAACAGAAAATCTGCAGCCAATATTATTGTGATTGATATTTATGACACACTTTATGTGATGCTTCTGTAGATTGTGTTCTGATATACAACAATAGGAAATGCAGAAACTAGTGAGGCAATTAGGTGAGGTATTAACAATTCTTCCAGTAATTCCTCATTCTAGAGGGGATATTTAGAGTCCCTCTCTTAATCTCACAGACACCCACAGTCCCCACCTTCCTGTAAGTACCAATGTCCCTGGCACCAGGAGTTTAGGTCGGGGATACTGAAAGGATTAAAATAGTAATCAAACTTTAAAAAAACTACTTTTACCACTAATATGTTTAGCACTGCAAAGGTGCTTTAAAAAAATCACTTCAAAATGATTTATTAAAGTAAACCGCATGTGTATCAATTTATGGGAAAAGGGAGGTTACTGTAGAAGGTTTAACACTTGTCTATAGTAAGATAGAGGTACAACCACTATTTCTGCACATTTAGAAAATATAAAGAAATTAAAATACACACAAAACTCATTGCCATAAGTTTGAGACCGTGCTGAGGCCACAGTACAACCTAAGTGATATCCTAGTGCTTAGACTGTTTAATCAGGAGATAGGATGACCATTGTACGTCATTGCAGACATTGTTTCCAGTCCTAGATTTGTATGTGATACCCTAATTTATTATGGGTGTTGTGGTCTTATTTTTTCTCCATTTAACTAATTAGAATAATACATCTGTAACCAGTGATCTGTAAGCAAACGGTTCAGGACTGGAGGCGGTGTATGTACTTATCTGGAGGGAGGTGGTCACATTTAACAGTAAATGTGGGATTTTAGTTTTGGCAGATTTTGATCAGTGCTGTTAATTGATATTCAATTCTCTTTCCTGATCATACCCAAAGATTATGACCAGACAGCCATCATCCCATTCAATGGATGGCAATGATGTCTCTAAGTTTCTATTTGCCTTCCATCCTACGCTACTCAAGGTTGGAAGGGTGTTTTATGCAATTTTATATCGCACAAATTCGGCCCAGATGCATTGGGGCACTTTCCATGAGCTCTAGTAACATTACACAGGTCAGATTGATTTTTTTAAGGCACAGCGAAATAGACTAATATGCCCAGAGCCTCAGGCTGTTGAGCTCAGTGGAGGTAATACCTCAGAGAGTCTATGTCACTGTTGTAAAGATTGTGTCCAAACCAAGTAATCCACCACCCAAAACAAATACTAAACTGGCAATCAAAGAACTAAAAAGTGGTGTTATGAGATTGCAAAGGAAACTGGACAACCGATTCTGGGTGTTTGGTGTACCAAGGCGTGCAAGATACAGTGTTGATTATGGAAGCTACTTAAAATAACTGATATCAGATTAACACCTCTGAGTTAGAACTAAGGCCCAGATTTAAGAAGCTCTAGTGCCACATTAACGTCATTTTTTTACGCTAATGTGGCGTTAGGCTTCAAAAATTGCCCCACCATATTCACAAAGTGGCTCAATGCATGCATTGAGCCACTTTGTAACCCCTTGTGCCAGGCATAATGTTCCCCCGATACGAAATTTGAAATATTTCTTTGCGCCATTTCCTGCAACATTTTTAACACCTACGACAGGGCAGGCGTTAAAAGGAGGCACACCATTATTTATAATGGGCCTCAATGTGGTTTGCAGGATTAGCATCAACATTTTTTACGCTAATCCTGCAAAGCGTCAAAAATGTTGATGCTAGTTCCCTAACTACCATGGTGCGCCGTATCTTAAATATGGCACACACATGGTAGCTTTAGGGGGGGCGCTAAGGGGTGCAAGAAAAGTGGCGCTGCATTGGATTGAGCACCACTCTTCATAAATCTGCCGCTAAATGCTTCCCAGAAAGTTCATCAACTTGTAACAACATGTGACTGTCACAGTTTATATTTGTTGTGTGGTCCCGTTGGTTGGACTCTTTCCACCCACCCGGTAGAAAGTGAGATCCTAGTCTAGAGTCACATTTCCACAGGACTTTCTAACTGTGATATTTTAAAAACCATAGATTATAGGGTGAATGATACAACCATAGATTATAGTATGAATGATACAACAGTTCTGGGTGACAGGCGACAAGTGTCATTTTACAAAACACATTCAAGGCATTTAGAGTCAGAAATCTTCTTTGGCTTATAAACAGGTGATGCATGCCTTGTAGGTTTAAGAGAGATATAGCAAGCTTCTTAAAGTCATACATCACTCCATCAAAAGCTCCACGTTAACAGCAAGTAGAGGGTATACAGCACTGGTACTCAAAGTAGGGCCCAGGGGCTGCATGTGGCCCCCATGACCTTTGCATGCAGCCCAAAGGTCTAAAGCAGCATTGAGCTGATCTTTTCTTGAATCAGCACTAACATTGAGCAAGAAGTTAAACAAACATACACACCTTTATGTAAATGTTAACTGAAGTTAAAGAAAGGAAGTAACTTGGTTATCCTGCACTGCTTAACTTTAGAAACACCTAAGATTCTAAAAACCTCTTGCAGCACAATTGTAAAAGCGTGATAAAATCTGCTCAAAATTCTTAAAGTGTATTTCATGAACATACATAACCATTTCACCTTAGTGCATCACATTTTATTAAATCATTGAGATCTATATTTTTTTAAAGTGATAGTTTTCAACCATGAATTTACATTCATTCTTCTCCCACCCTAACAACAGTGTCAACAGTGAACTAAGATGCAAGTCATTTGTTAAGTGCACTCTTTAGGCTGGGTTCCTGTTATACACAAACAACATTATAGTTTATTAAGTCAAACACAGAAGGTATTGAACATCCTCAAGTCATGTAGTTTGACATCCTTTTATATGTGATAATGAAGAAAAATGAGAGAAAGTGCAAAAAACAATTGCCTAGGATCACACAATTTGTTAAAGTAGGGAAGTTGGGATTAATTCCATGTTTTCGGGATTCAAATGGTGTAATTCAGCAGCTGTATATGCTTTGCTTCCAGTATACCCACCTTTCTCGCCCCTCGGAATCCGATCCACCTGCTTGACACCCTGCTGGCATCAATGCGGCCCTTGGTCATATCATAAACAAATCATTTTGGCTCTGGGAAAATGTTTGTGAGTACCCATGGTATATAGGAACCAGCCCTCTGGGCCAATGCAGACTCCTCAGCTGTCCTTCAGTCCGTCTGTCAATGTGCTTGTGCTGCAGTTCTCACAGAGATGCTACAGATTCTGTCCAGATCACATGTTCTACCAGTTTTCTTGTGGCTCCTCCACACAAGACACAAGTCTTGGTCAGCGTGGTCTTGGACTTGTCTCCACTTCTCTGCATTACACAGTACAACTCCAGGAAGTTCTCAGTCACCTTAGCTTTGGTGTTCAAGTCATGACAGATAATCCTTACAAACCAGCCCAGCAGCTCCACTTGCAGGTAGGACACAACAGCAGGACTTTTCTGGTGTTCTACGCTATGATGTGCAAATCAACATACAGTGATGTGCATGTCTAGAAGCCTTTGGTGAGTTGTGTAGGCTAGTTGGTAAACTGCCCAAGTACACTGAAAAGAGAAGAGGGGCAATGGTTGACGTCACCTGGGAGATATTACAATATCAATTTTATATAGCAATGTCATGAACAGTCCTACTTTCTCTAGCTACAACAATTTATTGTTTATGAATGTTCAGGGTCCTTTAGATGACTTTCACACTATTGATCATCACATTTTACATTATACACTTTCAGCTAGTCGCATTTTGCAGTTAGTTCTCTCTGGCTTTTACCTCATACCTCTAACCTTGGATAATATTAATTCTTTACTTTACAGTTAGTTGCACCTCAGCACTCACTGTTGGACCTTTAACTTTTATTTTACTATACTACTTGCATTTCACCTAACATCTTCACCTGTAGTTTGCCCTTCCCATTTGCCCCTTTCCACTTGGCTCAAAACCTCTGGGTGCCCTTTGATCCTAATGAGCCTTTCCATACAGCTGTTGCCTGTGACACACACACAACGTTTCTAGTTATACAACAGCCAGGGGAGCTGCCCACTTCTCATTAACCTGCTTTGTTCATGCATCCATTTTACCGCTTTCTCTCTTCAAGATGTTCGTGTTGATTCCCTTGGTCTCATAAATTTGATATCTAATTCTGTTTCTGTATTCCTTCTAATCTCACTTTCACCGACCCTGCATACTATACTCCAGTATCACTCCGGTGGGAGCCTTTTGTTCATACAGGGTTAGTTTTGTCCCATGCCTATTCGTAACATGTATTTTGGTCTATTGCAGCCTTTTTTCTACTTTGTACACAACTTTATTTGCTCTCTCAACCTCTTTTCTTCTTCCTGCTTCTATTCGACCACTTCCCCCCATGTGCCATCTCGTCGTAGGTCTTTTTACGTACTATAGCTTAAAAATTCAGAGGCACCTTTACAAGTCCCATGGGCCGCTGGAGCTGCACTTTTTTTGATGGACCAGCGCCGCATAGTGTAGGCCCATATCTACAATGCCACTCAAACCCACTGTGCGCAACTTTTCATGGCCTTGTAGATATAGTTTTCAGGCAACGCAGAGCAAGTTGCTGCTTTGTCTCACTCTGCGTTAGGGAGACGTACCATGGGTGCGGCAGCAGGTGTTCCCACGCAACACCCATGGCTTTTGATGCATTCCCAGATTTACAAGAATCTTTAAACCTGGGGATGCGTCAAAACTGTACGCCTCTCCAGGGCAGGCGCAACGAGGAGAAATATCTTTATTTCTCCTTGTTGGCTCCTCTTTCTGTGTCTGCTCTGCAGCACACATAGAAAGATGAAAATGCCTCCTAGGATTGTGTTTGTGCAGGAAGGTGCCCCCTTTTGCACAAAAACAATCCTGCCATCAACTCAGTGCTGCCTAACGCCTGCCATGGCGCTAGGCAGCAATTTGTGCGCCAGTGCAGGGGGAAAGGACAGAAATGCATGCACCTTGTAAATACGGTGCATTTCTGCCCTTTCAAATTGGCATGGGGCAGCACAGAGAAAGGCTTGCAGCGCTGCCCTACACCAATTACTTGTAAAGATGCCCCTCAGATTTTAGTCTCCTCACAGTGTTTCAGCATTCCTAAATCCCTTATATTTTTATAGCGTGTAATTTACTGTTTTTAGCATAATATACATTTAAATAATATGTAATTAAACACTTATTTATTAAAGTTTGAAGCATAGTTTCAGTTAAGAAGGGACTATAGATATTGTCTTTTTTCTTATTCATAACAGTTTGAAATAATACATAATTAATAGTATGAAACAACTCCAATTGAATAATCAGCGTTGTTTGATTAGAGGTCCTTACCTATACTATGACTAAACCTCTATTCAACGTTCTGCAGAGTCGAGGGTTACTATTTCAAGCTCTTCAAATATATAGATGTATAATATTTTGACATCTCATTTTGCTATTGAAATGTAAATATTCGTTTATTCACGGGCCAGAGTGCCAATAATTTATTCCTCGGCGTCTAGCTAAAAACGAAACCATGTAACAACATAAGAGTTCTTTCAATTACATTATTAATCAGTGTGTGGATCAATTACTTTATTTATAGCCACTGTGTTAGGATTTCTTTGTCGTCATTTCTCATGCAGGGGAGTATGCACTCGAATTGAACAAGGCATTATTAGAAAGATCTATTTGCTTTTTGGATGAATGGGAAGATGAGAGAAAATAAATATTTAATTCAGAATTCTTGTGCAGTAGTCACTTGTCACTTTGTTGTCACTCTACAGTACCAACTGACATATTGCCTTATGCAGTGACGTATTGATTAGTCTTAGAATATACCTTTTGTTATAATGCTAGTATTAATACAGCTCATCGCCTGAAAACATCCTATGTGTCGTGTATTGTACTAGGAAAGTGGGATACTGGGATTGAGTGGTAGGGACATAGATGATGTCACAGGAGTTTAAAGGCAAAGTGGATCTCTATTCATCTCTTTTCTGCCTCTGAATCACCCTGCATAATTAACCCGTCTTTAGTTTCTCTGCCACAATACAAGTCGGTCCATGATGTAAGTGGCACATTCTCGGACCATGGAAGGAATAGAGATTACCAAGTCATGATATAGGGGCAAGTATCATTCTTCTTATAAAGCTTGTTGGGGAAATGGGAGCTACCCTGTGATAATCATTGTCACTGCTTATTAAGCCCCCAAGAGATAGTCTAGGTACAGAGGGCAATTCTTCGCGCAGAACCAAAAATACTTCCACGATAGAAAAGTAGACAACTCTACACAAGTTCGATACTTGGACATACTCCATTGGCAGCATAAATGTAAACACAACACAGTCCTATGGAGAAAGCTAAGGAAGATCAGTATTACGCCAGAGAAGGGGAACATTCACCATAGGAGCAGTCACACTAAGTGCAACAATTTTTTTTGCCCCGACTTTGAAATCCTACGTTTCTTTATCTGACACTAGAACATTTAAAGCACTGAGGAGGACAAGTTGGAAACATGATTTTAGTGCAAGATCGTCATGATGTGGGTAGTCAAGTAAATGAATTTACTGCAGTGGGTAATGTAGTGTCCCACCTTCGAGATCTTGATTTATATCGAATTAATGGAAAGTTGAAGAAGGTCAGCTCTAAAAGGCAGGGGCAGGGCAGGCCACAGCAATAGAGACCCCGGCTCGCCTGACAGATTATTCCTTCATGTAATTCCCAGTCCATTTCCTTCATCTGCTGTCCTTCATTTATTTTGTCACTTTTCTCACTGATAACTTTAATTGGGTGCATTGGGAACTTTTGAAGTATGCAGGGAGGTAAAAGTGACTTTGAACAACAATCATAGTGTGCTCAGTATTAGTTAATAGTCCCCTACTTTTTATCCTCATATTCCACACCTCTCGGGCGATCCCTGTATAAAAGCCCATCTCTAATTTCTTTATAAGGGCGACTTTACACCAGCCAGTCACCTGTACTTAAGAAAAGACGTAGCTTCTCAACTGTAAACATTTATTACAGTCGAGTTCTAATGTCGCTTTGCCTGCTCCCAGAGCCAGCAACCATGGGAAATGCAGGTCATGTTACTGGAGCATGATTAAATTAGCAGTTTAAATAATGACATGGAAATGTGGCTTTTCTTCTGCTGTTTGCGGCTGTAAAAGAAAGGGGATATTTATGGCAACATATTTATTTTTTCCACTCCTTATGTGACTGCACAGCAAATTAGTTTATCTCTGCATGGTTCTACCGAGTCCGAGCTAAGCCTGTTTTTTTCTTTAAAAACTGACTTGCATTAAACTGATTTTAATAGCCCTTTGCAACAAATATCTAACAACTTTTTGTATGTTTAGTTTTGTATTAGAGATTAAGGGGGTCATTCAGACCCCGGCGGGCGGCGGGAGCCGCCCGCCTGGCGGGAACCGCCGAATGACCGCACTGCGGTCAAAAGACCGCGGCGGCCATTCTGTGTTTCCCGCTGGACTGGCGGGCGACCGCCAGAAGGCCGCCCGCCAGCCCAGCGGGAAACCCCTTCCCACGAGGAAGCCGGCTCCGAATGGAGCCGGCGGAGTGGGAAGGGTGCGACGGGTGCAGTAGCACCCGTCGCGAATTTCAGTGTCTGCTATGCAGACACTGAAATTCAAAGTGGGGCCCGCTTACGGGGGCCCCTGCAGTGCCCATGCCATTGGCATGGGCACTGCAGGGGCCCCCAGGGGCCCCACGACACCCCTCACCGCCATCCTGTTCCTGGCGGTCAGAACCGCCAGGAACAGGATGGCGGTGAGGGGGTCGGAATCCCCCATGGCGGCGCAGCAAGCTGCGCCGCCATGGGGGATTCCTCAGGGCAGCGGAAAACCGGCGGGACACCGCCGGTTTTCCTGTTCTGACCGCGGCCAAACCGCCGCGGTCAGAATGCCCTGCGGGGCACCGCCAGCCTGTTGGCGGTGCTCCCGCCGACCCCGGCCCCGGTGGTCAATGACCGCCGGGGTCGGAATGACACCCTATATTTTTTTTCTTAATGTTTGCAAACTTACTCTCTCGTTCATATCAAAGACCTATACAACAAGGAGTTAAGTGGTTCGTAGGAAAGATGATGGTGTGACCATGTATTATAAGGAATAAACCTCTTGTCATACATGATTAGGATTTTGCAAGCCACCTCAGTATTTCATGTTAATGGAACTCCCCTGTGACTTGCAATATCCTTATAATGTACAGCAGGGGATTCTGTATGCCACATATTTTGTACTTTTATTTACATAGGAATTCAACTGGTTGTTATCTACCAACGCACATCTTCAGATCGGTAGCACTTTGGAAGTGAATGTGTGCTTTTTAAGTGCTGTATATATAGGTTGTGTTTTGATGCATTTGTGAGGTCGAGTTGTACTCTTAATGTGGTTTGTTACTGTGTCATGGCATGAACTAAAGAGAAAAAGGGGTAAGGAATAGGACACATAAGTATCAAATGTTAGTGTATGAATGAATAGAAAGGCAATGAATGCAGTGTGGCTGTGTTAATACGATACTGCTTGAATTTAACATACGTTTGTGTGGGGGTTGCTTGCTGCTTGTGCAACAGCTATTAGAGATGGATCAGAGAACTTTAGCCTACCAAGATTGTATTTATTAAGTTAGTAGCAGGTCACCCCCTTCCAAACTAAAAATCAATTTCCTGGCAGCCCCTAATCAGATTTAGTATGTTTGTCTGAGGGGTACACTGAGAAGCTGCTAGGAGTAACTCAGAGGAATGGGCATTATCCAGCCTGTCATGGTTTATGCTTTGAGGGGTTACGTAGGAGTGGCATGGCAGCAGGAAGCCATCCTAAAGGGCAGCAGAAAACTAGCCATGAAGTACTTTTCATTAGCATCCATTGATCAACGGCTCAGAAGAAATAGTTTATTCAAGAAGCCTGCAATAGATCTGTGACATCTGCATTGTTGTAGCAAGTTAGAGTTGACGTTTAAGAATTTACTCCTGATGTATAGTATTCTATTTGCAAACGTGGTTGTAATTTACGCACCCACATTTTGTGAATGGAATAATATTTTGCAAACTCACCTATGTGTAATAGGTCAGTTTTCGAAAAACTGTACTGCAGGAAGTTGTATGATGATCTGCCTAATTGGTTTTCATTAGGCAGATCACAATTTGTGATCCCCTTTTATTGGCTGAAATCAAAGGGCGGTGGCCTGCTGGGGACAACAGACCACCATCCTTATGATTACATTCCAATACAGAACAGTTGTTTTTTTATTACAGCCCTTGTTCCTTAAAGGAACCGGTGCTGTTTTTTAAGAAAAGAAAAGTTTTGTTTTAATTTTTGAAAAGAGCCTATTCCCAATTTGACTGCCAACACAATTCCCAAAGGTCAAGGGATTCTATGGGAACCCAGACCTCTTTTGGGATTTACTCGCCCAATTTAAGGGATTGGCAGCTCACCAGTGGTTTGTGATCTTAATTGCGGTCATAAACCTTTGATGAATTCCTTCCCAAATCATAATTAGGAGAGGGGGCACTTCTTTCATGCCGTCTCCTGCCTGGATTTCTGGAATAATCAGAAAAGTCCTTTTGCACGTCAGAGAGCAGCAAACCCCGTGATTTTGTGAACTGCAGGGTTTTCTATTGAAAAATGGCTTTGCACATCACGCCTTTAATAAGGGCTGATAGAAAGCTAAAGTAAGCATTGAAACGCACTGTAGATGATCGTGGTACCCCAAAGGCAGTGAGGAAAAAAGTTCATTTGAAGTGGGGAAAGGAGGTAGTGCTTGATCTGTTGGCAAGGTAGGAGGAGATCCTGATGTGCATGTCAAGTTTCTCAGTGCTCCATAGAAGGGTGGGGTGATGAACTGCACTGAAGAAGACAGAGAGGACCAAGAGTAGAAGGATGGACACTTGAAAGATAAAAGACCTTGGTCACCAGCTCCATAAAAACTAAAATCCAGAGGCAATCGCAGAAAGGGTTGGATGAAAAGAAGATTATGCTGAAACACCCTATAGGCTTTCTATGAAATTCATTCTGATTAGCCTGCTAATCCTGCTGGGGCCACTAACCACAATCCCCACTGAGACGACAAGATGCGCTGTGTCACCTAAAAACTCCAGCTGCAGAAAGCAGCTGAAATACAGGGTGAAACTCAGGCAAATAATGCAGCAACTGGCATAGAAAAAACAGCTCCCATACGTTATACCCCAAATGGCATACGCTCGAATATTTGAACTTGCAGCAGTAACCAATGATCTGGTATCGTAACTCTCGAGGAGGAGGGGAAATATTGGACCAAAAGCCACCTGGCTGTGAATTTTGCCCTTAGAAGTCATTAGCATTAGCATCAATTATGAATTGTGTTTTTTTTTATAAATTAGCCAGAACTATGCACTATTAATTAACATTACATGTTGTCTAATGATAGCTCATCATCATAGCACATATTAAGCTTCTATGATATTCTTTAAAAATACCCAACAATACCTGATCTTTTGCATTTTCTTGCCTCCCATTGACCAACTTTACACTTTATAAATCACGCTTAGCTATCTAAACAGTTGTGAGCAAAAAGATTCACTAAAGACACATACGTTAAACTTATTACTACTTTGAAAAGAGGGTATCTTCATGGTTAGCTGGAAGCCATTGTGGACTGGAATTCCTAAAGGTTCCTTTGACTTGAAGCAGAAGACCTTTTTTACATTCTTGAGGTCTGAAGATTGATGTCTTTGTCTGAAAGTTAGTTATCAGCATTTTTTAAGTTGAATGTAAGATATGCGTGTATCTACCACAGGCACTGGGCTTCACAGTACATTTTATGAGTGTATTAATTCTCAGCTTTTGCAGCAAATTACTTACTAGCTGTATGGTGGATAATATGTTTACTTTGACCATCAACATATAAACTGTAGAATTATGAGCTATAGCTGCATCAACAGAGCCCGCTTTCTACTTACAGTTGGTCAAGAAGCTCACATCGGTCAAGGTAGGAGTTATTCTGCATTTTAACAGGGTTAGTCTAATGCATTAGTTCAGAGACTTCTGCTGTAGTTTCCCATGGTCCATGCAGAGGTTACAGCACAAAGAGCAGCTGGGAGGCGCCTGAATGCGAGAGCCCCTGGCGGTGTCGACTGACAGCAAAACCTCAGGAAACACGGAGAGCTGTCACCTCAGTCTTTGTATCTATCCTTTCATCATGCTACAAAATTACTTTAATGAGCAAGCTTAGTAGATTCATAGGGCTTAGCAAACGCTCACAATGACTAACAGAACTGCCTTGAAGTATGTCTATTCTGCCAATGTCCTCTGAAGAAATACCTCTAATTGAGAGAAGGAAATTTGATGCCTTGTGATTAACATCTCAATGTTAGTTTTCAAGTATATGTTAAATGATATTATGTTATTTAAGCACATGCACAGCCAAATAAACCAACATAGCTATATTCTATTGTGTTAGAAGTGCACCTTCTTGGTTTTTTTCTGAATTTAATTTTAAATTAGAATATATCCTTTTAGACAGCTTTGCCAACCACAGCTCTTGAGTTTGGAGAGTGAAAATGGATGAGCTAACCCGCAGCACTGCACCCTGTCGGCTGTAGAATTGGTACCGGCATACTTAGCACAGGTAATACAACTTTTTGCATTTGATGACAGAAAGCAGCTTGAAACAATTTTTCTGGAGCATCTATACTACTGGTTGAATTTGCACAGCATAGATTTAGGACCTCGTTCTAGGTTCATTTTGATACCAATGTAGTAATTTAGAGTTTTCCCCTATGGATTGGGAAATTACCAGAGACATTTTGAATTATCAGTGCTTAATTTGAGCAGGTGGTTGCTGGTGGGCGCCGCTGGCACTCATTTTTGCAAACCAGCAATTATTTTTCCTCATCAGATATTGTCCTGGAGAAACACCCAAACGGGAAAGAGTGGGGAAGAGAAAGGCTGAAACCCCCTCACAAAGGGTTATAAAGGAACAGTGAGATAAAAGATCAAGGAGTGTTTGATAATGGATTAGGAGGCATGAGGTGGATTCAAGACTAAGCAGCATTGGTATTCAGCAAGTGGGCATTTAATAGGACCGACTGTGGGATTATGTTCTTAATAAAGCTTTGGGCACTGGCACTAATTTTTTAGCAAGTTAAGCACTGGTATTCCCACCTTTATTTTTTGAGGTAATTCTGAAATTCCAGGCCAATTACAGGGTACTAATCCTGTCAGACTTGCAATTGTGAAACATACCCTTGGGAAATCTGGTGCAATAATACTGCATGCAAGTTTAATGCATTACTTTTAATACTGATGCACGCAGAACTCCTGTTTCCATTCAAATCGGTTTTACAGTGTAACTCTGAATGAGGACCTAAGACATGTAAACTATACATTGCATAGTTGATGTCGATGCACTATTGTTTGTTTACTATTGTTTGGGAAATCACATGAATGCTGTTGTATTTTCTGGGTGGGAATAAAAGCTGAATATACAAGGACCTTCTTTGGTGCACTTTGCAAAAGTAATTGACTTTACCATAATTTGGTGCATATTATTCATGAAAGGAAAAAACACTTTGGCCCAGATGTATGTACAGCTGGGCAACTTGCAACCAGCTTTTCTGCAACCAGTGTGGTAATTTGCAAACTGACCTGTGCACTAATGGGTTGGTTCCCAAATTATTGATGTGTAATGTGTGGCAATTAGACCTACCTCATGAATAATAATGCGGTAGGTCACAAATTGTGACCCACTATGAAAAACAGTCATCAAGAGGATGGTGGCAGATCACCATGTCTGTGATTGCTTTAACCCTTTCTCTGCTAGGCCTTTCCTCCCCATTGCTAAGCCTTTTGTTGGCTATTTGGGGTAGTTTGCGCTTAGGCTCCCATAACCTTTGGTCCACATAAGGTATCCACACCAAATTTGCGTCCTTTATTTCCAAAATCCTGGGGATTCTAAAGGTACCCAGACTTTGTGTATGCCCCTGGAGGGAATCAAGAAATTAGCTAAAATACAAATACATTTAGTTTTTTTATGAAAAATGGGAAAAGAGTGCTGCAGAAGAAAGTGTCAACTTTTTTCAGTGCTGGCATATTTGCAGTGCTAAAATCACCATCTTTCCAGCTTTCAGGAAAAGGCAGACTTGAATCAGAAAACCAACTTTTGAGAGCAGTTTTAGCATTTTACCGGGACACAGGCCATTTTTCCAAAATATTTTGTGCGCTTCCAATCTCCTTCCAGTTAATGGTAAAAATTAATATAAAACCAATTTCCACATCTCTGAATTTGTGAGTACCCATATTAGCATGTGAATTAGGGGAAATTTCTTGAAATGTACTTCTTTCTAACATACTGTCTTATATTTAGAAGGTGCAAATGAGGAGGACAATTGGTAATAATACTTCTTCTACTATCCTGTATTCCCCTAAGTCTCCCAATAAAAATAGTAGGCCTTGTGCCCGCAACAGGAAATGGCCCAAAACACAATATATTTTTCCACCCAAAACTGACACTATTTTTGCAATGTGCCTGGCTGTGGATTTTGGGTCGTAGCTCAGCCTGTACCTAGGGAAGCCTAGCAAACCTGCACATTTCTGAAAACTAGATACCCAGGGGAGTACAGGATGGGGTGGCTTGTGTGACTCTCACCATGTTTTGTTATTCTGAATCCCCTGCAAACCTCAACATTTGTCTAAAAACACACATTTACCTTACATTTCTGTGATGAAAAGTTCTGGAATCTAAGGGGAGCCCTAAACTTTCTTCAACCAGGCATTCCCCCAAGTCTCCTGATAAAAATGGAACATCACTTGAGTGGGTAGGCCTAGTGCCCGCGACAGGAAAGGGCCCAAAACGCAACATGGACAAAACACATTTTTCCACCCACAAATTACCCTTTTTTGCAATGTGCGTAGCTGTGGAATTTGGGCCTTAGCTTATCTGGACCCAAGGGAAACCTAGAAAACATGTACACTTTAGAAAACTAGACAGCAAGGGCAATCCAAGATGGATAGCTTGTGTGGCTCTCACCAGGGGCCAGATGGATCAAAGGATTTTGCATTCGCAAACGGTGCGAATCGGTAAGTTCCACTGTTTGCACATGCAAAATCGCTTTTTCTGATGTATGAAAGGCAGTGCAGTGAAATTTTAGGGAATCACAATTTTTAGCAATTCCCTAAAATTGCAATTTTGAATAGGGAATGGCAAATTGTGATTCCCTAAATCGCAAATTGGGAATTCCTATTTGTGATTTCCAAAGAACATGTATCATGCATTTCCTAAATGGAAACTGGGCATTTAGAAAATGCAATTACCACCTGTTAGACCTGACAGCCTTAGGGTGGTCACCCCTAACTTTTTGCCTGCCTCCCTCCACTTTGTGGACACTGTTTTTGCTGGTTTTTAGACTCTGCGCACTTTACCACTGCTAAACAGTGCTAAAGTGCATATGCTCTCTCCCTTAAAGCATGGTAACCTTGAATCATACCTGATTGGACTATTAATTTACTTATAAGTCCCTAGTAAGGTGCACTTTATGTGCATAGGGCTGGTAAATTAAATGCTACTAGTGGGCCAGCAGCACTGGTTGTGCCACCCACTTAAGTAGCCCCTTTTCCTTGTCTCAGGCCTGCCATTGCAGGGCCTGTGTGTGCAGTTTCACTGCCACATCGACTTGGCATTTAAAAGTACTTGCCAAGCCTAGAACTCCCCTTTTTCTACATATAGGTCACCCTTAATGTGTGCCCTAGGTAACCCCTAGAGCAGGGTGCTGTGTAGGTAAAAGGCAGGACATGTACCTGTGTAGTTATATGTCCTGGTAGTGTAAAACTCCTAAATTCGTTTTTACACTACTGTGAGGCCTGCTCCCTTCATACGCTAACATTGGGGCTGCCCTCATACACTGTTGAAGTGGCAGCTGCTGATCTGAAAGGAGCAGGAAGGTCATATTTAGTATGGCCAGAATGGTAATACAAAATCCTGCTGACTGGTGAAGTCGGATTTAATATTACTATTCTAGAAATGCCACTTTTAGAAAGTGAGCATTTCTTTGCACTTAAATCCTTCTGTGCCTTACAATCCACGTCTGGCTGGGCTTGGTTGACAGCTCCTTGTGCATTCACTCAGACACACCCCAAACACAGAGTACTCAGCCTCACTTGCATACATCTGCATTTTGAATGGGTCTTCCTGGGCTGGGAGGGTGGAGGGCCTGCTCTCACACAAAGGACTGCCACACCCCCTACTGGGACCCTGGCAGACAGGATTGAACTGAAAGGGGACCTGGTGCACTTCTTAGCCACTCTTTGAAGTCTCCCCCACTTCAAAGGCACATTTGGGTATAAAATAGGGCCTCTGCCCTACCTCATCAGACACTTGCTGGAGAAGAAACCTGAACCAGAAACTACATCCTGCCAAGAAGAACTGCCTGGCTGCTCAAAGGACTCACCTGTCTGCTTTCTACAAAGGACTGCTGCCTTGCTGTTGGCCTGCTGCCTTGCTGAACTCTTGTCTGGCTGTGAAAGTGCTCTCCAAGGGCTTGGATAGAGCTTGCCTCCTGTTCCCTGAAGTCTCAGGACCAAAAAGACTTCTCTCTTTCACTTGGACGCTCCGTGCGCTGAAAATTTCGACGCACAGCTTGTTCTACGGCGAGAAAAACGCCGCACACTGACGCTGATCGACGCAACGCTCTTGGGCCGACTGAAAATCCAACGCACGGCTTCGCAAGGACAACGCCGCCCGACCTCTAGAGGAGAAATCGACGCAACGGCTGCCGTGAGATCGTAATTTCGACGCGCAGCCCCGCAGAACGACGCGCAGCCGGAAAACAAGCAGGAAAATCCAATCACAGACCCGGGACATCTGGTAATCCCCGCGATCCATGAAAAGAGACTGTCCACGCGCCGGAAAACGACGCACGACTTCCCTGCGAGGAAAATAACAACGCAAGTCCGTGTGTGCTGGGGAGAAATCGACGCACACACCCTTTTTCCACGCACCTCTTCTTTTGTGGCCCTCTGAGGAGAGTTTTCCACTCCAAACCAGGTACTTGTGCTTGAAAGAGACTTTGTTTATATTCTAAAGACTTAAGACACTGTATATCACTTTTCAGTGATATCCCTACAATTTCCCATTGCAAACTTTATTCTTTTTGACCTACAATTATCCAGATAAATATTATATATTTTTCTAAACACTGTGTGGTGTATTTTTGTGGTGCTATATGGTGGTATTGTATGAGTTATTGCACAAATACTTTACACATTGCCTTCTAAGTTAAGCCTGACTGCTCGTGCCAAGCTACCAGAGGGTGGGCACAGGATAATCTTGGATTGTGCGTGACTTACCCTGACTAGAGTGAGGGCTTTTGCTTGGACAGGGCTTAACCTGACTGCCAACCAAAAACCCCATTTCTAACACCACCAAATCCAATTTGGTGGTAACCATGTGCAATTTAAAAAATGCATTTAAAATGCATTTTTAAAAGTGCCAGGAAGCACACACATCTCTTAGGGCATATGCGTGCTTTACATGAACACAATTTCTTTGGTGGGGGTGCATCAAAAGGGGCCTTAGGCCCCCAGCACCCTGGGATTTGCAGTACCTTATTAGGAATTTGCAAATTTAGAAATACAAAACCATTTGCACCTATGGGCCTGCAGGCCCATAGGGATGAATTGAGCTCCATTCCTTAATTGCGATTCGCTAATACCGATTGCGATTTTTAAGAAATCGCTATTACCGAATCGCAATTTTCATACATCCCATTTTGCATTTCTTAAATAGCGATTTCTTAAAATTCACTATTTAAGAAATGCAGACCAGGAGCTTGATACATCTAGCCCCAGGTTCTGTTACCCAGAATCCCTTGCAAGCCTCAAAAGTAGTCTAAAACACATTCTCCTCACATTTCTGTGATGGAAAGCTCTTGAATCCTGTCAGGAGCCACAAATGTCCTACAATCCAGTGTTCCTCTCGGTCTCTCAATAAAAATTATATCTCACTTGTGTAGGTGGGCCTAGTGCCTGCGACAGGGAAGGGCAAAAAACATATAGAAAATGAGGGGGTAACAAAGCAGGTCCAAAAGGGCAGTTTTCTTTCATAGGTTTTTAGGCTGTGTCTGCTTTGGGCACCCACACAAGTGGGTAGAGTTTTTATCAGTACAGAAGGGGTAATACTGGGTGGTAGGAAGTTTGTGCATTCCTGCATATCCCAGAAGTTTCCATCACAGAAATGTAGAGAAATTGCATGATTTCAGGAAAAGTTGGATGTTTGCGAGGCATTAGCGGTAGGAAAATGGTGTGGGGGCATGTGTAGCATACCACCCTGGACTCCAGATGTTTAGTTTTCAGAAGTTTCAGAGCCTGGTAGGTTTTTCCAGGTAGCAGCATACCCAAGTCCAAAAAGTGCAACCACTCACCATTGTAAGTGGGACGATATTGGGAGATAGCCAAGCTCTACTGGCCCATATGTAAAATCAACACCCAAAAGAGTGAAATGTCCTTTTGCTTGCCATTGGGGTGAGATGCTTTAGTCTGTGGTGGGGGTGGGGGGTAGAAAGACTGTTTCCTCCTTCAGTTAGGGTGGGGGCATAACCATGCTCAATGTCGTGGGCAACTCCTACCCCTCTACTTTTTTTTAATTCCCTGGTGTCTAGTGGGATGCTGTTCAGGGGTATTTACCCCCATCTGCTCCCCTAGAGAGGCAGAAAGACTGCAATCTCATTTGTTTGGGGTAGGGAAATGACCATGCCCATGGTGGCAAGCCCCCACATATTTTGTTTTAAAACAAAATATTCCCTGGTGTCTAGTGTGTTCCCCCGGGGGCAGATCAGGGGTCATTACCTTATCTGCTCCCTTTGGTCCCCGTTTATGTAGCATAGGGGCATGGCCATGCCCATGGTGGGAAGCCCTCACCTCTCTTTATTAAAAATAAATCCCTGGCGTCTAGTGGGCTTTCTGCCCTCCACCAAGGGGCAGATTAGGAGTGATAACCTCCCTTTCAGCCCCTTAGTGGGGCAGAAAGACTGTGCCTATTTTTGGGGGTGGAGGCATTGCCTTGCCTATTCTGGGCACCCCTGCTCCTTTTTAATAAAAAAAATCCCTGGTGTCTAGTGGGCTTTCTGTTCCACAGGTGGGGCGGGGGGAAGGGTGAAGATTGGGGATAATAACTCCATCTGCCCTCCAGGAGAGCCGATAGACTGTGCCTATTGTTTGTGTTTGAGGTGGGGGCATGGCCTTGCACATTCTGGGCAGCCCCCACCCTTTCCTTAATAAAAAAAAACAGTCCATGGTGGCTAGTCGGATTTCTGCCCCCCTGGAGGCTGATTAAGGGCAATTGACCCCTTCTGTTACCTGGTGGGGAAGAGGGGTGTGGGAAAATTGAATAAAAAAACAATTAAGGGGGAGCAAAAGGCCATGCCCAATGGGCCGCTCCCCCTCTCTGGTAGTCTAGTGGAGTCGATCCTTGCTTGGGTACCTCCCTCCTGAGATGATCCCCAAGCAGGGATTCCCGTATAGAAAGGTACCTTTGGAAAGGGTAGGGTACCTCTCCCATTGAAATCTGTGTTCATGGGCTGAAATATGCGCCTGAGCACTGAAGAAAATGAAAGCAAATGAGCTGTTCAGCTCATTTTACTTTAATTTTTCCTGTAAAGATGGCATGGCGTGCCTATCACCATTACAGGGTGGGGATATTTTCAGCATCGGTTTTTTGGGAAGCTCTTCCCCAGTAACCGAGGCTGACAATATTGAAAGGAAATCCCTCTGGTGCCCACTCCAGCGGGATTTCCAGTGCCATGTACGTGAATGGCCAGAAGCCATATGACGCACATGTTTTTTTTTCAGTGCATTCCATTTTCCTTAAAAGCAAATGAGAAAAGTTAAACTAGCATTTTACATTGCCTACTGTTAACAAATATTTTTTTCAACATTCACAAATGGGAAAGGGTCCCTTGGGGACTCCTTCCTGTTTGTGAATGGCTTACCACCTCCTTTGAAGTGGTAGTAAAATATTAATGTTTTGTGACTGCAATTCAGTGGCAAAACATTGTTACATGCCCTGCAAATCAGTATTTGGTAGGGACGCCCTAAACAGAGCCATTTCAAATACAGAACTGGTACTAGTTTGGAAGCCCAAATTGTGATTCAATATCTTGTTACCCAATTGCAACTTGTGGTTTTGTTCATAAGAAAAGGCATTTTTGTGATCACAAACAGACCGATTATTTTAATAAAAAATGCTTTTTACATCTGGCCCTTAGTATGTAAAAGATGCACCCGAGGTATGTCACTGAATTATGCTGCACAGTGAGTATAACTTGAACAAAATGTAACTACTGTACCACAGTTTTCACAACGGATGGCAGAACTAAATATGCATCATTTAAATGTCCTAAAGATATTATCAGACTTCCTGTTTACAAAAAAGATTTGGTATTATGGAGGAGAAATGAACACAGAGAAACTGTACCTTCAAAAAACCTTTTGTGACTATGTCCACATTACTCATGCCTACAAACTTCCAAATGTAGGCAATCAATTTAGTATTGGTGACCTTTTAACAAAACAAAAGGATGATGGACGGAGTGCTGAACAATGCAAACATTCACCCCCAGTCACAGATCTGGGTTTAATCCATCGTTCTTTTGCTCACCATGCCACCCCAGTTTGGACTCAGCCATAAGCAAATCAGTCTTGACCCTGTTCCTCATGGGAACAGTCCAGCCCGAACTGCCAAGCCAGGTCCTCCCTGGACCGGAAACAAGCATCCTGGGACCAGTTTCAGGGTTTCACCCTTCATCAGCCAGGCTAGCTTGAATCCAGTGGCACAGTGAGCAAGGGACCCACGTCTGGGCATAGCCTTCCCACTTAGGGCAACTTTAGCAAAACAAAAGGATGATGGATGTCCATCACTTCTTTTTGCATTTGTCGCCCTTAGTGGGAAGGGTATGCCCAGACGTGGGTCACGTGCTTCCCATGCCACTGGATTCAAGCTAGCCTGCCTGATGAGGGGGTGAAACCCCGAAACCGGTCCCAGGATGCTTGTTTCCAGTCCAGGGAAGACCTGGACTGGCAGTTCGGGCTAGACTGTTCCCATGGGAAACAGGGTCAAGACTGATTTGCATAAGGCTGGGTCCAAACTGGAATGGCATGGGCAGCAAAAAAACGATGGATTTAGGCCCAGATCGCTGTACTGGGGATGAATGTTTGACATTGTTCAGCATTCCATCCATCACTTCTTCTTTTTGCATTTGTCGCCCTTAGTGGGAAGGGTATGCCCAGACGTGGGTCCCGTGCTTCCCATGCCACTGGATTCAAGCTAGCCTGGCTGATGAGGGGTGAAACCCCGAAACCGGTCCCAGGATGCTTGTTTCTTGTCCAGGGAAGACTTGGCCTGGCAGTTCGGGCTGGACTGTTCCCATGGGGAACCGGGTCAAGGCTGATTTCCATATGGCTGGGTCCAAACTGGAATGGCATGGGTGTCAAAAAAACAATGTATTTAGGCCCAGATCTCTGTACTGGGGGTGAATGTTTGACATTGTTCAGCATTCCGTCCATCACTTCTTCTTTTTGCATTTGTTACCCTTAGTGGGAAGGGTATGCCCAGACGTGGGTCCCGTGCTTCCAATGCCACTGGATTCAAGCTAGCCTGGCTGATGAGGGGTGAAACCCCGAAACCGGTCCCAGGATGCTTGTTTCCAGTCCAGGGAAGACCTGGCCTGGCAGTTCGGGCTGGACTGTTCCCATGGGGAACAGGGTCAAGACTGATTTGCATATGGCTGGGTCCAAACTGGAATGGCATGGACAGCGAAAAAATGATGGATTTAGGCCCAGATCTCTGTACTGGGGTGAATGTTTGACATTGTTCAGCATTCCGTCCATCACTTCTTCTTTTTGCATTTGTCGACCTTTTAACAAACCCACATATATTGAACTCAAGCAGCTCCTTCACTCTGTATCCTTGTTCCATGATCGCTCAGCCACATACTTCTCAACAAGTTGATGTTAAAAATCACACTCCGTGGGGAAACAAACAGAACTTTAATTTGAATTGTATTCAAATCTACGATGGGGATAGTGACTTTGGCTTTTAGGTGCCATTCTAAGATGTATCTATCACAGTGTTTCCCAAACTCTAGATCGCAAGCCAATTTTTGGTGAGGCATGAAAGTCCAAGCAATATAGATGACTTTAAATTCTATATTTATCTTGTCACATGTCCTGTGCTTCAAAGAGAGCGGTCAAATGTCAGGCTATGCTTTTGTGTTTTTTTGGGGGGGTCTTTTGGTGTTTATAGACACCTCTCATTCTGCAGCCAGAGAAAGAAAAATATAAGATGAACTATGTGAGAACCCTGCTGGACTACAGAGAGTGTGAAAGGAAGATTAGGTGGAGAACAGCTCCTTTATATGGAGCATCCTACACCATTGACACTCCGAGCCTGCTCACCTCAAATGTGTGTTCTGCTAACAGAGTTTTTAAGCATAGGATAAGCACAGTGCCATCCATGATGATGCCATCCATGTTGAGCTGAAAAATGAAAAAAGTATTTTACTATTCCAGGTACAGTATAACATTGGATTTGTAAAGTATCATCCAATCCAACCTACAATGAATAAAAGCAACCCTTGGCATATGTGTTTTACTCTACTTAGAGCTAATCAGAGAAGTATAGCTTTCTCCAGACACACGGGAGTACCCAGTATCCATTAAGACAACAAACTTTCAGACTTGCAGTGCTGCATAAAGTATGCAAAAAGGAAGCAGGGAACTTTGGGTAGTTCACAAGTTTAGGTAGACAGCAGCTCCTTCATATGAAGCACTCTACTACACCATCAACACTCAGGCCCTTATTACGAGTGTGGCAGTCTTGAGACCGCCACACTCGCGGTGGCAGTCGGACCGCCATATTACAACCGTGACAGAACCGGAACGGTCAGACTGCCGGCACCGCCAGGTTGCCGGTGGTTGACAGCCTGGTGGTGCCGCCGGTCTTAATGCACAGGCCACCACTGCCCTGGGGATTACGAGTCCCCTCCCCACCGGCTTTTGCATGGCAGTTTCACCACCACGCAAAGGCTGGTGTAGACAGGGTGACAGGGGCTCCGTGGGGGCCCCTGCATTACTCATTCACTTGGCATGTCCAGTGCAGGGGCCCCCAGGGGCAGTCCCGTTGCCCTTTTCACTGCCTGAATCAATCGCACCTGATGCACCGCAACATTGCCGCCGGCTCGATTATGAGCCGGTGGCAATGTTGTGGCCTGTTGCCCACTGGGCCAGCAGGCGAAAACGCTGTTTCCACATGCTGGCCCAATGGGAAATCCATTATAGGGCCGGCGGCGGAAAACAAGTGTGGCGGTTTTCTGATCTAAAGATTTTAGCAGGTGGCATCCACCAACCAACAGACTCTTAATAAGGCCCTCAGTCTGTTCACATCAAATGCCTATATTTCTAGCAGAGTTTCTAAGCATAGGATTAGCACAGTGCCATCTTCAATGCCGAGCTAGAAAGTGACAAGGCATATTGTCATTTTCACATCAAAGGGCCAGATGTAGCAAAGGTTTGCGACTCGCAAACGGGCAGAATCGCAATTTGCGACAGTGCAAAATCGGAAATGGGATGCAAAAAGCCCATTTCCGACTCGCAAAAAGCGATGTGCCCCGTTTGCGAGTCGCACCCGTTGCGAACCCCTTTTGCGACCCGCAATGTGCGTGTCGCAATTAGCGACTCGCAAAGCTTATGCAATTGCAACTCGCAAATTGCGACTAGTCGCAAAAAACCCAGTTTGCAAGTCGCATTTACCACTAACTCAGAGCAGGTGGTAACCATTACCAAAGTATAAAAGGAGACCCAGAAGGCATCTGGGTCACTCAAGATGGCGGACATATACCTGATAGCAGTGAGGAGGAGAGTCTACACAGCCCAGCAGAGGAGGAGGAGGGGCCACAGACAGGAGAAGATATATAGAACAAGGCAGACCCTTTTCCAGCAAACTGAAGAGGAGATCTATGCTAAATACCACCTTAGCAGCGCTGCCATTCTAGAATTAATAGATTTACTAAAACCACAGCTAGAACACAAGACCCTGCGTGGCTGCGCCATCCCTACGCATGTGCAAGTACTATGCGCACTGCACCTCTTGGCATCAGGGAGCTATCAGGGGGTCATTGCCGTGGCAGGTGGGGTATCCCAAAGTGCAGTGTCAAGGTTCCTCAGGGCATTCCTAGATGCCTTAGTAGCGCACAGGTCTCAGTTCATATACTTACCAAGGAATGAGGCAGAAATTAACAGCACGAAGCTGGACTTTTACCGCATTGCCCACTTCCCCCAGGTCATTGGATGTGTAGATGGGACACACATTCAAATATGCCCCCCCGGTAATCTGGAACATATTTTTCGCAACAGAAAGTGTACCCACTCACTCAACATACAGGTTGTTTGTGATGCCCATTACGTCATCACGGACATCGTAGCTAAGTTTCCAGGCAGTACCCATGACTCCTACATTTTTAGACATAGTGGGATCCATCAACGCCTGGAACGTGGGGAGTTTGGAGACGGATACCTCCTAGGTAGAGCTGCATACACCTTGCAGACACACACACAGGTCACTGTGCACGACTATTTGGACTTACTAACAGTGTACTTTTGTGCCCAACAGGTGACAGTGCATATGCTCTAAGGCCATGGATCATGACTCCATTTTTAACACCCAGCAATGAATCAGAGAGGCAATACAACAGTGCGCATAAGAGGACCAGGAACCTGATCGAGCGCACCTTTGGACTCCTGAAGGCAAGATTCCGATGCCTCCACCGCAGCGGAGGCGCCCTCCAATACACCCCCATTACCGCCTTCAAAATTGTGGTCGCATGCGCCATCCTCCACAACATAGCCACCAGACGTGGGCTACCTCTCACCCCTGCAGACCCAGATCCTGATGAGGAAGAGCAAGAACAACCACACCGCCATCATGGGGATAGGAGTCTAGCTAATCAAGGCAGACTGAGACGGGAACACATCGCAACGCAATATTTTGGACGGTACGTGTAAACTCCCACCATACTCACCCATTAACCAGACACTCCTTTTGTTAAGTGGAAGAGAAATAACAGTTTTAATAATGTAATGGATGAACTATATACATGATTCAATTGTCCATGGGCAGGGAAATGCCAACCACTCATGTGGCACATTAAAGCCATGTGCCACATTTGTTTGTCCGGGCTGTTGGCTAACTTCTCCTGCCCCTCCTGCCAGCCTGGCTGGTCCCAGCCGCATCTATGGTGCTCTGCCTCCCACTCCTTAGCACCCTACTGTCAGTGGCAGATACACTGCTCACTGTGGAGCCCTCTTCACTATCTTGGGGTGTTTCCCCGGTGGCCCTCGACATCTCACGTGTCTCCATTAGTTCAATGATATGTGTGAGACGTCCCAGGCCCCTGGCAACATCCCCAGCAAAATGGCCCATCTCAATTTGCAGGCCAACTGTCCTCCTCGACAGGCCTGTTGTGTTGATGGCTAGCCTGCCGATTGATGTGGCCATCCTGTCCAGTCTTAACATAATCTGCCTATCCCTGCGCCGCCCAGCCTCTGCCTGACCCAACAGTCCGGCCGCCAGTTCCCTGATGGCAGAGGCAATGTCCCCAGTGTTCTGGCACATCAGGTCCATCCGCCTGTTGAGGTGCCGCATGCTTGCCTGGTTTTGTCTTTCAATGCGGTGCAGCACCCCACTGATCCTGCCCAATGTTGTGTTTTGCAGGCGCTGACCCCGCAGCAGATGTGCCTCACTGCTGGTTGGAGGATGATTCCGGATATCAGATGCTCTTGCCCTGCGACGCCTGCACAGTGGTGGCTGCCCTGTCCTCGCACCTGTATCCTCCCTGGCTGTTGCTGGGGCAGCTCCTGGCGTTGCTGTTGCAGCAGGCGTTACAACTGCAGGAATGCTGCTGACTGTGCATGTTGGGGTGCTGGAGGGTCCTGGGGTGTCCTCCTGGGCCTGGGTGCTTGGGGTGTAGGGGGTGTCTTGCTGGAGACCTGTGGGACATGGGGAACACACTGTCAGTGTCTAGTATCTGTTGCACAATTCCTAATAAACATTTGCCTATGCACTGCCTATTGGACTACATTTCCCATAATGCATCATTCTGGCTTTTTCTACCCTGAAATGGAGCTAATTTGCTTGTGCATGCACCTGTGTACATGGTGGGTGGGGTATGACATTGATAGGGGTACAGGCTTATCACATGGTACTCACCGGTTGATGTGCTGGGCTCTGAAGTGTCCAGGTCCCCAAATCCACACACTGCCTCCGGCTCAAAGGTTTGCTCAATCCTGTCTTCAAGGGGTGTGGGTGGTGGCACAGATGATGGTCCCCCTCCAGTGCCTCTCATCTCCCGGAGCCTTTCTGCCACCCTCTCCTTGGTCCGGGAGCGGAGGTCATACCACCTCTTCCTTATGTCCTCAATTGTCCTGTGGCTCACCCCCAGGGCATTGATTTTCTCCTGCATTTCCTGCCAGATTTTTCTTTTGGTGGCCTCTGGAACAGTGAGGGCAGCTCTCCCAAAGAGCTCATCATGGTGCTGACAACATTCTTCGGTCAGCACCTCAAGCTCCCTCTCTGAGAATTTAATTTTCCTTTTTCGGGGGGTTCCCTCCATGGCTGCTGCAGCTAGCTCAGTGTGCAGACTGGCAGTTGTAAAAGGGTGTGGTCCAGCCTCCTCCCAGGTGTATTTGTTAACTTCCTGGCTGTGATGTCATCATCATGTGCCAGGAAGTGTTTCCAGAGTGTTTTGGTGTGCTTTCTGGAGTGTTCTGCTGCACCTGCAAGCAATTTTGAGGGAACTCGCAATTTGCGACACCAACTCGCTAATTGCGAGTTCGTTTTTTGCACACTCGCAAACAGCGACCTCGCAATCTGCGGACTCGCACACAGCGTTGCGAGTCCGGATGCGAGTCGCTAAATCCGACCGGTTTCTTTCCTGGCATACCAATTTGCAAGTCGCATTTTGCGAGTCGCATTGACTCGCAAAATGCGACTCGCAATTTTTTTGTTTCCTACATCTGGCCCAAAGTCTTTAAGAATAGGGTTAGCGAGTGCCACCCACATCGAGCTAAAAAATGACAAATGTGGACCAAAAACGTTTTTTAGAGCACCTGTACTAATAAATGCATATTTCTATAAATATATGACTACAGTGCAAACTTCAAATTAAAGTTTATGACCACTGAACAGAACGCTGGTATTAAAAACACATTTTACTGTGTCATACAATACAGATAACAATTACTTTAGGCAGGTATAAACTCTCTTAATAGTTAGGATGTGTTTTTGAATGATATTTTGCATTACTGAACAAATGTAACCCTTTAAATTTAAGCCTTTTATCCTGGTTTAGGTTCAATATGTTTTGTTGAAACAAACACAGAAGGAAAATGTCATGGCATTAACCATTTATGCAGATGCACAGAAGATATTATGCTATGTATTACCATTGTTAAGGGAAGGGAGGTGCATTGTGTCATCACTTCTCATGAGTCCTGAGGCCAGATGCCTGGACTACAGGTCACAATTTTCCATTCAGGTTAATTGACTCTTTTCAAACTTTGTAAATCAAAAGCACCATTCAGTTGGAGTAGACCCCCTGTTATTAAAACAAATACATACAGTTGTTGTTTGGGCTCTATAAATAGATTATTATTATTATTATTATTATTATTATATTATTATTACAATAAACAAAGGCTAGTGTTTGGATACAGCATGTTTCCCAGTATGTGATATCATTCACAGCTAGTGTAATGCAAAAATTGACAAAAAACAAGGCGAGTGGAGCCCCCATCGATCACCATAAGAACGAGCTGCCCCTGTGATCCTGGCAATTATTCTGCCACCTCTGAGGGCATGGGTCTCAAAGATAGTGTCAGGGGTCACAAGCAGCAAATCAGAGATCCCAGCTGTGACCCCTAAATAACAACCATTCTTCCGAAATGCATTGTACAGTAGCTTCTGCATTTAGATTTCTGCACAACACACAAGAAAACTGCATCACACTCAGCTTGTTTTTCCCTCTTCAATATTCCCTGTGCATCAAAACAACCTTGTTTTGGCCATGTCTGAAATCATATGTAGACCAAGTGTAAAATAAAACTCCTGGGAGTAAGGGCATGATTATGACCATAGGATAAAATGGAACTTGTAAAATGGTGGGTGGGATATCGGTCACGTTTGTGACGGAGTATCCCAACCGCCAAGGTTGTAATCAGGCCCAGAGTCTGTTAGAAGTGCTCACTGAAAAATCTTTGTGGATAAAGATGAGTTAATGGCATTCTCTATGTCTGTACCCTAACTGTATAGTAAAACTTGCCACATAGGCATCTAGTTCTAACAAATATCGCTCAGTTCTCAAAGATAGTCTATTTTATGTCTCACATGCCCTAACTCCATTAGAATCTCAAGGTCATCCACTCAAACCTGGAAGAAGCAGCATATTTAGAAGCCAGTGGGCCGGTGCTATAGAAAAATGAAATGCAAATCCAACTTATTTAAAACAATTGCTGTTCTAGAATTTTCTTGTGTATACGTTTGTTTAGCTTGGGGTACTGCTAGAATATAATATTAAAATGATTTCTGTTAGAGACCTGCAACTCTTCATCGTAATTGAGTGAAACGATTTAGTATAGCATTTGCAAAATTAGTATCTGCAAAGGTGCAAATTAAAAGTGGACATTTGTATAATTATTTCTTTGCTCAGTTGACACTGCCTATATTTTTTGTTGGATAAGAAGGATTGCTTGATGAGCTGGTGTTTTGAGTTGGAAAGATGGGGATTTGGTGGGGTGGGCGAGGTGATCAGAAAGTGACACAGACTATTTGTGTTTAGGTCAGTTGCTCCTCTTCAATTAGCATTTCATTAAATTCCCGCTCAGTAGTGTGTGGTCTTCCATCTCAGTAGATCACATCTTCTTACTGCAACATACCCAGAATAGGGCAAGAAACATCAGTTACAAGTATCTCATTTTTAAGTCTTGTCTAGAGACAGCTTTGGCTGTTTCACTAGTTTGAGAGCTGAGATTTTCTTCATAATTTGTTTAGTCTTTACATAATTATACTTACAGATTAATGTGTGAATTAATTTAATTATAATTATAATGTTGAGATTACGAGATTGTGACTAACTAAGTGGCCACCATCATATGTAAGGCCTATATTTTGTTCTTCGTGCTAACTTAAGCTGATGAAATTATTTTGTCTTTACAAAAGAGTGTGTTTCTCAACTAAAATAAATGTCAGAATTAAAGTGTGTATTTAGTGGCCCCTGATGGACTGAAGTAGAAGGAGGTGCAAGGTCACTGTGCAAAGCAAGCTGTATAAAATGTTTCTAGTGTGTTCCGTAGTCTAACTGATTTCATTGTTCGCAGTTATGTTTCTAACTTGTATGTCTTTTCTCGAGGGAAAAGAAAATGGTGTAGTAACATATTTTGTAATCGTTTTCCTGCGGCTTCGTATTCCAGCGGAGTGAAAACAAAGGATCCACAGTTGAAGCTGGAGAAGAGGAAATACAGGCTACACATACATTAGTTTAGATTGAGTCAATGGAATAACAGCAAATAGAAGAGCTTAGAGTAAACAAATTTAATTTTGATATCTGTTAATGTTCTGATTTGTCATAACTTTCTCACCTCATTCTTTAGCCAATCAATTTAATTGAACAAGTTTAATTTAATGTTCAGCCACTGTGTTCATTCAAGCATACCTGATGCAGATGTTCTTTGTCCGTGTTCCAGGTTCTTGAGTTCCAGGGATTTACTTTATGATCTGTCATTTTGACATTTCATGTTTTCCAGATAATCTATTGACATTCTGGTACTTTATTAGTTTATATCTGATCAATACTGAACTTTCACTTAGATGGTTTAGTGTATCTTATAGTCCAAATTCTAAACCATCACCCCAACACTTATACCTGTTTCTGACCTGATGTTGGTGCCTGATGTTGCTGTCCCCCTAACGAAGTAGACATTGTTGCTGATTACTGCAGTGATTTGGTAAATGTTTGATCTGTAAATTGTTAATTGTCTTTTGTTTTTCAGGTACCAGCTGCAAATGTTTATTTACTGCTGCATATTTTTGATAGGGCCATAGCAGGTGTTTTCTAAATTTGTGTTACTAAAACTTTTACATCAAGCCCAACATGTTGATGCTATTTAGTGGTTAGTGAGGTGTTACTCACATGCTCATGAATAATTATTGATACTTGTGTTATATTGAAAATGAGATGTATTCAATTTCTCTTGCTCGGATTTTGTTGCTATGGTTCTGTGTAGTAACCATTGAGATTATTTGTCTTTTTGCATTGATTAATCTTAGATATATCCGGTGTTCAAATCAGCCTTTATTGTTTCTCTATATGTATCATTTGTGTTTTGAGAATTATTTTCATGACCTTAGCATTGTTAATATGTCAATATAGGGAAATAAATAATTTCCTTCTTAATAAACTGATGTAGTTATTGGTGTTGAATTAATTATCATTTGTTATATGTGATGTTTATGACATATTTCGAATGACGTTTTCTCTAAAACAGATTTGGTTCGGTTCATCGACCTAATGTGTGAAATCCTGGTGACTAAAATACAGCTAGGGTTTCTCCCTGTCAACACCAGCATCATGCAATCAACAAGCATTAGTAAATATTAGTAAATAGTTCTAGCCTTGGGAAGCCGGCAGTGTTTTTTTTCTATAATTTTTGCAAATATATGGAGACCAGCCCTGGTACTGAATTGGGCTACTTTTTAGACAGAGGTGCACGTGAAAAAGCAAAAATGCCATAATTCACAATGAAGACAGACAATGGCTGAAGTGACTGACACATTGCTCCAACCTGTTTGCTGGGGTAGGCAAAAGCCATTGAAAGTACTGAAGTTGTGTGATGACAGTCTACCTAATGACATGTACATAGCCACTTAAAAAATAGTGACCTTGAGTATCAGCTTTGGGGAGCCAATATGGTAGGTGAAGTGCTGATTTACTTCATTTTGTACATTTTCTGTGTATGTCTACCACCTTTAGATGGGATTTATATTTTAACATTTGTATTTTCTGTTGTACATGCTAAAACAATGAACACATGCTCAGTCCAGACCTATTGGCTTTGTCAATGTTTGTTTGTTATAATGGGAAAATATCCACATATTCTTCTACTATGTGCTTGTATTCTCCTAGGGCCATAAGCCCCTTAGTGTATGTGTATATTACATCGTTGTAATTACCATCCACATAAAGATGACAAAATTGGCAACTTTAAAAAGAATTCATGTAGTTGCCAAAAGCCTCTAATGTTCTGTTGATGACGTAAGAATGGTAAAACATAAGTTGAATTAGGAATAGGAACTCTGAATATGAATGTATAACCCAGAATGGAGTAAGAGAATTGTCAACATAATCAAGTTCAAATAGAGCTTCTTTTTTTCACTGCAAGAATATAGCGTCACCCTAAGAGCCCAGGCAAGAATTATTTTGGAGGACCTCTACAGAAATATAGATGCCACAGGTATTTTGTTAAATACCTCTGACATGTATATGTTGGGAACACATTTGTGTCAAAAATTGATGGGGACATACTGATACAGGACACATATCACACACATATACAATTGTTATTGTGGTGTCAGTATTCATTGCTAAATGAGCGCTGGCATCACAATAATGAGATGGCTTCACACTTGTCACTATGTTTATGTGTGCACATTGCAAGTGAATTTGTACCTGAGAGAATGTGAGTCCAGTTATGTATGTGAGATTGGACTGGTTTGTTGAGGTGGAGGGAGCTGGAGTGGGTGATGTGGTTGTGTCTGTATGTGTGCCACGTGCATGTGGGTTCGATATTGTTGTGTATGTTTAGGTGTGTGTTGTGTTGCTGTGTGCAATGTTTAGGTGAGTGCTGTGTGTTTAGTCTTTGTGATGTGTGTAGTTGTGTGTGTGTGAGTGTGTTTGTGTAGCTGAGTGTGCAGTTGTGTTGGTTGTGGTTGTGTTGTGTGTTGGTGCAGTGTCAATAAAGTGTGTGTGTTGTGTCATTGAAGTATGGCAATGTGTGTTTTTAACATGTATGTGTTGTGTGGTGTTGCAATGGCAATGGGTTATTGTGTGTACGTGGTGTGTTGTATAGTGAGTTGTGCAGGGGCCACATACGGCTAAGGTAGAATATGTGTGTTTGACTGTAGTGAATCCTAGTTTGTTTTAATGGGATAACAGGAGTTAACTTAGCCATTGGCTTGCAAACTCATGCCCCCGTCACCTAGTGACTTTTAACCTACTTAGCTTGCTCTGTCTTAGCCCATTTAATTATTGAATTCTTCTAAGTTGGCTGCCTTGTTTATAGTTAGGCCACTTGTTATGATTTGCATTATCAGTGCCACCGTGTTAAGGTGTCAAAATCAAGTGACAAAGACTAACAAACTGTAGGTGTTCACATTGAGGGACTTTCCCTCTTCATGCTTTCGAGGGAATTGTTTATATTAATTACTGTCCCAAGCATGCCGTTATCTATTGTTTGGGAACACACTTACGTCAGGGGTCCAAGTAGATCTGTATAAATACATCACACTTTAGACAGATAATCAGAGGGATTCTGACCAGAGGGCATCACCACATCGCTGATATCGATGCTGCACGTCGTCTTGACGCTGACTCAGTCTTCGTGTTCCTGCGGAGTCTGAGATAGAGACCTCATTCCATGGTGGGGAGGTGAGGAGAAGAGGTCAAGGTTGGACAGGAAAAGTTTTTTGGACACACTGGGACGGGTAGATGGAGGGGGTTTGGGAGTGGAGGAAGAGGTAGTGGTTGTAGGAGGTGTACTTTTCCTGACTTTGGGTGAAGGTGCATGGGCTGGAGGCTGTCGTGAGGTGGATGGCTGTTGGGTGGGTGTGTGGCTGCGTTTGTGTACCTTGAGAGGTGGGCTCACAGACACACTGGGATAGGACACAGGGGATGTGTGAATGGTAGTGGGGGTGGTGAGTGCAAGTGAGCGGGGTGTGGGGGTGGGTGTGCTGGTGATGGAGGTAGCGGCTGACAATGTAGTGCATGCAGGTGTGAGTGGAGACGAGGAGGAGGGGGACCCAGTGGAGGCAGTGGCTGTTGGTATGTCTGCATGTATATGATGCTTGCATGAGTGCCTGTGGGATGTGTGGTGCTTATGTTTCCCTGAGCTTCCCTTGTGTGTTGAGGTGTGTGCATGCTGGTCTGATGGTGTGCTTGGGATAGGCTGAGGTGCAGGGGTTTGGGTCTGGGTGGAGGAAGTTGGAGGGGGGAGGCTAGAGACAGGGACAATGGCTGCCATCAGTGTTGAGTCTGAAAAGCTCGCTGATGGGCTGCCTGACCAGAATGAATGCCCTCCAGGTATGCATTGGTCTGTTGCAACTGCCTCTCTACACCTTGGATGGCATTCAAAATGGTAGACTGGCCAACAGTGAGGGACCTGAGGAGGTCAATGGCTTCCTCACTGAGGGCAGCAGGGGTGACAGGGGCAAGGGCTGAGGTGCCTGGGGTGAAGGAGATGCCCAACCTCCTGGGTGAGCGGCCACAGGGCAAACGCTGAGGGGCTGCTGGGAGGGCGGTGCTGGTACGGGGGTGGTGGCTGTACCTGTAGATGCAGTGGGCACACAGGGGCCCGCCACCGCAAGGGAGCTCCCATCAGAGGAGAAGTCGGTTTTGCTGGTGTCTGCTCCTGTCCCCGCCGTGGAGCTCCCCTCGCCCGCCGTCCCACTGGTGGCTTCAGACTCCGTTGTGTCGCCCTGCAGGGCCATGTGGGATACAGCTCCCTCCAGCTCCGGTGCCACTGCTCCTCCACCTGATCCTGATAATGCTAATGCACACAAGCAAAGGGAGACCACAACAAGAGGGGGGAAGACAGAAGAAAGACATGTTGAGTGCATGCAATACAGCTACCGTTGGCGGACACTACAGACACAGAAGCCCCCTGCACTACGCCATGCACTTGGAGTTCCCTAATCAATCACAGGGACATGGGTTACAAGGCTATGGCCGATTGTTGCACACATGGAAGTCACAGGAGCCTGACTAGGTGTAGTTGGCTCTGTACACAGGTGGGGTGGGGTGCCACAGGGCCTGCCTTAAGAAGGGACCTTGCCTACTAAACTCGCCCTGGCCTAGGGGAACCCACAGCCCACCTCCCCACCCAGACAACTACAATGCGCGCTGAGTCAGCTGAATGAGAGTGTACTCACCCCCTTGGGGCTGCTGTGATGCCCTCAAGCGCGCATCCAACTCCGGGTATGCACAGCCAGGATCCGGAACATCAGTGGGGTCATGGTGTGACGGGCACCCCTCCCACGTTGGGAGGCCATCCCCAGCTGGGCCTCTGCCGTCTTCTTGCTCTAGCGGTGAATGTCCTCCCATCTTTTCGGGCAGTGGGTGCTCCGTCTGTGGTAGACCTCCAGGGTCCGGACTTCCTTGGCGATGGCACGCCAAATATCCTTCTTCTGGTGTGCGCTGACCTACAGGAATAGTACAGGGGAAAAGGAGAAGATATAACCGTCCTCACCGTCACCGTCATTGCCCCGCATCCCTACCCTTGCCATGACGCACATGCACTCACTGTCGTTTCATGCACGCCTCATTCTCCCCTCCCTATCTGTCATCCACACCACTCCAAGCAGCCATTGCCCATACAGCATGCTCACAGTGTACTCACCTGTTTGTCTGGAGGACCGTAGAGTAGCGTGTACTGGGGGAGGACCCCATCCACTAGTTTCTCCAACTCCTCCGTGCTGAAGGCAGGGGCACTTTCCCCAGACACACGAGCCATTGTCTCTTCCAGACTGAGGTCACAGCAGCACTTGCAGTGTAGGTCCTCTCCTGTCGAAGATCAGGTATCAAGTGAGTGAACAGAGAGAAAATGGCAGTGACGTCCGTGGTGGTGCATACCGTCACGGCCGGCATACATCGTCATAGGCTCCTGGGACCCATAGGGTCCAATGTTAACCAATGCAGGATTGCGCAGCGGTCTTCGACCGCCTACCGCAACGGTGTACAACACCAGCGCAGTTACCTCATATCCCCTTCTCCCACATTACAGGTCAGGCAGACGCCATTTCAGGGGGCCACATGGCATTAATTTTGACTGCGTCACACAAGTCTAGGACTTGCTTAAACACTAATCCAGCCATATGTCGATTTGAAAACATTTTACGATTAAGTTGTGTTTACGTACCTCAGAGTTGGTTGACTCTCTGCTCGCTGTTCTCCTCCATAGAGCACGTCTGCTGGGGCAGGTGAGGAGATGGCGGCATCCTCCGGTGTACAGACCGCTGGTGGACCTGTCGACAATGGAGGAGCGACATGTAATCATCACCTACAGACTTGATCATACCACAATCCTGGAACTGTGTGGCCAGTTGGAGCCAGACCTGATGTCAGCTATCCACCATCCCACAGGAATCACCCCTCAAGTTCAGGTGCTGTCAGTACTCCATTTCCAAGCAAGTGGGTCTTTTCAAACAACAGTGGCCATAGCATCAGAGATGTCCCAGCCTATGTTTTCCAACGTGTTGTCCAGAGTGTTGTCTGCCCTGCTGAAGCACATACGGAGCTACATCGTTTTCTCTCAGGTGGAGGATTTGCCTACAGTGAAAGGTGATTTCTATGCTTTGGGACATATCCCCAACATCATAGGTGCCATTGATGGGACACATGTGGCCTTGGTCAACCCCCTCCGCAGGAGTGAACAGGTGTACAGAAACCGGAAGAGTTACCATTCTATGAATGTGCAGATGGTGTGTTTGGCAGACCAGTACATCTCCCATGTGAATGCCAAATTTCCAGGCTCAGTACATGACGCTTACATTCTGAGGAATAGCAGCATCCCTTATGTGATGGGGCAACTCCAGAGGCACCATGTGTGGCTATTAGGTGAGGACATGGACCCAATACAGTGTGACTAGGTGTCTGGGTCTGGGGATGTCACTAAGAGTCAGTGTGTGTCTAACAGTTGTCCCTCACCATTTGCAGGTGACTCTGGTTACCCCAACCTGTCATGCCTACTTACCCCAGTGAGGAATCCCAGGACAAGGGCAGAGGAATGCTACAATGAGGCCCATGGGCAAACTAGGAGGGTTATAGAGAGGACCTCCGGCCTCCTGAAGGCCAGGTTCAGGTGCCTCCATATGACAGGTGGTTCCCTATTCTACTCACCAAAGAAGGTGTGCCAGATCATCGTGGCCTGCTGTATGTTCACAACTTGGCTTTGCGATGACAGGTGCCTTTTCTGCAGGAGGATGGTCCAGATGGAGGTGTTGTGGCAGCTGTGGAGCCTATGGACAGTGAAGACGAGAAAGCAGAAGAAGAGGACATAGACAACAGGAACACGGTGATCCAGCAATACTTCCAGTGAGACACAGGTAAGAAGACAACACTGCCTGCTACATCTGATCTAATTGTTCTAACTCTCATCTGTCTGTCACTTTCACCCAGTGTACGGACCCTGAGTTGTCATTTTCCCTTTCAATTTCACAGATGTGGGTCCCACTGTGTGACCTCTGCTATGTTACCTCGTGGACTAGAGCCGTGTGACATAGGTATGTTGACAATAGAATGGACATTGCTATTTTCCTCAGTTATTGCAAATACACATTTGTGAAAGCACAGACTGACTCCAGATTGTTTTGTGATTCAAGGGTGTTTATTTAAGTGCTAAATATTGGAGGGTGTTGTAAAATGGTCAGGGGTGATGGTGGAGGAATGTCCACTGCAGAGTCCAGTCTATTAGTCTCACAGGTGCATTGTCCAAAGGGGCATAGGAATTGGAGCTGGGGCAGTTTAAGTATGGACAGGATGACAAAGTGGGACAAAAGGATGACAATCAGGGTGGTCTCATTTCTTGGCGGGGGTAGTGGCATTGTTCTCTGTCTTTGTCCTGGATCTCAGGGACCGTTTGCGGGGTGGTTCTCCATCTGCAGGGGGTGGGGTGCTGGTGTCGTGGTCCTGTGGCGGTGCCTCCTGTCCACTAGCGCTGTCGGAGGTGGTGGGCAGTTCATCGTCCAGGCTAGTGTCAGGGGCTCCTTGTGGTGCCACAGTGTCCCTCCTGGTGTTGACGAGTTCCTTCAGCACCCCTACAATGGTGCCCACGGTGGAATTGATGGATTTGAGTTCCTCCCAGAAGCCCAAATACTGTTCCTCCTGCAGTTCCCTGGGCCTGTCCTCCCCCTGTCGCACAGCAGCCCTCCCAGTTCCCCTGTTTCCCTGGGCCTCTGTCCCCTGAACCGTGTGCCGCGGCGGTGTGTTGGCAGTCTTCTGCACGGTGGTAAGCGGCTTTTACCGCCAATGTTGTAATGACCCCCTTTATCTTTTTGCAAGAAATATTCCTACAACATCGAAAATCACAACCTGGGCCAATAATTAAAAACAGGCACATCTAGTTTACCTACCCTAGAAGGATTATCGTTGGCAACCAGAAATGCTAATGCGAAATATGAAATGTGAAATCTTTGATGTACATTTATGAATAAATGTTAAATTGCTTATCTAAGTCACAGAGACCTTCTTCCAGATCGGTGCACTGTCCCATTCTGTGCTGTTACAAGTATGCGGCAGGAATGTAGTCATTGATCATATGTTAGCAAATCCAATGGTGCCGGTGCAGGTACCAACTCACTTTGAAAACTGTGCCTCGACTCCTCTGTTTCTTCCCTGCCCCTCCCCATATGTAACCTATTGCCCAAATACTACCTCTTTTTAATAATCTTTTGTTCTACAAATATCCATCTTAAAATGGGGGTTTCTACATTTCAAGATGGCCACCTTCAAAGGCACTGCTTGCATGCATGATAGGGATGCAGAAATTGATTTGTAATAATTGAACAAATCTATTCAACGATATCCACACAGATGAATGTACATTCACTGTGCCCATCTTTGAATGGATTTGTTGAAATGTTACAAATGCATTTGAAGTTGTCCACCTAGGATGCACACACATACATAGTGGCCATCATTAAATGCATTTTTAATGGTTTTAGAATCTTTGCATTTACAGCCATTATATAACACAAAAAAGCATTGGCAAAGGTAATAGGTTTAACTGCTGAAACCTACTGGCGTTGCCAATGCTTTTCTCCTTTTGACTTATCCCATCCCTCTTTTTAATAGTAGATCTTGTTTTTTAGTAGTTTAATAATCTAAGCATTCCCCATTTTCTATTCTGTATTGTCATCATTTATTCAGAGATAATGTCCTGAAATACATGTTTATTTTATGTGTATCTCTCTTATTGAAAATCATTTGGATATTTGTTAAAAGAAGACAATTTCACTGATAAAGAGAAATGAGTTTCCAGCAGCATGGCTATAAATTTAACTTCAGATCAGATTTGCAGCATGGAGACATGTACATTATAAATGATAGATAATGGTCTTCTAACCACAGATAAAGAGGTCCCCTGCCACCTGGTGTTGCTGGACTTATGAGCTGTCTCACTGATTATCACACCCACAGCTACACCCTGAAGTCTTTTTTGGATTCACTGACAAAGAACCTGATTTAGAACTCAGTGGACTGGTTATTTCCCATCTGCAGAAATCTAAATTCTATTCTATCCTATGGGATTTAGATTTCGGTGGACTGGATATCTGTCACCGTTGTGAAAGAGTAACCCATTCGGCTGAGTTCTCACTCAGGCCCTAAATCTTTCACCGGTTCTCCTCCTCCTTTCCAACTGGCATAAGTTTGATCACATGGGTAACTCAAGATTAAAGATGATCTCAATTACCTGAAGAGCCCCCAAGGGCTCTTTCTTGATTCCTGTCAGCTTCATAAATCTACGACAGCTCATAACTCTTCTTGAAAATCAACTCCACATATCCAACACCTCAAACACTGTCTGTATGCATCCAGACTCGCATTTCCAGCATATATTTGAAGCCTAACCCAATCAAGACAGAATTATGACTATTCTCTCAGAACAACAAGCAACAACAAAATGAATCTGGTTGATTTTTACCCCAACATTCACCTGACGTTTCCTAGTTACTCAGATTCAAAGTGTGCTCTGAGCTTCTACTTAAGGAACACAACACAAAGAAAACCATGAATGAACCATTCCTCTCAGAAAATGACTTTAGAATTGCATTTCAAGCTCTTGTGCACATGCATCTGTATCGCGTAATACATATGCTGCAAAGTGACCCTGACTTCACACTGGTCTCTTCTTAAGGGCATCCTACACCAAAGGCCTAAGGAAATATGACCAAATGTGAGGATACAGCATAAGGCCTACTTACCATTGTGAGCTGGTTCTACGCAACATGCTTCTCTGAGGCCCATGAATGTGCATGTCTTCAGGGATGGTGGAGGATGGAAGGGAGTGCAGGATCAATTACAGTTTTTGAGCTAATCTTTGACATTTCAAGGTAGCTTTTGTTTTGTCTTACTAAAGTGGGAATGCTGCTATTCCATTAATTGAAAATTATGACCCCTCGATATATAATATCTAAAATCTCTGCCCACAGAGTAAGATTGAATAACAATGTCTCTTGTATACTCAAGCAACTATAATTCCCCATATTATTAGTAGATGTAAAGATAAATGTGGAATGCTACATAATATTTTATTTAAAAATAGCAAATGAATCAATTAATATTTAAAGAGGCTATTACATAAAATTAGGAATAGAAGTGTAATGGGTGTGTTATAGTTACTTGATTGTATAAATTGGCCAGATAATCTAGTTAAAGACAGGCAAAATAATGATAAACATTGTATTTCTGATGTGTGTGTAGGTTGAATTGGCTTTGGAACAGCGTACTACATATAAGAAACCCTAACTATAACTCACCTTTAACCTTTGCTTTTTGGGGAATTTCCTTGCTTTTTAGAATTATATATTTTTTTTAATTCCAATATAATCAGTTGTTCAGAGTGTGACCTTTTTGGTAGGAATGGGCTACACTTTTGTAGCCTAATGGCATGTGTGTTTAGAAATAAAAATAAAGCTTTGTAATTAATGTTCTCTTCAAAAGTTTGGTTAAACATATGTGCTTTTAAGGGTGTGATGGTAGTGTACTATGGTTGTGCACTATTATATCCTGAATTATTTTTTGTTTTCAGTGGTACCATGGTGCTAGCCCAGAAATACTGTGGTACCATGGGATTACAAGACAATTTTCTGATACGCTCAGAGCAATCCTTTTCTAACTAATAAAAAGCTGTATTGTAGTATATTATTGTTGTGCTTTTAATCTGATCAGAAGCATTACAGTTCTCCTGCTGCTTTCCTTTGGTTTGTCTGCTATTTTCCAGCATGGCACAAGGTGGAGAACTGAATGGTGTTGCTCATGGTACAATGGAGGAGGAAGACAAGGCCATTGCCTTGGAAGACCAGGAGCTGGAACTTAGAAACTGCTGAAAGAGTCGGTGGTGTGGCAGTTTTTCATTATTCCAGTGGTGAAAAGAAAGTGAAGTCCAGCATGCACCCTATGTCACAAAGTTGCATGGAACTGGCCAGCAGTATTTGTTGGGAAACACAGGAATGTGCAAACACAACTGATCCATGCATTCCACCCCTTTGGCTCGGACTGAACGGAGAAGGGAGTTGGATTTGGTGCACCTTGATGAGGGAAAATCCACAGGTGCGGCTTCCAACTGCTAGACCTTCAACTTTGGCGGGGCAAAGTGAGATAGTATGACCATCCGCTATTTCTGCATCACCTGCTATTCCACCACCTGACTCAGCAGTTGCTGAAAACCTTCTGAGGCAAGACCGCAACATCCCTGAGTCTTACACAAGGACAGCAGCATACTGTTTGTATTGTCAGACAGTGAAAGTGACAGGGGAGAGTGGACCGGTTAACCTATAGTAAAAATAAAAATACAAAAACATTAACAAAAGAAAAAGAAAAAACGTTTTTTACAACTATTTACAATTATTTTACAATAAAGAAGAGTAAAGGAGAAGGTAAGTTGAGGATAAACTATGTTATGTAGGTACATATAGTAAACATATAGGGTTTGTATTTCTATTTTTTAAATGTTGCAGATGGGCATTATATTATGTTCATCATCAAACAATGGGGAAAAACACAGATCAAATGGATTGTGAAAAAACTGTTCTAAAACTGTGCTTGTTCAACTATGAGTTGTGGTCAAAATACAAAACAATTCATAGTAACTGACTACATTTCTTACCGAAGCAGTAGATTTCTTCAAGAGTCCTCAACCATGCTAGGCCACATAATGATATATCTACTGTTGGTACTATGCAGTAAATAGCATCTATATTTCTCATATGTAGATGTTTGGACCTAAAATTAAAATGTAGGTGCTAGAATTAAAATTTAGCTACTTCATGCAAAGATAGTGTTAGAAATTGGGTCTTTGGTTGACAGTCAGGTTACCCCCTGTTCAAGCAAGGACCCTCACTCTTGTCAGGGTAAAAGAGAATCACCCTCAGCTAACACCTGCTTACCCCCTTGGTAGCTTGGCAGAGCTTTAGGTTTAACTTCAGAGTGCTAGGTGTAAAGTATTTGTACCAACACACAAAGTAACTCAATGAAAACACTACAAAATGACACAACACAGATTTAGAAAAATAGGAAATATTTATCTAAACAAAACAAGACCAAAACAACAAAAATCCACAATACACAAGTCAAGTTATCAATTAAAAATCAAAAAGAGTCTTTAAGTAGTTTCAAACGCACACTAACACTGTCAGCGTGAAAAAGTACCTTGGGTGCGTCAAAAATAACCCCGCACAGGCGAGTGTGCATCAAAAAGGTCTTGCAATGCGTTGATTCCACTCACAAGCGGGACCTTGCGTCGTTTCTCCTTTCGCCAGGTTGGGCGCATTGTTTCTTCTCTCCGCAGGAGAGTAATGCGTTGATCCGGTCATCACTCTCGGGTCCGGGCAGGCCTTGCGTTGTTTTTCCACGCTCAGCAGTACTTAAGTCAGAAATCCAGCCGCACGATGATCCGAAAAACCCGCAGCGCGGTTTGTGATCTCCCAGCCTCTGTCAACGATGCTGTACGTCGTTTCTCCTGCTCCGTGTGTCGATTCTTCGGTCGCGTTTCCTGCGAGCATCGATTCTCAGCTGCAGAGCCGGCGGCGCGTCGTTTCTTCAGCTGCAGATCAGAGTCGCGTTGATGTTTTCCCCGCACGGCGCTCTGTGCATGGATTTCTTCCTCTTAGACTGCCAGCTTCTCCTTTCAGGGTCCCAGGAACTGGATGGGCACCACAAGGCAGAGTAGGAATCTCTCCAGAGGCTGCAGGTGCTGGCAGTGAGAAGTCTTTGCGGTCCCTGAGTCTTTAAACAACAGGAGGCAAGCTCTAAATCCAGCCCTTGGAGATTTCTTCTCAAGATTGAAGGCACACAAAGTCCAGTCTTTGCCCTCTTACTCTGGCAGAAGCAGCAACAGCAGGATAGCTCCACAAAGCAGTCACAGGTAGGGCAGCTCTTCTTCCTCAGCTCTTCAGCTCTTCTCCAGGCAGAGGTTCCTCTTGTTTCCCAAAGGGTTTCTAAAGCCTGTGGTTTTGGGTGCCCTTCTTATACCCAATTTCTCCTTTGAAGTAGGCCTACTTCAAAGTAAAGTCTCTTTTTGAATGTAAAATCCTGCCTTGCCCAGGCCAGGCCCCAGACACTCACCAGGGGGTTGGAGACTGCGTTGTGTGAGGGCAGGCACAGCCCTTTCAGGTGTGAGTGACCACTCCTTCCCCCCCTCCTAGCACAGATGGCTCATCAGGAAATGCAAACTACACCCCAGCTCCCTTTGTGTCACTGTCTGGTGTGAGGTGCAACCAGCCCAACTGTCAAACTGACCCAGACAAGGAATCCACAAACAGGCAGAGTCGCAGAAATGGTATAAGCAAGAAAATGCTCACTTTCTAAAAGTGGCATTTTCAAACACACAATCTTAATATCAACTTTACTAAAAGATGTATTTTTTAAATTGTTAGCTCAGAGATCCCAAACTCCACATGTCCATCCGCTCCCAAAGGGATTCTTCACTTTAATCAGATTTAAAGGTAGCCCCCATGTTAACCTATGAGAGGGACAGGCCTTGCAACAGTGAAAAATGAATTTAGCAATATTTCACTGTCAGGACATATAAAGCACATTACTATATGTCCTACCTTAACCATACACTGCACCCTGCCCTTGGGGCTACCCAGGGCCTACCTTAGTGGTGTCTGACATGTAAGAAAAGGGAAGGTTTAGGCCTGGCAAGTGGGTACACTTGGCAAGTCGAATTTACAGTTAAACCTGCACACACAGACACTGTAATGGCAGGTCTGAGACATGATTACAGAGCTACTTATGTGGGTAACACAGCCAGTGCTGCAGGCCCACTTGTAGCATTTGATTTACAGGCCCTGGCACCTCTAGTGCACTTTACTAGGGACTTACTAATAAATCAAATATGCCAATCATGATAAACCAATTACACACATATATTGTAAGGAGCACTTGCACTTTAGCACTGGTTAGCAGTGGTAAAGTACCCACAGTAACAAAAACAGTAAAATCAGAGTCCAGCACACATCAACAACCTGGGGAACACAGGCACAAAGTTAAGGGAGACCACGCCAAGGATGAAAAGTCTAACATGTGTCCCCCCCAGCTGAAAGTGGGGTGCAACTACCCAACCTCATGGGAGTTCTCATCACTAAGGCGGAAGAACCCGTACAGACCATCAGCATTGGCATGCTCTGTACCAGGACGGTGTTCCACCGTAAAGTCCATCCCCTGGAGGGAAATGGACCACCTCAACAGTTTTGGATTCTCACCCCTCATCTGCATTAACCACCTGAGGGGCTGTGGTCAGTCTGAACTCGGAAGTGAGTCCCAAACAACTAGGGTCTTAGCGTCTTCAGTGCCCAGACCACAGCAAATGCTTCCCGTTCCATGGCACTCCACCTACGTTCCCTTGGTAGTAACCTCCTGCTAATGAAGGCTACGGGTTGATCTAGGCCCTCTTCATTAAGCTGTGAGAGTACTGCTCCAATACCATTCTCTGAGGCATCTGTTTGCACAACAAACTCCTTGGAGTAGTCAGGTGCCTTCAGCACAGGTGCTGTGCACATGGCAACCTTCAGGGCATCAGAAGCCTCTGTCCAGATCACTTTCCTGCTTTGCTTCTTAGAAGTCAACTCGGTTAAGGGGGTAGCAATGGTACCATATCCCTTAACCAACCTCCTGTAATATCCTTTGAGACCTAAAAAGGATCTCACTTCAGTCTGGGTCTTGGAAGGCTCCCAAGACAGAATTGTGTCAATCTTAGGCTGTAGGGGTGCCACCTGGCCACTCCGCACCTGGTGTCCTAAGTACATCACAGATCCCTGCCCTATTTGGCACTTGCTCGCCTTAGTAGTGAGGCCTGCCTTCTGCGGAGCCTCTAATACTCTCCAGAGCTGTTGCAGGTGTTCCTCCCATGTGGAACTGAACAAAGCAATGTCATCCAGGTAGGCGGCACTGAACTCATCCAGCCCAGCTAACACCTGGTTGACTAACCTCTGAAAGGTGGCAGGGGCATTCTTCAACCCAAATGGCATCACTTTAAATTGAAAGTGTCCATCTGGGGTATCCATCTGACCTCTTCTTGGCCCCCCCAGTTAAGGCAATCTGCCAGTACCCAGATGTTAAGTCAAACGTACTGAGTTAATTGGCAGCCCCTAACCGGTCAATGAGCTCATCGGCTCGGGGGAAGGGGTGTGCGTCAGTCTTGCTGACTTCATTGAGTTCCCGGTAGTCCACACAGAACCTGAGTTCTGGAGTGGCACCAGGTGCAGCAGCGTTTGGGACCAATACCACTGGGCTGGCACAAGGACTGCTGGAGTGCTCAATAACCCCTAGGGCAAGCATCTTGGATACCTCATCCTTAATGCATGCCCTGACCCTGTCAGTCACCCTGTAAACCTTCTGTTTAATGGGTGTACTGTCCCCAGTGTCCACATCATGTGTGCACAAGTGTGTGACTCCTGGGATCAGGGAAAACAGTGAGGAAAACTGTCCCAACACTTGGCAACAGTCACTTTGCTGCTCCTCAGTCAGGGAGGGGGAGAAGATCACTCCCTCCACTGACCCATCCTTTTCTCCTGCAGACAGGAGGTCAGGAAGAGGCTCGCTCTCCTCCTCAACCCCATCATCTGTTGCAAGGAGCATTGACAGCTCAGTCAGCTCAAAGTGCGGCTTGAGGCGGTTGACATGCAGGACCCTTAAAGGGTTCCTTGGAGACTGCAAGTCCCCCAGGTAGGTGACTTCAATCTTGCGCTCCACCACCTCAAATGGCCCAGTCCACATATCTTGGAGTGCCCTAGGCTCCACTGGCGCCATCACCCACACTTTTTGTCCATGTTGAAACTCGACCAGAGTGGCGTTCTGGTCATACCAGCGTTTCATGTCCTCCTGGCTTGCTTCCAGGTTATCCTGAGCGAGACTCCTGGTTTCTCAAAGCCAGCATGTAACTGAATACATCCTGGGAGGAGTTACTAGGATCTTTCTCCAAAGCTTCCTTAACCAGACTCAAAGGTCCCCACACAGGGTGGCCATAAATCAGCTCAAAGGGACTAAACCCAAGTCCCTTTTGAGACACCTCCCTGTAAAGGAACAGACGGCATGGCAAGAGGATGTCCCACTTCCGCCTCAAGGGCTCTGACAGGCCATGAATCATACCTTTCAAGGTGCAGTTGAATCCCTCAACCAAGCCATTACTTTGGGGGTGGTAAGGTGTGGCGAACTTGTAGGTTACCCCACACACTTTCCACAAAGACTTCATATACGTGGATATGAAGTTTGTACCCCTATCAGATACCACTTCCTTGGGGAACCCCATGCGGGTAAAAACCCCCATCAGTGCACGACCCACCACAGGGGGGGTGACTGACCTCAGAGGAATGACTACTGGGTACCGTCTTGCATGGTCCACCAAGACCAGGATGAACCTGTTGCCCATGGCTGTCTTGGGATCCAGAGGCCCCACAATGTCAATGCCTACCCTCTCAAAGGGAGTACTGACAACAGGCAAAGGCTGGAGGGGAGCCTTACATTTCCTCTCACTCTTGCCACTTGCCTGACAAGACCTGCAATGTGCATCTGAGTGCCTGCGCATTAGGGGCCAGTAAAAGTGGGTGACAAGCCTCTCAAAGGTCTTGTCCTGCCCCAAATGTCCAGCTAAAGGCACATCATGAGCCAACCCCAGTAGGAAGGCCCAGAAGCACTGGGGTACCACCAGCACACGGGCTGACCCAGGCTCAGGAACCTTTGGCTCGCTATACAGGAGGTCATCCTCCCAATAGATCAGGTGTGATCCTGGCACCTGCCAGCCGCCTGGTCTGCAGCCTGCTGCTGCAAACCCTCCAAAGTAGGGCATGTCTTCTGGGCTGCACAGAATGCTTCCCTGGTGGGCCCCCCTTCCTGCTGCCACTGCGACAACTCAGGGACCTCCCCCAGTTCAGCCACCTGTTCCCCCGTAGGCTCTGGGGCGTCACCCTCAGGCTCCGCCTCCTCCCGGATCGTAGGAACTTCTGGGTCCAGTTTCCCACACCCCCTGCCCTTCCTCTTCTTGGCGGTCCCCTGGGCCACTGTTATAGGCTCCAGGGCTCTTGATTACCCTGACAGGCTTGGCAGGATTGACCGGGTGGATATACATACCCACCCAGGCAGACCCAGCATCTCCAAGGGAGACCTGTGTTCCACCTCCTTCCAAGGGGAATCCTCCAGATCATTGCCTGGCAAACAATCAACAGGCATGGTTGGACTCACAGCTACCTTCAAGGAACCTGAGAGCCCCCCCCATTCAAAGGGAACCTGCGACACTCTGCACAGGTGCTCTGAGTTGTCCACTGCAACTACTTGGTGAAGTACCCGGGGATTAATCTGCTCTTCAGACACCAGCTGACTCCTCACTGTAGTCACGCTGGCTCCAGTGTCTCTCAGTGCCTCCACCCTCTGTCCACTGATGGTCACCCACTGCCTGTATTTCTTAGTGTTTTCAGGCACTAGGGTTCTCTGGACCATCTCACTGTCCCCTAGTGAGACAAGGGTCATGTCAGCTGGTTCCCACCCACCTGAAACCAACTCCTCCCCAAGCGCTACACTGGCCAAACCGTGGGACGGCGCACCAGTGGGTGCCGGTGTACTTTTGGGGCATTTGGGGTCCCCCCTCACATGACCCACCTGGTCACATGCATATCACTTACGTTGGGGACCACCTGCCATTGGCTTCCCTTTGGAGAACCATGGCTTTTTTTCACTGGGGGGTTGGGAATCCTTACCCTGGGAATCAGTTTGGGGCCCGTTAGAGAACTCCCCCTGTTTACACTTACCCCCTCTTTCTTCTGAGAGGGACCCTGTCCACCCTTGGCGTGGTCTCCCCCATACCTCTTTTGGACCCTAGTGCTCTCCCAGCGGTCTGCTTCCTGCACAAGCTTCCTGGGGTCAGTCAGCTTGCTATCAATCAGGTGCTGGCGCAGCTCTGGAAAACATAAACTGTACAAGTGCTCCCAAGCAATCAGATTGTAAAGCCCCTCATGCGTAGTTACCTTACTGCTCTTCACCCAACCATCCAGTGACCTGCAATAAGAATCAACACATTCCAACCATGTTTGGGATTCCTTCTTCTTGTAGGACCTAAACTTATCCTTGTACTGCTCAGGGGTAGGCCCATTCCTTGTAAGCAAGGCATCATTCATGCTAGAGTAGGTGATATTCTGAGCATCCCCTAAGGCTTTCAGTGTATCCCTCCCCTCTACTTCAAAGTGCTTCCACAGACCCGCCCCCCAATGAGCTTCAGGGACCCGATTCATGTGGAGAGCAGACTCATACCCCTTCAACCACAAGTGTATGTTGTCCTCCCTTTTATATTCCTTCACAAGATCTTTAGGAATGTGCGCCCTCCTTCCAGGCTGCTCTGTGATGTGGCTGCCACCATCTCTACTAGACTGGCTCCTCTGATCCAGCTCTCTCAAGCTACGCTCATGAGCCAGCAAAATCTTTTTCTATTTTAGGGCCATCCTCATTTTCTCCAACTCCCTCTGGTGCTCCCTCTCTGCCTGTCTGTCCTGCAATTCTTCAAGGGTCAGACACTTAGATGAAATACTGCTACCTGCCCTGGAGACCCTCTCCCTGGACATAACAGGCCCACCCACAATACCATTGTGTATGGATTGCACTTCCTTCGCCACATCTTCCTCATCCTCTGTGTGTCCTCCAGTGCTCTTGGCTGTCACCCAGGCCCTCAGCGCCTTTTGCAGCTCATCCTTCTTGGATGAGCTCTTAATGGGACAATCAAAGCTTTTACAGAACTCTTTTAACTGAGCCTTGGTATAGCTATCCAATTTCTCCAGGTCAAAAGTAGCTCCAACTGCTGCATCTCCAGATTGGGACATGATGAAAAGTCAACAAAAGTGCAAAGTTCCAAAAAGCAGAAAAGTTCCCAAATGAAGTTCAGAAGTCAAAGATGACCAGAAAAATGGATGTAGTGATAAATCCAAGCAAAAGAGAAAAATCAAAGTGTGTGGTCACGTAGTGGTCTGCACTCAAAACAGTTGTGTACACTTAATTACTGTATGTCAATTACAAATGCAAGTCAATCCCACCGCTGCCACCAATGTTAGAAATGGGGTCTTTGGTTGACAGTCAGGTTACCCCCTGTTCAAGCAAGGACCCTCACTCCAGTCAGGATAAAAGAGAATCACCCTCAGCTAACCTCTGCTTACCTCCTTGGTAGCTTGGTACAGCAGTAGGCGTAACTTCAGAGTGCTAGGTGTAAAGTATATGTACCAACACACATAGTAACTCAATGAAAACACTACAAAATGACCACTTTAGAAAAATAGGAAATATTTTTTTAAACAAAACAAGACAAAATGACAAAAATCCACAATTCACATGTCAAGTTATCAATTAAAAATCAAAAAGAGTCTTTAAGTAGTTTCAAACACACACTAACGCTATCAGCATGAAAAAGTACCTTGGATACGTCTAAAATAACCCTGCACCGGCGAGTGCGCGTCAAAAAGGGCTTGCGATGCGTTGATTCCACTCTCGATCGGGACCTTGCGTTGTATCTCCTTTCGCCGGGTCGGGCGCGTTGTTTCTTCTCTCCGCAGGAGGGCGATGCGTTGATCCGGTCAGCACTCTCGGGTCCGGGCAGGCCTTGCGTTGTTTTTCCACGCCCAGCAGTACTTGAGTCAGAAATCCAGCCCCACGATGATCCGAAAACCCTGCAGCGCGGGTTGTGATCTCCCAGCGTCCATCAGTGATGCTGCGCGTCGTTTCTACTGCTCCGTGCGTCGATTCTTTGGTCGCGTTTCCTGCAAGCGTCGATTCTCAGCTGAGGAGCCGGTGGCGCGTCGTTTCTTCAGCCGCAGATGGGAGTTGCATCGATCTTTTCCCCGCACAGCGCTCTGTGCTTTGATTTCTTCCTCTTAGGCTGCCAGCTTCTCCTTTCAGGGTCCAAGGGACTGGATGGGCACCACAGGGCAGAGTAGGAGTCTCTCCAGAGGCTCCAGGTGCTGGCAGAGAGAAGTCTTTGCTGTCCCTGAGACTTCAAACAACAGGAGGCAAGCTCTAAGTCAAGCCCTTGGAGATTTCTTCTCAAGATGGAAGGCACACAAAGTCCAGTCTTTACCCTCTTACTCTGGCAGAAGCAGCAACTGCAGGATAGCTCCACAAAGCACAGTCACATGCAGGGCAGCTCTTCTTCCTCAGCTCTTCAGCTCTTCAAGAGACAGAGGTTCCTCTTGTTTCCAGAAGGGTTTCTAAAGTCTGTGGTTTTGGGTGCCCTTCTTATACCCAATTTCTCCTTTGAAGTAGGCCTACTTCAAAGTAAAGTCTCTTTTGAATGAGAAATCCTGCCTTGCCCAGGCCAGGCCCCAGACACTCACCAGGGGGTTGGAGACTGCATTGTGTGAGGGCAAGCACAGCCCTTTCAGGTGTGAGTGACCACTCCTACCCTCCCTCCTAGCACAGATGGCTCATCAGGAAATGCAGACTACACCCCAGCTCCCTTTGTGACACTGTCTAGTGTGAGGTGCAACCAGCCCAACTGTCAAACCGACCCAGACAGGGAATCCACAAACAGGCAGACACAGAAATGGTATAAGCAAGAAAATCCTCACTTTCTAAAAGTTGCATTTTCAAACACACAATCTCAAAATCAACTTTACTAAAAGATGTATTTTTAAATTGTGAGCTCAGAGACCCCAAACTCCACATGTCCATCCGCTCCCAAAGGTAATCTACACTTTAATCAGATTTAAAGGTAGTCCCGGTGTTAACCTATGAGAGGAACAGGCCTTGCAACAGTGAAAAACGAATTTAGCAATATTTCACTGTCAGGACATACAAAACACATTACTCTGGGCCTGATTCTAACTTTGGAGGACGGTGTTAAACCGTCCCAAAAGTGGCGGATATACCACCTACCGTATTACGAGTTCCATAGGATATAATGGACTCGTAATACGGTAGGTGGTATATCCGCCACTTTTGGGACAGTTTAACACCGTCCTCCAAAGTTAGAATCAGGCCCTATATGTCCTACCTTAACCATACACTGCACCCTGCTCTTGGGGCTACCTTGGGGCTACCTTAGGGGTGTCTGACATGTAAGAAAAGGGAAGGTTTAGGCCTGGCAAGTAGGTACACTTGGCAAGTCGAATTTACAGTTAAAACTGCACACACAGACACTGCAATGGCAGGTCTGAGACATGATTACAGAACTACTTATATGGGTGACACAACCAGGGTTGCAGGCCCACTAGTAGCATTTGATTTACAGGCCTTGGCACCTCTAGTGCACTTTACTAGGGACTTACTAGTAACTCAAATATGCCAATCATGGATAAAGAATTACATACATATTTTGTAAAGGAGCACTTGCACTTTAACACTGGTTAGCAGTGGTAAAGTGCCCAGAGTAACAAAAACAGCAAAATCAGAGTCCAGCACACATCAACTATCTGGGGAACAGAGGCAAAAAGTTAAGGAAGACCACGCCATGGATGAAAAGTCTAACAGATAGCTGTTCCAATGAAGGGCTTCTGTTATGGCGGTAATTGTCTAACAAATTTGTTTTCAAAATGTTTTTGTTTTCAGGTTCAAATTGAGCAAGATTTTCAATTTCTGGTAAATTTTTAAAACTCTTCGAGAGGATGCTAATACTAAAATAAGCCATGTAATGGCCCAAGATTTAGCATAAAAACTTGGGAGTTTAAACAATCACATGCCTCATAACTACTAACCTCTGTAAGATATAACATTTGAAGGTTAAATCGATACAGCCATATAGGTAAAGATTGCTCAGCAGATATTTCTTCTCATACTTCCTTCATATTAGTCTTCTCTGCTTTAGTAATATCTGACATCATACACCGGCCAACAGCTGTTGAATTATCAGCAACAAATTGTGTATTAATAGTACCATTCCCAAATATACAGTATTAAAGGGTTGTAGTCATTTATCCAGAGTTATGCATGTTCTCTTCTTCAATTATATGTGTATTTAGAGGAATACAATACTCTTCCTTTATTTAAAATTGGCTTTGGGAACCCAAAAGACTCATCAACCCTGAGTCAGAAATACATGGTCAGTCAAGCCCTGTGACCTAGGCCTGAAGCAACTGATTGACAGATAATAGGTGGGATGATAGCCCGACTAGTGGTTTGGTAGCCTGTAGACAAATGTGTGAACAGGAAAAACCCAGATCGATAACTCAGATAGGCAGATAGTCAGAGGAGATTGGCCCCCAATAAAACACATTTGGCTGGCTGGGTGCGTGTTCCCAAAACACCTCAAACGTTAGATGCCCCATAAAGTTAGGAACACTCAGCCAATCAGAACACAATACTCACATAACATGCAGTGATCACATGCTCCCCATGCTGGACAGCTGGACATGTTACTCACTGGCCCGCAATATGTACAGGGAAGGTCGAGACCCACTTGGGCATTTTATTAGATGGTTGGATTTATGCCTCTGTGATTAGGCCTGGATCCCTTTCTCCAAAGAATGCACGGAATTTTTTTATGACCTTTTGAGAACTGTATACAATGGCGCTCAGAATTCTGTAATTTTGAGGGTCAGCCATCAGAACCCAACTATGTACAGCTCTCCTGGCTGCTGCATTTAATTAAACCAACTGTTCTTGTTTCCCAAACTCCTCTTGTCTTTCATTTTTTAGGGTAAATCTGCATTCGAGCAACAATTTGTCAAGCCAGCTGGAAAAGATTAGTTTTTTGAGCCTGACTGCAGCTGAAGAGGACCACATCTGTACAGATTCACTTCTGTGCAACACAAGAGATGAGCAGAGGCTGCAATTGATTGAAAGTTCTGCTGAATGCACAGGGTGGAGGTCCATCCTGGTGCCGCCGTCAGTGGGTAAGGAACTACATCTGACCCTTTGACCCAGCATTTGGCATATGGCAAACTAGGAAAAAGCATATAAATATAACCTCAGCACCCTGTCACTGACAGAAATCTGACGTATTGCACCTTTCACGTTTCTGAACTGAGTAGTCGCAAGGTGGCCTTAAAGGCGATCCCACGTATGTCACCTTTTTACAATAGTCAACATACGGCAAGTGAAGGTAAAAGTGTTTTTGTCGCTTGGACCACTGGATGTCACACAGATGGTACGCTTGACCCCTGGGTGTGATAGAGGGAACCGCTTGGACCACTGGGCATGACAGAGATAGTACGCTTGACCCCTAGATGTGACATAAGGACGAGGCATCACCGCTTGGACCACTGGCCATGACACAGGTGGTACGCATAAGCCCTGGGTTTGATATAGGGCAAACACCTCAATCTTATTTTTTAATCTAAAACTGTTGTTCTCACCACTAACAGTCTCTTAAACACTGGTGGTGTCTGAAAGGAGTGAGATGTATTGTTCGTTTGGACCACTGGGCATGACACATATGTTACAATAAGCCTCTGGTGTGAAACACGGTGTAATTTGGACATTAGGGAAAGATTTGGATCTTGTGATTATATGTAGCTTGTGCTTGTCCAGGGATGGCCTGCAGTTGTCGAGTTGTTCCTTCTTCTCCTCGTAAATTGTTGCTATCTTTGTCCCTGAGCCGATATTGACAATCTGGCTTACTTAATCTCCCCTCAACATCGGGCAGCATGCACTAGGAGCGGGCTAAGGTTTTCTTTTATTTTTTATATCAAAGTCACCATTTTTTCTGTCACTTTTTTCTCTCTTCTTTCATTTCCATTGTGGTTTTCAATTGTTGCATTGCTGATGTTGTGGTGTTGATAAACTATTGCAATTATATTTTCATGTTAAAATGCCATGTCCCTTTAATTTTTTTAATAAGTATGAAGAAGTTGTTATCTTCCTTTCACAAATTGTGATTTCATATCTGCTATTCTACTGCTAAAACAGTTCATAACGCTTTGAATTAACCATTGCACTTTCTTTCAGGTTGTGTCCCTTCATATTGCATTGTTTTATGTATTTGAAATGTCTGATGCATCTCTGTCGAAAGTGGAGCTTGTAGCCGGCATAATCCTATGTACATATTTTCCCATGATCAAAGTAGAATTTAGGATTATTTAAAACTCAAGAAAGTTAGAACTATACTAGTCCCTTAAAAATGGTTTCCAACCAATCATGGAGTTGCTGTTAAGCCACATGTAAACTAGATTCCCCACGCAGGCTAAAAAGCTAGATAAATATTACTGTGATTGCAAGGCACATACTAAGCCACATGCGTTCCCCTGGCCGGAGGGGGGGACCTTTGACACCAACATAACGGAACACACAAGGACACACATTCAGACCAAATTTGTAGGATGAAGGAAGGCTAAAAGAGAGGCACTGTTAGAACCATCTTCAAGGTGGCCCCGTCCTGTAGTCACCCAGAAACCACAAGCAAGGATTCTGCACCACTCCTGCCTTACGCAGGTATGGAGGTGCTCTCTCTGATGCCTGCCATCCCTGTCGTTCCTGCACTAGGTTACACCTAGCTGCCAGTTATTGGGCCTGGAGCCCCCCACCTGGGCAACAAGAAGCTGGATCCAGGGCTGGGTAGTTGCCCAACCAACAGACGCAGATGATTCCAGCCCCATCCCAGGTCGGTGCTAGAGCTCACCCAAGTTCGATCCCCCGTCCATCGCTGCAAGACATTAGAACCCCAGCAGTGTCGGGACAATATACTCCAACCTGTCCGATAGAGCCCTCTCAGGTGACTGGAAGGTTCATAGCAGTCCTTGACAGTGACACACGCCATTTGGGGGAAGGGAAAAGTTCCCTGGCTTTCAGGGTCCGACATAGGAGAGGGGGCCACAGGTTGCACTCCCCCAAGGAGTGCCCAGGCAATGGAAGAGACAACAGCAACCAAGTTTGAGGGCACGTTCCCACCAAGGAGACCTGTGCACAGCATTGAGCGAAGGCAGCAGCCCAGGTGGGAGTTCGAAGAAAGGAGTAATTAAGGAGAGAGAGAGAGAGCACTCACCTAGAAAGCTCAGAGGGAGAACAGAACAGTGCACCCCTCCCTCCCCCCTTGGAGGAGAGCTGAGCTAGACCCCAGGCTCCATAAAAAGAGGAATCCAAGGTAGAACCAGAAGAGAGGCCCCAAACTCTGCCAGATCGTCAGCATAGGAGAGGGGTCAACCAAGAAATAAGAGATCAGAGTAGCCTAGTCCAAACCCAAATAAGGCATAAGAGAAGCAGAAGCACCTTTTTGCATGCCGAAGATGTCCACTGCTGACACTGACCATGCCAGTCAGACAGACTGACCCCTTGTGAGATAGTGTCTTGAAAAGAAGGCGAAGCCTTTGCATGACCGTTTTGCCCCTTGCTCGCCTGCTGGACTGAAAGTAAGGGACTGTATAATAGACCCTGGCCAGAGGAGGGATCCTTCAAACCAGGGTACATAGCCATCGCAGAAGACTGCATCCGGAATGGGGTGGTAGATCCCAAATGGAACTTCCCCTACATGCAGCAATGCCAGGGAAGATGGGAGCACTACAGTGAGGAAAAACCAGCAGAGCTGCCCCAAGCCACAATATGCCAATTGTTACAGAAGGGTACATCAGAGAACATCTATGTGCCTTTGGCACAGATGGACAAAGAAGGCCTCAGGACCAAAATGCCCCCATTGATGACGTGGCAGGAAAATGGATCTCATGTTTTGAGAAAAACACCGCAGGTATAAACCAAGCAATAGGTGAGGTCAAGAGTCTGCTCAGCAGCCTCATCAGAGAGCAGATTAGCAGTGTTTTCCCAAGCCCACATCCCTGCAGTTACGCTAACTAACACTGAATATGACAGGGCCACATTCAATTCATTAAGGCACAAGATATGGACACTCTGAGGGAAATGTTCCCTGACTGCCTGGATGTAGGAGAATGGAAGCCTGGGGAAACCATGACTGACTTTCTGGACAGAAACAGGGAATGATGGGGACAAGAAAAAGACAGCCATGTACTGACCCGGGGCCCCAGGCTGCATTCTTTTACAACATATTCAAAAAGAGGCTGCCCACCGAAATACAGAGTGGACTGGCAATGTAATAGGATTGGACATCAAACCTTGGCTAGAAATCCAGGTCCATATATTACTGTACTACAGAAAGAAACAGGAAAAGGACAGGGAGAACAAGGAGCAAGCCCAAAGAGACACCGCTACGCTGGTCCTACATAAAGTAAAGATGACTGCCCTCATGGGAGCTGCATTGGCTGTATGAATGCAAACGGTACCAGTCTTGAAGGGAGCTCTGCCTCAGAACCCATGAGGGTTTCCATCCAGTCATAATGGCAGAGGTCAGGGAGGCTGGCAGCAGCCAGACCTCAGAGAGTGCTACTATTGACGCTGAATAGGCCACTTGCCTGACTGATGGTGCCTAAAGTCATATTATGAGCAAAGAGCAATAAGCCTAGGTCGGGCCTGCAAAATCCACATCCACAAAACAAGCCCATGTCAACATAAGTGCACCCTACATTGAGCCACAGGGAAATCAAGCAGCCATCACTCCACTCCAGCAGGGGTCAAGTGGTTGGCTGAACACATGGTAACAGCAACAGCAGACAGGTAACCCAGTCCAGCAAGGACCAGGGCCACAACCATGGTAGGGGGGAGTTACTGTATGGGAGAGCAATCCCTTATCACAATCGCAAAGTCCAAGTACACGGCTATTCTGAAATCTCCAAAAAGTTTACATTCACATCATACCCACTTCAAAACCCATTAAAAAAAAACAAAGACTAGTGACAACATTAGAAATAACTCACACCTTTACTTGCTTTTGGGAAAAACTCTGGCCGGCTATATATTCTGTCGACCTGGAATCTGTGCTAGAGTCCACCATTCGGGTGCCTGCAGGGATCCCAGGTGGGGTTGGCTAGCCATGCCACAGGGGGAAGCTAGTCTGACAAGGGGGTAGGGCGGTTCTCAACCAGTGCATAAAAACAAGCACACAGGTTCCCACATCCAAGTCCCAAATGGGATGGGTTTCAAGTCAAAAGGACCACATTCTTCAACAAGAGGCTTCCGTGTTAATGGAGACCCCCCTTTTAATAAAAAAAAAAAGCAATATTCCAATGCTGGGAGGCAGGTTTTCTGCACACTTGGGATAACGGTATGCCCATAAAACTCTAAAGTCCATGCACAAATCGAATAGATCACGAAGCAACAACTGTTGTAGTTGCACTCTCCCTCCTAGGTGAGACTGCTGCTTTAGGGATGACAGCCTTTTTGTTTGAAGATGACTGAGTTACTCCTACAACAAGTTACAACTGTCGGCCCGACCCTGCTGGCTCACAAGTAGTACCTCACCAAAAACCCAAAAGTAAAAGGTGATTTCTGGCAGCTTTAAGCATGGACTCTAGATTACGACATCTCAGGGGAGTCGAGGTGGAACGGAAGTTACCCTTTTCTCATGTTAGTAATTAGTTTCAATCACATTTAGGCAATAAAGGAGATGCAGGAGAGTTTTCAATGAGTTTATTGAGAAGACTACAATCTATGATAAAATGCATGAGCTGCAATGATTATGATAAGGATTAATAAAAGAAGCATGATTGTGAAGATGAGAGTCGTGAATACAAAGGACCCCACAATCTTGCAATAAACATGAAATGTAAAATCCCTAGCATAGAGAACCTAATCCCTAACCAAACAACAGCTAGGTGTGATAAACCTAATCTGCCAGTACCATGTCCATGAGAAGCGCCCCCTAACCCTTGTTACTTTAGAATGAGTTCTAGGTCAGACTCTGTGGTAACACGAAGGCTGGGTCTGCATCGAGGTGACATGCAGCATAGATGCCGCTAATAGCATCTGGTAGGAATCCCTCTGATAACTTTGTCTGTGTAAGATGTATTTATAAAGATCATGTAGGACCCCTGGCAGCAATTATGTAAACAATTCCCACCAAAAGTACATTGTGTTCTTGTCACACGTAATTGGGAAAGGGACATGATGTGAATACCTATGTGCATCACATGATTTTGATGCTGATGGTGACGCTTTCACAGAGTGGCACTGATAACGTAAATCAAAACATTGCTCTAACTCTGCAAGACAGAAGGCTGAGCTAAACTCCTGAGACCCATTAAAACTAAACAGGATCCACTACACAACATGGTCACGAGTCAGTAGAGAAAATCACCAGAGCAATAGGCCATCCCTGTTCATTACCCATATCAGGCAAACCTTGACAAGTGCTGGGCGTGCACAGTAAGCAAATGATCTGCCTCCTCCTCTCCCCAAAAGGCTTACAATCATCCAAAGACTGCTCCTGAGATTATGTCCCTCCAAACAGTGAGGGTAGCATGTCAGCAGGTAGAAGAACCTGGTCCCAGTTGGGGCAGCAGACCCAGAACATCCTAACATCCTGGATCTAAGGGAGAGGAGGGTGCCAGGAGGTAAAGGGATCCTGTAAATGACCATCACAGCCCCATGCGAGGTGCGCAGGTATGCTTACCACTGCATGCGGCCTGTCAATCAGATTGAGCAAGGCCTGCCACACACCATCCGAGGACGTGATAGGTCTGACCCCAGTCTTTGTTGCATCAAAATCACATGGGGGCCAGAGAGCACCTCCCTGACTCCCTCTGGTACACCGCAATAAAAACAGCATTACATGAAGAACCAGGGAGGCACCCAACGACTCATAAGAAAGTAGCTCAAAATGAAGTATCCAGAAAAAGGACGTAGCCAAGACACCTGACTCCATTAGGGAGCACTTCATTGCAAGCCATCTGCAGGGAATAGAGGGGCATACATATGTCCTCAGAGAATGTTGCAATCACCAGAAACCCCCAAATTGCGACATGCCCCCTTCCTTTTACATCATTCCACACACGAGTAGGTCAAAAGGTTCAATCCATAACTGTAAAACACACTCACACACATTAGGGAAAATAGTTAGGAAAAGGAATAAACCTACAAAGAGCACCCCATAGAAACACTCTCCTCATTCATGGCAAGAGGAGAGGGAGAAATGCCCGCAATATAAAACTCAGTCTGTCCACAGTTAAAGCACTCATCCTCTTTAAAAATAGTTGCCCCAACTGGAACCACCTTCAAAATAAGTGTACAGAACATAAGTAAAAAAGAAAGGTACAGGACTCTCCCAAAACTGAATAATGATGTATGTGTTTCTAAAGCTAACCTACGACCCACAGCTCTTATCCTACAGGTCTACGACCGAATCACGAGTGCACCACCATTACAGTGGCCCAACACCTCTTCTGCAGCCACTTTTGGAACCCCAACAAAACCCAAATATATGAGACAAAGACCATGGACTGGTATGGACAATTTCTTTATGGACATTCTTCTACGAACTCTTTTTCCCAAAACCAAAGACATCCACCAGTTCAGCAGTACTTTGCCAGAGCAGAAGCATCTCCAATCACCAGAAGACCGCATATGTCTCCCCAGGAAGCCATCTAGAGACCTGAAAAATTCCAAAAGTTATGTATCTTTGTATCATTGTATGCCCTCTGTCGCTGAGGGTGTGGATGCATCCATCCGGAGCCAGAAATCTGCCTAGTCACGTGAAGTCTACCTCAACACTTCTACAGTACTTGCGTAGGGACCTTCCCACACCACTTACAATTACACTAAACCTAATATTAGCATTCCACACGCATTACACAGTGTACTCTTACACAACACATGGTATCAGCATATGACCACCATGGGGACCCAGACATCAGCCAGACAATGCTACATTTGTTCACTCAGACCACACACCGTAGGCGCTGATAGGATTTATTTATCCCAAGAAATAGCCCCCAAGAAAGCAAAATGTCTCATCCACCTGTACCTATGTAGGATTAAAGCCAAGTTACAACCTAGTAGAGTGGAACCCCATAGGGTGGTAGTAAACGTCACTCAATATGAGACCATTCCCACTGCACTGTACCTTTACACTGAGCCTAGAAATATTCAAACCAAGCCAGGATGCACAGGTGAGGCACTGTAGGGGAGGAGACTGGCCCCAAGAGAAAAGAGGTTCTTAGAGGTAGCAAACCCACCGCACCAGTGCACAAACACATCCACGCCTGCCTCCATCTGTGGTGCCAGGGTGCCCCTTAGTTTGTCTGGGGCAGTCTTCTTAAATAACAAATGGATCCCAAACATGAAGTTCCTGTGTATGGGCATTCACCTCAACAATACAAGGGGAAATGAGGAGATTTGAATACCAGCAAAGACACACCATGTCAGGACATCTGGAATACTGAGATAGATAGGTTAATGTGGTTGGAGGAGAAGTGCAACCCCTAATTGTATTGAAACTTACACTGTATTCCTTGTGTTTTAGAGGCAAAGGGATGATCCTACTCAGCACGAATGAGAGTTGTGAAGTAATACTGCACGTACCAGACATGCACTGGGGAACCTCTGTGTTAATGGACTTCTACTGGCGATGTGGAGAATTTGCCTATGCCCAGCTCCTCCCCAGATGGTGGGGATTCTGCTCCCTCATGGCCATACACACCCGACCCTGGACAACCCTGGACATGCCCTGTCTGAGTTGTTCTAACATCGGCTACAGAAGAAAACAATTCTGTTGCAACGTGCTCAAGAAAAAAGAACTGCAGATTATTTTGGCTGGGCTCAGTACAGGAACATTCTAGAAGAATGAAGACTATTCACTGACGATCAAGTAAACGTGGGAGGGTCCATAACCTTCATCACCCTATAAACAAAAGCAAACAGCCACTGGTTGCAAATTACAAGGTGGGAGATGCTGAAAATGATCAACGACACTAAGCTTGGCCTAACTGCTATCAAGGGAAACTAAGAGCCATCCGCCTCATGTTGATGCAAAATCGGTATGTGTTGGAATTGATGATCGCAATGGAGGGTGGGGTACACGCCAAGTATGGTCTATCCTGCTATACATTTATCCCAGGTATCGACCTAAACAATGGGACATTAACTTTTGGCGTCCAAGCACTGCATTGTCTACAAGCCAACATGAAGAAGGAGGGTGGTGCCCCGGAACAGGACTGGTGGGTGACCAGACTGTGTATGTCACTGTTGCTGATCCCCATTCTTTTGCTGTTTCCAACAAATGTGAGTGTTCTGCTGTAAAAACGCAGTCCTAAACTTAGGTACAGTGCAAGTATCTAGGGAAATAGTAATAGACACAACAGAAACACACCAAACCTCAAACAATGTGACTGTTGGGAAGTATGGGGTGGATAATGAAGTTGAAAATTCAACTATGGGGGAATGTTGATATTGATAAAAACGTATGTGTGCGCATAACAACAAACTCTCATCACTGTTGCCGATTCCACCCGATGTGACCTCCTCATCAACCCTGAGTCAGAAATACGTGGTCAGGCAAGCCTTGCGACCTAGGCCGGAAGCAACTGATCGACAGATTACAGGTGGGGTGACACATAGCTCATAGACAAACACACGAACAGGAAAATCCCAGATCGATCCTGCAGACAGGCAGTGACACCACAATAGTCATAGTAGATTGGACTCCAATAAAACATATTTTTCCCGGAGGGGGTGTGTGTTCCCAAAACACCACAATAGTTAGATGCCACATAAAGTTAGGAACACTCAGCCAATTAGAATACAATACACACAACACGTAGTGATCACGCACTATCCATGCGGGACATCTGGACATGTTACCCACTGGCCCGCAATATGTCCACACAAGGTCGAGACCCTCTTGCACACTTTATCGGATGGTCAGATTTATGACTCCATGTCTAGGCCCAGATTCCTTTCTCCAAAGAATGCACAGAATTGTTTTATGACCTTTCAAGAATTGTATATAATGGCGCTCAGTACTCTGTAACTTTGGGAGACAGCCATCAGACCCCAACTCTTTACTGCTCCCGGGTGCTGCAGTTAATTAAACCATCTGTTTGTGTCTTGCCAAACACCTCTTGTCTTTTACTTCTTTAAGGTAAATCCGCATTTGAGCAACATTTTGAACTTCAGTTCTAGTACAGCACTTAAACTAATCTAAATAGTCTTTGCATAAGTCTAATAGCATTGGGCTAGGTTTGTAGCCTAATGTAAAATAATATCCAATAGCCACCTTTATCACAGCTCAATTGTATTTGTTGGATAGCATACTATTAGTTTATTTTATTATTTTATTAAAGTTAGTCTCTCTTTCACATATTTGTTCAACCAAACACCAAATACGTGAGCTATAAATGGTGCCTTTCCCTTCTAATCCTGTACTGTACTGGTTTACTTGGTCATATGACCTTAACTGCCACTGAAATAGCTGTATCATATAATATTCACAAAATATACAGTCTAGTCTATTTGTCACTCAATGTGCTTGTTTAGTAATGTTTGGGCTATATTAGTAGCCCAATCTTACATATAACCAATCACACAGTTTCTTTCATAAGTGTAATGTGTTAAATAGTATCTAATTGGACAGTGTTGTAGCTCAGTATATACATGTTTTACTTTCCTACATTAATTCAGTGCTTGTCGAAGCTTTTCCCTGTGCTCTAAGACGATGGTTTATATATGGATAAATGGACACAGTTATATGTTCTGGGATAGAAAGTATGACAAGAAGAATGGAATTGAGCATAATTTAGATTTGGCAAATGTTGAAATAACATGGATGGTTGAAACAAGTTTAAGGTGGAATAACATCCTACCTCTCATTTCACCTTATACTGCTTGCCAGAATCTCAATTTTATAATTATTCATTGTGAAGCAATGACATTGGCGGCTTCACTGCTATTCAAATTGAAATTGTGATGGTGTACCCTATTACCTCATATGGTAATAATGTGTTCATTAATAATATCTGCCAATTGCTGCTGAACCATAGATAAATCCAATCTACGCTCTTCTAATTAAAGGAAGATGAGTAAGTGTCACAATAAATATCCTCTTTAAAAAAAAAAAAGTTTTACAGTAGCGCAGTTCTCTCTAGAAAATTTCACAATAATACTACAGTACTCAGTATTGTTTAAAAAAAACATGTAGCCATTTGCACATATTATTCCCTACCTATCAATACGAGACTAAGGCCCTCATCATGACATTGGCGGTCTTTTTCCAAGAGGGACAAATCTGCGGGCACCAGAAGACCGCCAGTGCTGGAGGTCTTCTGCCCACCATATCACGAGTTCTGAAGGATTTGTGCCACATTTTGGGCCGAAATCCTCCAGTAGTCGTGCTGGCAGTCGGAAGCTCATGGGCGGTTTCACCACCGGCCCGCCCCGCCAAAAGGCCTCCACCAGCCGTATTACAACCTGTTATACTGCCTGGCGGTGTCCTGATGGCGGGGCACTGCTGGCGGTGGAAGCGCCTGTTCCCTGCCCGACTACCTCCTTGCCGGACAAGGTAAGATGGGCGTCCGTCAGGGGAGAGGGTTGGGAGGGTGGTGGTGTTGTGTGTGTGTGTGTGTGAGTGGGTGTTGCTGCGTCTGTGCATGTATGTGTGTATGTGTGTGCGTATTGGTGTTTGTATGGGTGTGTGCATGGGTGTGTGTATGGGTGTTTGTGTGGGTGTGTGCATGGGTGTGTGTATGCATGTGTGAATGTATGTGTGTATGCGTGGTTGAATGCATATAGGAATGTTGAAGTTGGTGCATGTATGAATGTTGAAGTGAGTGCATGTATGAAAGTTGAAGTGTATGCATGTATGAATGTTGAAGTGTATGCGTGTATGGATGCTTGTGAGTGTATGCGTGTATGAATGTTGAAGTGTATGCATGTATGGATGCTTGTGAGTGTATGCGTGTATGAATGCTTGTGAGTGAATGCATGTATGTCAGTGTTGGTGTATGAGTGTATGTGAGGTGCATGAATGAGTGTATGCAAGGTGCGTGAATGATTGTATGCAGGGTGCGTGTGGGTGTCTGTATGCATATATGCAGGGGTGGGAGGAGGGGGAGCTGTGTACTACATGGAGAGGTGGGGACGCTGTACTAGAAGGGTGTGGGGGTGCTGTTCTGGTAGGTGGGTGGGGGGTTACTGGACTTGAAGGGGGGAGTCGTCACCTGCCGGTGATAGGAAAGAAATTTCCTGTCACAGGTAGCCTTTCTGCCAATGTTTACATGGCGGTGCTACTGCCGCGGAAACCCTGGTAGAAAGCCGGCTCATAATAAGGCCGGTTGTCTTCATTGGACCACCGTGGTGAATGCTAATCTCTGGCCCGGCGGGTCCAACCACCCTGGCAGTACATACGGGGATATGGCGGGTTGGCAGAGGTCAACCCACCACACTCATAATGTGGCAGTCTTCACCGCCAAACCGCCACTGTGGCCCTGGCGGGAAGAAGACCGCCAGGGTTATAATGAGGGCCTAAATGATTACTAATTAACAGTACAACACAGCACACTTAAAGGCATTTTTAAGATGTATCACAAAACAGTGGCAACGTCTGTAAAAATCAACAAGGCTGCCTTAATCTTTTGGAAAACAACGCATTAGCCAATCAGAAAAAAACCTTTGTCATTGCTATGCACTGCAACAGATATCACTAAAACAATACCTTGTAACGTAAAAACCAAATTTCATAAAAATTCAGCTGGTGGTGTTCGTGCTATGCAAATTAATATAGTCTATGGAAAATGCATTGGATTTCAAGCCTGTTTTGGGACTCTCCTTTTTACTTCCCAGCCCCTTGACCAAATGACTCAAAACTTTCAGTCCACCCCCATGCACAGTTTTTTCATAAAATATTTTACTACGAATATTACATTGATATTATTAATGATCTTATCAAAGATGTCATGAGTGATGTAATGTTTGGAATAATTAGCAGTGCATGGCAAGTGAGCAAATTACAGTTACCTTAGAGAACAAAGTATAGTTACTTGAGATAACTCTAACTCGAATTTCTATGGTTTAAAATGTGAGCCTAACTATAACATCCCTGTAACCTTTAGTTTTTAAGTGAATTTCTATGTTTTTTTAAACTCTATTTCCTAACTCTAGCATACCTGTAACCTTTAGTTTTTTCAGTGAATTTCTATGGTGTTTTAACATATAGTAATTTTGATTGCTGTACATTAATCCAACCACTGCTGCACAAAGTCTTCGGCCGTGCGCGGCGGCGGTTGGCCACAGTCCCTGAGGCCAACCCTTCTAACCATCCAACCCTACACAGCGCATGGTCCTTTGGCTCTGTGTGATGGTAGTTGGCCACAGCCTGTCTCTCTGGATGTGAGAATAGGTGTGAGAGGGTGTTTCTGGGGATGGGAGTGGCTGTGAGAGTCTCTGTGTGGGTGTGAGAGTGCATGCATCAGTTTCTTAGTGAGTGCGTCAGTGTCTGTGCAGGTCTGTGAGTGGGCGCATGAGGGTCTCAATGGGTCTGTGACTGGGTGTGTGGGAGTTTGAGTGGGTCTGTGAGTGGGCACACAAGGGTCTGAGTGGGTCTGTGAGTGGGTACATAAGTGTGAGATTGGGTGTATGAGTAGGAGAATGAGTTTGAAAGAGAGAGAGAAAGAGAGTGAGAGGGAGAGAGGGAGTTTTTTAGGCTTTAACAGATGATTTACTTAGAATGAGATATTTCTGCACAAATTGAAAAGGCAAATGTATTTACCAATTCAAAAGAGTAAGATCATGTTTCAGTATGAGCCTTAATCACTTGAATAAAAAATAAAAAAAAGAGGGAAACGACAAGGGACACACCTGAATTCAAAACCTCAACTCTAGGTGTGAAGGTCTGCAACTTACACCCTTGAGCTATGTAAGTTTTTTTTTTTTTATCCCTTTATAGGCTAGCAGCGACCACGGGGGAATCCTCAAGGCCTCCCCTGCGGTGCCTCACTACTTTTTAATTTATTTTGTAATATGCCCTTACAGGCTATCAGGGCCCGCAGGGAAACCTCAAGTCCTCCCCGCAGCCCCTTACTATTTTTTCAAATTTTTGTATGCTAAGTTCCTTACAGGCTATCTGGGACCGTGGGGGGAGCCTCAAGGACTCCCCGAGGTCCCACTGCTTTTAACATCAGCTCTGTGGTAGCTGAAGCAAACCTTTCATCTCTGTTGAGATGAAAGCTCCACTTTTTGACAGGGGGACCTGTTTTACAGTAACTGGAGTGTTTGCTGTGGCTTGGCTGCAGATTCAAAGCACCCGCCAAGCCACAGCAAACAGCTATGTCCTGGGGGTGGGCACACCAGGATATAGCAGGAGCCGGTTCTGGGGGATAGCTGTCCCAGGGCCATCAGTGGCTCTTCGAGGATCACATAGCCCCAGGAAGGTGGTGGTCCCCGGGGCTACAGGTGGTCCAAAATAGATCTTCTTCACTTTACTAACTCTTTGCCCCGGGGAGGTAGTGGTCCCCAGAGGTGTGGGGGAGGCTAATGGGCCTCCCCCACACAATTCAAACATTTTGCCCCAAGGAAGTGGGGTCCCCGGGGCCTGGGTGGTCTGGGGGGCTGAAGCCCTTCCCCACATAAGTATGTGCTTTAGTTGGCTGCAAATATCGCAATTTTGTGGCAAATAAATAAATAAATAAAAGTGTTTTTGCTCTGAAGGGGTCTCTCTAGGACCCCACTACCAGAGCTATGGGGTCAGGGTGTCCCAACCCTGGCCCCTTTTCTTTTTTTTCATTTAGTCCCAAGATGGCTGCCAACACAAAATTCTCAAAAACCACTGAACGGGTTTACACCAAATAAGCAACAGATCAATCTGTGTACCGAAAGCTAGCTTTCTGCCAAATTTGGTGTAATTCCATCCAGTGGAATGGGCTCTAGACGTGTCTAAACGTACTATGGGAATTAACATGGAAAATTCAACTTTTTTGACCCCCTCTCTTTTCCTCGGCCCGCCTCGTGAATCACCCTGAAACTTTCCATGTGCAACAGGAATCAACACAACACTTTTTGGGGGAACATTTAGTGAAGATTGATCAAACGGTGCCAAAGATATAGGCAAGTCAAAAAACGCTTTTATATGGAAACATGGTCCTAAATATAACTACCTAGTGGTGACCGCCTCTAGGAAGTATATATATATATATATATATATAGCCAGCGACATCAAAGGCGACTCAGCGCATAAGTAACAAAAACCAAGATGTGACAGCCAAATTAAGGTTGTTAGAAAAACTCAGAAAAGGTGAACAAACCAAGTGGTGGGAGCATGACTCACTCATAACAATACTTAGAAGTTGGATGAATATCAAGGGGGCTGAGAATTTTGATAGCATCAAGTTTCGAGGACTCGAATCTGTATATGAGGCAGGACTGGGCAGATAGCTATCTGGAAGCATCTGCTAGGTTTGTGAAAATTTTGGTGAGATATGCAGATATCGATAGAAACACGCTACAACAGGAAATGGAGGAGCTAAGTGAGAGTTAGCAAAGGACACACAGCGGGAGGCGATTAGGAAGTTTAAAGAAGAGATGGATGTGAGGCTTTGTGAGAAAGTCATTCTTTTGACCCTGATCACTCCCAAACGTTTTAACTGATACTGGTGGTTAGTAACCCTGACTGCACTGCTAACCAGTCCCAGAGCCAGAGCTGTGTGTAAAATGGTATATGCAAATTAGGCATAATTATGATTTGCTCTGACAACCTACATATAAGTCCCTCCTATATGGGAGGGCATGTAGGTTTAGGGACCCCAGTGTGGTTAGGGCACCCCTGGGTGCATTGCTGTGGTCTCTGATGTCATTGTAAGAGCAGGCCTGCCTTGCTGGATGCTTTTAAATTAAAGTTAATCCCACATTCGACTTTGGAATGAAAAGTACTTCCAAAGTCTCAGACTGCCTTATTTGTACATACAAGCCACCCCCATGGTCTTCCCTAGGCACCCCAAGGGTTGGGTGCAGTATAAATATAAGCAGGGACGTTATAAAAGATGTTTTATAAGCCCTGGTGAAGGAAAAACAGCCAAACTTGGTTTTCCCCATTGTAGTGCACTGTCTCTATAGGTTAACATTGCAAGGCTTTATTTGAAGTAATAATGTTTAATTTCCACTAAAAAAAGAGCTAGATATGTCAAGTCTGATATCAAATTAAAAGGTAGAATAAAACCAAGAACTTGACAACGTTGGATTTATTATAACTAATACAGAGAAAGAATTTTAGAACTCTTTCTGAAAGTTACCAAAATCAGCCAAGCAGTGCCTGAGCCTGAGCAGGGTGGCACGGAGTTCATCGCCGTCCTGGTTGATTGTAACCAAAACTGCCATCACCCCATTGGGATCTAGGGTCCTGGCAGAGCCGGCGGTCAGCTGGTGGTCCAACGGCCAAACTTGTAATGTGCCAATCGGACCGACTTGTGACTGCCAGCCTCATAATGAGGCCCTAAGTCAGAAGGTAAAATTTTGACCTAGGCCTACCGCTCAGTGTATCTGACTTGGGCTCCATCACGGTTGGCCTCAACTTTTGACTTTGCCCCGGTCAAAGATGTCCCTGGTTGGTGCTTTTGGATTTTAGGCACTAGAAAGCATTTATTTTACATGTAATTTTTTAAAATTAATATAGCTGGTTCCCGACATTGGCTTTTTGTCATTTTGGTGTCATTGTAAATACTGCCATGTTCATAATGACCACCTATATCTTTAATTTGGACTCAAATGTGCCTAACGTGCTAACTACCGATGAGGAACATCCCAGATGATTGCAGTAATATTATTTAACCATAATATTTTTCCCTTTGTGAAGACAAAGCGCCCTGTCCAACTAGGTTATAAATTGGATTACTTGTGTGCGGCTGCAAATGGTTTAAAGAGATTGCACATGATTTGTTAATGGAAGACCATCTCCATCTCTTGCAACAATAGGCAATCTTAAAATATTGCTGTTTGGAGTACTAGATTCAGAATCTGGAATTGCAAGACACTGGCATACTCACTCACATACCCACTCAGGCAATCAAGCACCCACTCACAGACCCACTCAGACACTCATGCACCCATTCACAGACCCACTCATACACTCTGCTGTGACTCACAGACCCACTCAGGCACTGACGTACCCACTCACAGCCATACTCAGGCACTCACACACCCACTCGCAGATGCACTCAGAGAGTCATACTCTTACTCACAAACCCACACAGACACTCATGCACCTACTCACAGACCCATAAAGACACTCACGCACCCACTCACAGATCCACTCAGATATCAAGTACCCACTCACAGACTCACACATACCCTCACACACCCACTTACAAACCTACTCATACACTCATGCACCTACTTACAGACCCACTCAGACACTGAAACACCCACTCACAGACGCACTCAGACACTCATGCCCCCACTCACAAAACCACTCAGACACTCACGCGTCCATTGACAGACCCACTCAGGCAGTCATGCACCCACTTACAGACCCACTCAGCCATTCATGCACCCACTATCAGACCCACTCAGAGACACAAGCATCCAGTCACAGACCCCCTCACTCACTCAGCCACTCACAGACCCACTCAGACACTCATGCATCCTCTCAAAGACCCACTCAGACACTCATGCACCTACCCACAGACCCACTCAGACACTCATGCATCCACTCACAGACCCACTCAGACACATACACTCACAGACACACTCAGACACTCATTCATCCACTCACAGACCCACTCAGACACTGAGGCACCCACTCACAGTCATACTCAGACACTGACACACCAACTTACACACCCACTCGGACACTGATGCATCCACTCACAGACCTACTCAGGCACTCACACACCCACTCACAGAAGCACTCAGAGAGTCATATTCTTACTCACAAACCCACACAGACAGTCCCATAGCCACTCACAGACCCACTGAGACACTCATGCACCTACTCACAGACCCATAAAGACACTCACGCAGCCACTCATAGACCCACTCAGACCACCAGGTACCCACTCACACAGACCCTCACACACCCACTTACAAACCCACTCATACACTCATGCACCCATTTACAGACCCACTCAGACACTGAAACACCCACTCACAGACGTACTCAGACACTCATGCACCCACTCACAGACCCATAAAGATACTCATGCACACACTCACAGACCTACTCAGACCCTCATGCACCGACTCAAAGACCCACTCAGACCCTAGCACATCCACTTACAATCCTACTTATACACTTATGCACTCACTCTCAGGCCCACTCAGACACTGATGTACCCACTCACATCCCCAATCAAACACTCATGCACCCCCTCACAGACACACTCAGACACTCACACACCCACTCACAGACTAACTCAGAGACTCATGCCCCCACTCACAGAACCACTCAGACACTCATGCACCCATTGACGGACCCACTCAGGTAGTCATGCAACCACTTACAGACCCACTCACCCATTCATGAACCCACTCACAGACCCACTCAGTGACCCATGCATCCAGTCACAGACCCACTCACTCGCTCAGCCACTCACAGACCCACTCAGACACTCATGCATCCACTTAAAGACCCACTCAGACACTCATGCACCTACCCACAGACCCACTCAGACACTCATGCATCCACTCACAGACCTACTAAGACACACAACCACTCACAGACACACTCAGACACTCATTCATACACTCACAGACCCACCCAGACACTCATACACCCACTCACAGCACCACTCAGACACTCACATACCCACTCACAGACCCATGCAGATACTCATGCACCCACTCACAGACCCACTGAGACACTCACACACCCACTCATATACCCACTCAGACACTCGTGCTCCTACTCACTAACCATCACAGACACTCACACACCCACTCACAGACCCACTCAGAGCCTCATGCACTCACTCACGGATCCACTCATACACTCATGCACCCACTCACAGACTCACTAAGACCCTGTCGCACCCACTCACAGACCCACTCAGAAACTCATGCATCCACTGATAAACCTACGCAGACACTCACACACCCACTCACAGAACCAGTCAGAGAGTCATACTATCACTCACAGACCCATCAGATACTTCCACAGCCACTCACAGGTCCAATGAAACACTCAGGTGCCCACTCCCAGACCCATAAAGACACTCACACACCCACTCACAGACCCACTCAGACCATCATGCACCGACTTACAGACTCACATAGACCATCATGCACCCACTTACAAACCCACTCAGAAACTCATGCATCCACTGATAGACCTATGCAGACACTCACACACCCACTCACAGACCCACTCAGAGAGTCATACTATCACTCACAGACCCATCAGATACTTCCACAGCCACTCACAGATCCAATGAGACACTCAGGTGCCCACTCCCAGACCCATAAAGACACTCACACACCCACTCACAGACCCACTTAGACCATCATGCACCCACTTACAGACTCACATAGACCCTCATGCACCCACTTACAAACCCACTCCTACCCTCATGCACCCACTTACAGACCCACTCAGACATTGATACACTCACTCACAGATCCTCTCAGACACTCACTCATCGACTCCCTGACCCTTTCAGAAACTCACATACCCACTCACAGACCCACTCAGACACTCACACGCCCACTGACAGACCCACTCAGCCAGTCAGGCACCCACTGAGAGACCCACACAGCCACTAACACACCCATTCACAGATGCACTCAGACACTCATGTACCCACCCATAGTACAACTCAGAGACTTATGCATTCACTCAAAGACCCAGTCAGTCACTCACGCACCCCCGTACAGACTCACTCAGACACACATATACCCACTCATAGTGCAACTCAGAGATTCATGCATTCACTCACAGACCCAGTCAGAGACTCTTGTACCCACTTACATACCCTTCCAGAAAGTCATGCACCCAATTACAAACTCTCACACAACCTCTGAAAGAGCTTCTGAGACAGTTATGCACCCACTCACAGACCCACTCTAAGTCTTATACATGCAGTCACAGACACGTTCAGAGAAACATAATTGTTTTTATAGAGTTATTTAGAAAGTGATGTACCTAGTGTGATGTAGAAAGTTCCTTATATATAGTTATAGATTTTGAATGGGCTGGTGTTTATCAAGATTGCAACATCGTCACCACTGTTATAAAAAATTAAAAAAATATATTTTTACAAAGAAAATGAACAACAATTTGGGCAATTGGGTCGTCCTGAGAAGAGCCTTTGTGTTCATTTTCAGTATGTGTCAGCCACATATAAGACTGGTTGCAGAGTTCCAGCTTGCTAAGAAACACCCTGTTGCCTTTGTCTGTGAAGTGAACTCCATCACTTCTACAGATTACATGCATGTCAAAACGCAGGTTGTTGTTGTAGATACAGCCCATGTTATAGTCTCTGAGTGTGAGAAAGCTCCTCTTTTGACATGGTAGCCCCCATTCTTTTGCCTGGAAAACAATGTGTTTCAAATGCTTCTAAACAGGTTCCCAGGGCCAGATCTCTTTTCCCAAAACTGTACTATGTTTGCCACTTCAGCCACCCTAGTAAGTCCCCAGTAAGTGGCACCCCTAGTACCTAGGGCATGGGTGCTGAAGAGGGCCCCCAGAGCTGCAGCACCAATTGTGTCACTCTGAGAGGTCCCACACTAGCCTCATGCAGACTGCCATTGGAAGTGAGTGACAAGCTGCGCTTAAAATTTGTAAACTCGACATTGCACCCACCAAGAGTGCTAGTTCCACTAACACTGCATGCAACATAGGTAAGTCACCCCTCTGGCTGGCCTTCTAGCCCTAAGGCAGGGTGCACTATAATGCATGTTAGGGCATATGTGTGCATGAGACAACATGCCCCTACTGTGTCTTTACAAAACCTTAAGACATAGTTAGTGTACAGAGAAGTCAGCAAATACATGTGCTGGAATCTGGTCATTACGAGTTCCCCAGCTACATGATGGCCTCTCTGAATACTGGGTTGTTTGATATCAAACAACTCAGAATAATAAACCCACATTGATGCCAGTGTTGGATTTGTTATAAAGTGTACCCAAAGGGAACATTAGAGGTGCCTCTTGCAAAACCTAACAGCCCTGGCATGGTTATTGACTGTTCTTAGCCAGACTGCCACCACTAGACAGAAGTCTGGACTCCTGGGGTGAGAGGACCTCTCAGGAGCCAGTACACAAAGCTTTTTCTGGGTGGAGGTGTTACTGCCTTTGAAATCTGTTCCCTGCCTCTGCTGCTAGCAGCAGATGGCTGACCAATGTTTTTTCCTCCATTTTGAGTGGGAAAACTGTCAGGAAACCCTAGCCAGAGTAGAAAGAATGGCCATCCCCAGCCTGCATCACCCCTCAGGTGTAGCTGGTGAGGCGACTACTCCATTTCATCTTCCTCCATCTTGGATGATCGGAAAATAGCCAATCAGGGTTAGGGATGTGACCCCTTCCCACATGAAGTGGTCACGTAGTGGGTGTAGCCACCCTAAGGTAGATGGCCCATTGGCCACTACCTGGTACTCTCCCTAATGTCCACTAAATGCAGTATTTAGTGGTCATCTCTAGAGCTACAGATCAGATTTGAAAGACACAAGAAGACCAGGAACAAAGACCAAAGGCACAAGAACAGAATTCCTGCTGCAACAAGAAAGAGGCACCAAACACCGCTTGCTGCTCCTAGGACTCAACATTCACTTCTGAGATGTCGCCTGGCAACCTGAAGAACTCTAAAAACGGCCAGAGCACCTCCAGCCTTTTGCAAATTGCCAAGAACCTCCCTCAGAGTGAAGGTATCACTCTCCTGCAACCTGCAAGCAAGGAACTAGTAATGACCTGTTCAGTGACCGACCACTGACCAACAAACTGGACCCAGCAGCCCAACCAAAATCCACATGACAGGGCTGAAAGACAAACCCTACCCACATGCCAAGTTTGGTGTCACTGCAACTTTCAGGGCCTGAGATGTACCATCGTCTACGGTATTGGACTCCCAACATCGAACACCCAGAAGCAAAGTCCACTCTGGTCTCTCAAAAAGCCCAGAAGGAAGCACCAGTCAACGACTTCCGGACACCCAAGAACTACCCCCAGAGTGGCCCTGCTGACCTGCAATCTACCCTCCAAGTGACTTGCACCTGGCTCCAAGGGCTGCCTGATGCACAACTCTTGGCTGACCTATCTGCACTGCACCCGGCCTCCCTGGCCACTGCATCAGAAAACCAGCTGTGCTCTAGGAACCCCTACACTCCAAGGGGACCCACCAGCTTTATCTTTAAGTCCATCTGTGCAGTGTGTTTCCAAGTGGTCCCCTTCTCCGTTTTGAACTTCTCCGGCTGGCCCACAGGACATCTTGATAACCTCGACCTAAAAATAGAAGGTGGCACTTAAGAGAGTATTGCCTGATTTTATATGCACTTTTGAAGTTTTTCCCATTCATTTGAAAGGTGCGTAATTACACACAAAAGCATTTATTTTCTAAAATTGGAAAAAACAGTACAAAAGAAGTACTTACCGTATATTGATGTTCTTGGTCTTAAAAATGTTATGAAAATCTGAAGTATTTTTGTACATTGGACTTGAGTTATTCTTCTGAGTGTGTGTCCACATTTATTGATACTGTCAGTGCACCAAATGCTTAGCACATCTCCAAGGTAAGACTAACTGCTTGCTCACGCTACCACAAAAACAGAGCATTAGGTGGTCTGCTTTTTACCTCTGGATACTAAAGTGGAGTTGCTGGGACTTTCTATACAGTGCACATCATTTTCGTACACTATATAGTGAGCAAGCCTCCTACCTTTGGTGGATCAGCGTTGGGATACAAGACTTTGCATTTTCTAATACCACTTTGTCATTAAGTGATCGCACGAGTAACTCTAAACATTGTCTGTACTTGTATCCTACAATTGGACTATTTTCTCAATATTAGAATTCGTTTCCAGGGCTCTAGTTTGGTCTCTAAAACACTGATTAGAAATTAAAAGTCTTTACTATAGATAGGCCTTAGAAGAGTTTCCAAAAGTTTGCAAACGTTTTTGAAATTTTGCAAAGGTTTTTCTAAAAGTTAAAAAGTTCCCAACTTTAGTGAAACAAATATCTGATGCAGAGAATCAGGCTAAGGACCTCGACTTGGCCCCTTGGGTGGGATTTAAATACCCCCAGCTAAGCGCCCTCTGCAAAGGTTATCACATTCAAACTGGTGCTTATGCTACCACAGAAACGCCTAGGCAGCACATGGTGGAATATGAGACGACACACCAAGTGGATGAGGGGGAACCCTCAGAAAATTAAAATCAAAACAACTCAGGAGAAGCTGAGGAGGAAGAGGAGTGAGGATCCTCTGTCTCAGAAGTAGGAGCCCTCTCAGAGGTGGATGTGGCTCTGGATGGGTTGACCAAAATTCTGGATTTAGAATTTCAACTTTTGGAAATAGAGACAAGAACAAGAGCGTTGGGCTTAGGATCCATCTCTGGTGGCAGCATACAAGTACCTAGGGAGAAAGAGAAATTGTGTAAGCTTAAAACTCCCCAAAGGAGTTGTCCCACCTTATACAGAGGGTGATGATATCACCAAGTGGTTTTCTCCCTATAAGAGAGCTAGCATAGCCAGGAATTTTGATAGAAGACATTCAGGCTCTGTGTTGTGGGAACTGTTCTACAACAAATGCAGGGACAGATTCCTGATATTGAGTGAAGCAGATGCCAGGTCCTATGTCCTCATGAAGGCTTCCCTGGTTGAGGGCTTTGGACTAACAACTGAAGAATAGAGAATTAAAGTCAGGGAGACTCAAAAAACCCAGAGTCAGTCCTGGATAGAATTTGTGGATTATTCAGTAAAAATGCTGGGTGGATGGTTAGAAGGTAACAAGCTACCAGATTTTGATGGGTTTTATAATTCACTTATGAGCATCTTTTAAGTAATTGTTACAGTGAAAAACTACAAAAGTTCCTGGTAGACCTAGGTCCACTTTCTCCTCTAGAGTTGAGGAGGAAGGCAGGCCACTGGGTCAAGACAAGGGTGACCAAAACAACCCCTGGTGGGGGAGATCAAAAGAAAGAGGCCAAAAAGCCCCCCTCCCCCACCCCAAGGGAAAGATGGGAATAAAAATAAAAACAGAGTCTTCATCAGGACCCCAAAAACCTGTTCAGAAGGGTGGGCCTCAAGACTCCTCACAGCCTAATGGTGGATACAAAGGTAGGAACTTTGATCCCAACAAGGCATGGTGCCATGATTGCAAAATAGAGGGCATCAAACTGGAGACCTAGCTGTAAAAACAAGAAAAATACCTTTAGTCCATCTGCAGTCAATACAGTTGCCAATCTCCAGATGGAATCACAGCTGTGGCCTGACCATGCCAGTGACACCACAGAGGCCACATTAGTCACAAAGGGAGGGATAGACTTATTCTGTGCTGCCTGGCCTACTAACATGCAACAAACCTTTGATTAATGGGACTAAGGTCCCAGGCAGCACCTGGTCCACTCAGATCAGTACCTGTTGGGGGAAACGTATCCTGACACCAGTTCTAACAATGCCACAAAGATCCATCCCATGGAAATGGTATATTTTGACTGGGGGGGTAATTGGACCAAAAGAAGTGGCTGTGTCCCCATCTATTCCTGTAGACTGTCTGCTTGGAAATGATTTGGAAAAATCTCCCTGGCTGAAGTTGAACTAAGGACCTACGCAGCCATGCTTGGGCTTCCAGAATGGGACTGTTTCAAAAGGGCACAGAGCAAACTCTAGAGTAAACAAGAGGTATTGGATCCCAAAGAATGGACCAACCCTCCAAGGGAAAAGGCAAGAAGACTGGGGGACCAGTTTCTGTGCAGGCCATAAGTCAGAGCCCCTCTTCCCGGGATGAAGACTTGTTAGCCCAAGAGGGAACTGAGCCTGCAGAGCTGGGGCCTTACCACCCTTAGCTCTTGGGACCAGGGGGACCCTCTAGGGAAGATCTGTGCCAGGGACAAAAAACCTGTCCCACTCTTAAAGGCCTGAGGCAGCAAGCTGCACAGGAAGAAAATGGTAGTGTGAGTGGTACCCATGAGATTTATTATAAGGATGGACTCACTGTTCACTGAGGCCAGAGACCCCAAGCCTGGTGCAACCAGGAGGGTGGTAGTACCCGAGCAGTACAGAAAGTTTCTTATCTCTCGAGCACATGACATTCCCCTAGCTGGGTATCTGAGCCAAAACAAAACCTGGAGCAGCCTAGTTAATCACTATTATTGGCCCGAAATGTCCCAGAAGGTGAAGGACTTTTGTGAGTCGTGTGTCCCCTGCCAAGCCAGTGGCAAGGCAAGAGGCCACCTGAAGGCCGCCTTAATCCTACTACCTGTGGTTAGGGTGACCTTCAAAAGCATATGGGTTGGCATTGTTGGCACCCTTAACCTTCACACAGCTTCAGGAAATAGATATATTTTGGTGGTAGTGGATTCCCTGAAGTCATTCCTATTAGGACTGTCACTGCCCCTGCAGTGGCCAAGGCCCTCCTTGATATTTTTCCTAGGGATGGCTTTCCTAAAGAGGTAGTATCAGACAGGGGTTCAACTTTCATGTCTGCATACTTAAAACACATGTGGTAGGAATATGGAGTGATTTGTAAGTTCACAGCACCATACCATTCACAGACCAACGGACTGGTTAAAAGATTTAACCAGACATTGAAAGGAATGATTGGAAACCTCCTTGAAAAACGCAGAAGGAGATGGGTTATCTTACTTCCATGTCTGCTTTTTGCCTACAGGGAAGTGCCACAAAAAGGAGTAGGGTTTTGCCCCTTTGAACTTTTCTTTGTTCATCCTGTTAGGCGTTCATTGACTCTTGTGAAGGAAGACTGGGAGAGGCCTCTAAAAGAACCTAAACAAGACATTGTGTATTATGTTCTTGGCCTTCATTCCAAGATGGCTGAGAATATGAAGAAAACAAGCAAAAACATCCCGGCCATGTAGGAGCGCCAGAAGCACTGGAATGACCAGAAAGCTGTACTGGTGGAGTTCCAACCAGTGCAGAATGTTTGGGTGTTGCAGCCTATGGCTCCTAGGGCTCTCCAGGACAAGTGGTCTGGGCCCTACTCCATACTTGAAAGAAAGGGGAGGTCACCTACTTGGTTGACCTTGGGAGTTGCAACAATCCCAACAGGATTATACATCCCAATCGTCTGAAGCCCTATTTTGACAGAGCTGATGTGACCATGCTCATGGTTACAGATGAGGGGCAGGAGGAAGAGAGTGAACCTCTACCTGATCTCCTCTCCAGCAACCCACCAGATGGTTCTGTGGATGGGGTGTCCTTGTCAGAAACCCTCACAGGAGAACAGCAGGCTGATTGCAGGGCAAGTCTTCAACCAGTATGTTGAACCGAATCCTGGTACGACTAAATGATGTACCAGTGATGTGGACAGTGGAAACAGCTTGCCTGTCAAAAACAAAATGTATAGGCAGTCAGACCATGTCAGAGAAAGCATCTAAGTTGAAATCAACAAGATGTTGGATTGGGTGTCATTGAACTCTCTGAGAGCTCATTGGCCAGCCCAGTAGTTTTAGTCCCTAAGCCCCACTCCAAGGCAGAGAAGAAGGAAATAAGGTTCTGTGTAGACTACAGGGGACTCAACTATGTAACATAAACTGATGCACACCCAATTCCAATAGCTGATGAGCTCATAGACAGATTAGGGGGAGCCAAATATCTGAGTACCTTTGATCTTACTTCTGGGTACTGGCAGATCGGCCTGACCCCTGGAGCAAAAGAGAGATAAGCATTCTCCACCCCAAGTGGATATTCTCAGTTCACTGTCATGCCCTTTGGATTAAAGAATGGCCTTCCCACCTTCCAGAGGTTCCGGCTGGGGTGGAATACTTTAGTGCAGCTCAACTAGATGATATTGCTGTCTACAGCTCCACCTGGCAGGATCACCCCATCCACTTTGGAAAGACCCTTGAGGCCCTTCAAAAGACAGGCCTCACTGTCAAGGCCAGTAAGTGCCAGATAGGGCAGAGAAAGGTTGAATACTTGGGCCACGTGGTAGGGGGAGGCCAAGTTCAGTCACTACAAGCCAAGATCCAGACAAATCTGGCTTGGGAAGCTCCAGCCACCCAGACCAAATTCAGGGCATTCCTTGGCTTGACTGGCTACTATAGGAGGTTTGTGAAGAATGATGGCACCATAGTGCCCCCCTCTCAGAACTTACCTGTAAGAAAATGCCTAAAAAGATCAATTGAAAATAGAGACGAGGGATCTACCCTTGTAGCCCTACTATACCTGGGTAGAGAATACACAAGATGTAAGCAATTGGTCTAATAGTAGGAACAAATCTCAAAACTTGATTTGCACACAATGAGACTCTCAATCAATCATCGCCAATGTAAATTAATTACAATATTGATTAATTCATTTATTCGCAAAAAGGACAAAAAACATTGGTATAAAATCACCATTAGTACGTCGGACAAAACTATACAAACACATACTGATGTAACCTTTATACCAAAAACAGTTCCTCAATGTTTTCCTTATTTGAAAACGATGTGGTTATGTCCATAGATTATACAATAGATCCACATCTACGAGATGGTCGTATGTCATAACACATCTATATTCTGTATACTTTCCATCCTTATTTATCAAGAGATGTGTTCCACAATCCTTACGGGTAAAATAAGTCTTCCTTACAACCTCTCTTAATGTCAGAAAAGTCGATGTGTTTTGGCCCCTTCACCTTTGGGCCTCCTCAGGACTATTGGAGAGAACAATGCCTATTTAATGTAAACAATATAAATTACTGATTTAATAGTTCTGAAACACAACACTCTGAAAATCCTTCACTGTGCGCAGTCTTATTTAAAGAAAAAAAAAAGGAGTGCCATATAGAGGGAAGCCTTTGCTGTAGTCTGGGCCTTGAAGAAGCTGAGGCCATACTTGTTTGGCTCTCACATCATAGTTCAGGCAGACCACATGCCACTCAAGTGGCTTTAACAGGTGATAGGTGAAAGCCTCGAACCGCTTAGGTGGTCCATATCCCTAGAGGGGATGGACTTTAAAGTGGAACACAGACCTGGGACTGCCCATGCCAATGCAGATGGCCTTTCCAGGAATGAGGCGGGTTTGAAAATGGAAGACATTTAAAATGGAGGTGTGCTCCTGGTTTGAAATAAATATATATTTGATTGTATACAGTGAATATGCAGGTGAATAAAATTAGGTAGTGTCATGAAAGGATCCGTAAGTTGATCTATGATTGGCTCTGGAAAAAAAACAAAATTGGAATACAGACTTGGATATGCTTTTCAATCTGTATTGTAAACCATACCCGCTACAGCTCATTTCGTAGCTACCATGGTCTTTGTAGAATGTGATATGAACCTGTTACCTACCGGTTCTAGTGGGTTGCAACGGAGACTGTGCTAAGAGTGTAATGGGGAAGGGTATTAAAGAGAGAGTTCTCTGTTTTTTTAAAAACAATTAGAGGTGTTTAGACTCATTGATATTTATTCAGGGTTCCATGTCCTAGTGAGGGCTTGCTAATAAAGTGTACTGTACTCTTAAAGACATAAAACTACCAAGCTAAATATGTTTTAGACACCCGTTATTTTTTGCGAATTCATCGTAACGATCTCAACTAAGATGCAAATATGTAAAAAAAGTTCACCATATTGGGCTTCTTTACAAAAGTGCATGAAAGGGTTAACATATACTAACCATTCAGAACTGAACTTAGACAACTAAAATATGACGGATACAATTCTATTTGCTGTCTTCCACAGTACGAGAAAGTGCAAAGTTGAAAAGGTTGCCATTCATGGTTGCTTTGCATGAGAGTGGTGTGTCATTCTTATGCTTATTTTTGACAATTTCTGAGTCTATTGAATCAATATAACTAATAAGAGCAAAATAAAACTAGTCACCAATGAACTCAATCTTCAGCTATTTGAATTGCACGTAATTCTGAGAAAAAAATCATTAAAAATGCATGTCTATGTGAGATTGTTAAAAAAAGAGTATGAGATATGTAGAAACGTATTGAAAGTACCTGAGATTATCTATGACTGGAAGTGTGAATGCTTTTACATATATATTAATAGGTGACTAAGATGCAGGCCCGTATTTATACTCCGTTTGCGCCGAATTTGCGTCGTTTTTTTCGACGCAAATTCGGCGCAAAACTAACGCCATATTTATACTTTGGCGTTAGACGCGTCTAGCGCCAAAGTATGAAGAAAGAGCGTCATTTTTTTGCGTGAACGCCTTCCTTGCGTTAATGAGATGCAAGGAAGGCGTTCCCGTCTAAAAAAATGACGGCGACGCAAATGCGTCGTATTTATACTCCCGGGCAAAAATCACGCCCGGGAGTGGGCGGGACTAAAAAACCCGCATTTGCGCCTGAATTTAACGCCTGGGTCAGGGTAGGCGTTAAGGGACCTGTGGGCTCAAAATGAGCCCACAGGTGCCCTCCCCTGCCCCCAGGGACCCACCCTGCCACCCCTGCCCACCCCAGGAGGACACCCAAGGATGGAGGGACCCATCCCAGTGAAGTACAGGTAAGTTCAGGTAAGTATATATATATTTTTTTTTTTTTTTTTTTGTGGCATAGGGGGGCCTTATTTGTGCCCCCCTACATGCCACTATGCCCAATGACCATGCCCAGGGGACACAAGTCCCCTGGGCATGGCCATTGGGCAAGGGGGCATGACTCCTGTCTTTACTAAGACAGGAGTCATGAAATGGCGTCTGGGCGTCGAAAAAATGGCGCAAATCGGGTTAAGACGATTTTTTAGCGTCAACCTGACTTGCGCCATTTTAAGACGCCCTAACGTCATTTTTCCCCAACGCCGGAGCTGCCTGGTCTACGTGGTTTTTTTCCACGCACACCAGGCAGCGCCGGTCTGATTGCGCCGTCTAACGCCATTCCATAAATACGGCGCCCGCATGGCGCTTCAGAATGGCGTTAGACGGCGCAAATTTTTTTTACGCTAAACTGCGTTAGCGCAGTTTAGCGTCAAAAAGTATAAATACGGGCCGCAGTTTCTCTGAGGTGCAGACTAGGTGTGTGAGAAGTTGGTTCGCAAACTGTTGCCATGGAACTGCATATTGTACATGTGATGCTTTACTGCATGCACTAATTGCTAGACAAAAAATAGCACACGAAGGGTTAAACTTTTACTTAACAATGTATTAGAAGATGTGGAAGTTTTTCATGTCTATACATGATCCGCCCCATCAAAGAATATTTTGCGTTGAATTCTGGGACTTGTAGTCCTATTTATTCCAAGTAAAAAGATTACAAGACTCAGAGCTGAAAGGGAAAACATGTATTGTAGGTGCGTATGAAGCATGAACCTGTGAAAGTTGGAAGCAATGTATTAGATACTCTTTAGGGTAGGTGTTGGTAAATTATAAGGCAAGTTTATATGTACTTAGATGGTAAGATACGTTCTTAAAAATAATACTGTGTCAGATGTGTAGTACAAGACTGCTAGGCATAGTTAAATATGCAGTGTTTAAACATGGGTCAGCCCTACTAATGCGGACCCTGTCTATGGTCTCACACTCTCAGCTTCCCATGGCATGTACAAGCCGTTTGTCAAATGTCAACCCTTGTTTTATTAGACATTACTCATTTCTGAAATATGCTGCAGGTATGTCATAAACTATGTTGCTTTCTGCTTAAAACAAGAGAGATCTCTTTTTGAGATGAATGTGTTACTCATGCACTTGCAGGCCACTATGCCAAGTCTACATAGAGTATTCCACCCATAAATGAATAAGTTACTCATGCACTTGCAGGCCCCTATGCCAAGTACTCCCATCCATAAAACAAGTGGCATACATGTTCACAAAAGTAAAATGAGACAGCTACAAAAGAACATACATCCAGGCACATTATCAGAAACTACTTATGTATGCAGCAGTAGCAAAGGCAGTTCAAGACACACCCACATACCCCTCCATTCCCTAACACAGACACTAAGGTATTTGTTCAGCAACTTACATACACATTTAGAGAGCCACAGAGGTACTAAAATAGACAGTCTTCTGCCAGCACATTTACTAAAACATCCCATTGCACTACTCTAGGTGGACTTCTACATTCACTAAGAAATATAGGCAATGAGTGACACAATCTTGTCATGTAGGCAGACAAATACTACTTTAATCATGGCTGAGGCCTACTAGTACAGAGCCTATGGGTGCACTCTCACTGCCCACTCAAGTTGGCCTCCAAAAGCCCTTTTGTCAAGTCTTTAAGCCATGTTTTAGTAGAAATAACCCACCTCTGAGATATGCTGTAGGTATGCCATCATGCTGCTTTGTGCTTAAGTGATTTAAAGATGTCCTTTTTAGTTTAAGAAACGTACTCATGCATTTACAGACTTCTAAGCCAAACACTACTTAGAGTGTATCACTCATAAAGGAAGTGACATACATGTAGATCCTCATATTGGTAGATCCTCTGTCTCCTCACCCAGTCACAGACTCTTTCACATTCACTCACATACTAAGAAAGTACTTATGGATGCAGCAGTATCAAATGCAATTGCAGACACACCCACATACCCCTCTGTTTGCTAACACAGGCACTGAGGTATTCCTTTAGCTACTTACATACACATTTAAAGAGCCATAGAAATACTAACTAAGAGAGTCATACACCAGCACATTTACTTAAACAACTCATGGCACTGCTATAGGTGGACTTCTACGGGCACTCAGATATGTAGGAAAGGAATGACACACCCTTGTCATCCATCTAGAGAAACAGTCCTGAGATAAGGTGTAGGTATGCCATAAAGTACGATGCGTAAGTGTTTGAGAAATGTCCTTTTGAGTTTTAGTAACTTGCTCAGGTACTTACAGTCCCATAAGCCAAGCAGTACATAGAGTACATCACCATAAAGGAACTAATATACATGTTTCTAAATCATATTGGCCCTCATTAGGACCTTGGCGGTAAAACCCGCCTACCACAGTGGCAACGGCCGCCAAAAGACCGTCACCGCGGCTACCAGCCATCCGCCATAATATGACCACAGGCGGATTTCCGCCAGAAGGATTATGAGAATTATTTTTGGCCTGGCGGCGTTCTGCTGGTGGACGCGTCCCGTCCTGTCTCCTGCTGGAGGACCCCCTGGACACAGGTAAGTTGGTTCTCCAACAGGGGAGGGGGGTGAGGGGTTTTGTATGTATGTGTGGGTGTGTGTGTGTATGTCTGTGCATGAGTATATGCAGGTGTGTGTTGCATGTTGTATGTGTGTGCATGTTTGGGGCTGTGAGTGTGTGCATGTTGAGTAGTGTGAATGCGTGTCTGCGTGTATGTAAGTGTGTGCGGGTGTGTGTGTGTGTGAATGGATGTATGCATGCGTGGATGAATGTGGAATGTGGGAAGGGGTGTGTGTATGCATTTGTGCATGTATGAAGGTGGGTCTGGAGAGGAACGGGGAGGGGGGTAACCTGTGGAAGGGGTTGGGGAAGACCCCTATCAGTGACAGGGAAAGGATTCTCTGTCACTGATAGTGCTTACCGCCATGGTTTTCGTGGTGGTAAGGAAGCCACGAAAACCATGGTGGTAGGCGGGGTCATAATCCCGCAGGCCATCAAGTGACAGCCGCCGCGGCGGTCGTAGTGGTACATTGGCAGTTTGGCTTCAGCCAAACCGCCAATGTCATAATGTGGAGGAAATTACTGCCAGCCTGTTGGCAGTACTTTCCTCCATATTACCGCCTACCGCCGGGGTCATAATGACCCCCATAGTCTTTCACTCACCAGGTTACAGAGCAACAGAATGATTTATACTTTCACTCACATACTCAGAAAGTACTTATGTAACCAGCAGTATGAAATGTGCCTGCACTCACCTATGTACCACTCTCTTCACTAACACATGCATCAAGGTACTTGTTGACCCACTTATATACCCATTTAGAGAGCCATACTGCTACAAAAACAGGCAGTCATATACTGGCACATTTACTAAAAATATCTCATGGCACTACTATAGTTGGACTCCTACATTCATTCAGAAATATAGGCAAGTAATGACACAGTCTACATTCACTCAGATATAGCAAGTAGTGACTAGCTGGTCTCTAAAAGCCCTTTGCCAGGTCTTAAAACCACGTTTTAGTAGAAATAACTCACCTCTGAGATATGCTGTTAATATGCCATCATGCTTGGTGCTTAAGTGATTGAGAGGTGTCCTTTTTAGTTTAAGAAACTTACTCATGCACTTACAGACCCGCAATCCAAGCACAACATAGAGTATATCACTCATAAAGGAACTGGCATACATGTTTCCAAAACATAGATCCTCTGTCCCACCCAGTCACAGAGCGACACAGACACTTCTACACTGACCTACATATTCAGAAAGTACGTATGTATCAAATGTATTTGCAGACACACTCCCATACCCCTCTGTTTCCCTTCACAGGCATTGAGGTATTAGTTCCGCTACTTACATACACAATTAAAGAGCCATAGAGGTAATAAAACAGAGAGTCACCTACCAGCACATTTACTTAAACAACTTATGACACAATTTTATGTGCACTTCCACGCTCACTCAGATATGAAGGCAAGTACAGACACAAGTTAGTCATCCATTCAGACAAATAGTCCTTTTATCATGATTCAGGCCTATTAGGGTAAAACGTGTCTGTGCACTCTCACTGGTAGATTGACTTGGCATGTTTAAGAGCTTCACCAAGTCTTAAACACACGTTTTAGTATGAATAACTTGCCTCTAAGATATGCTGTAGGTATGCCATCAAGCACAGTGCCTTATGCTTAAGTGATTGAGAAATGTCCTTTTGAGTTTTAGTAATCTAATAATGCACTTGCAGACCCCTAAGTCAAGCACTACAAAGAGTTTACAATCCATAATGCAACTGATATATGTTTCCAAAGCATAAAGCCTCTCTCCCACCTAGTCACAATGACAGAGGGACTTATGCATTCAATTATATACTTAGCAACTAATTATGTATCCAAAAGTATGAAAGATAGCTACAGACACACATACATACCCCTCTATTCCCTAAAACAGTGACTGAGGACTGTGTTCAGGTACATACATGCACATATAGAATGTCAGAGAGGTACTAAAACAGTCACACACTGTCACATTTACGTAAACATATCATGGGACTGCTATAGGTAGACTCCTACACTCACTACTCACTCCGATATGTAGGCAAGTAGTGACACAACCTGACCATCCATCCACATACATAGACCTTTAAACATGGCTCTGGCCTACCATAAAGGAACTCACGTACATGTTTCCAAAGCATAGAGCCTATTTCTCACCCGCTCACAGGCCGACAGAGGCACTTATACATTCACTCACACACTCAGAAACTAATTATGTATGCAACAGTATAAAAAACAGTTGCAAACACATTTACATACCCCTCTATTTCCTAACTCAGATCATAAGATATTACTTTAGTCAGTTTCACAGACATTTAGAGACTCATACAGTTAGTACAAGCCCTCACACAAGCACTAACCCACCCATGCAGCTACTTATATACCTCGCTCTCATTCGTACAAGCACTCACACAGTCACTTACTTACTCATACAGCCACTCACATATCCACTCACGCACCCATACAGATACTCACACACCCATTCATTCACCCATACAACCACTCATGCACCCTCTCACTCACTCATAAAAGCACTCACACACCCACTCACTGACCCATATAGCTCCTCATGTCTCCATTCACCCACACATAGTCACTCACACACCCACTTACTTATGGATACAGCCACTGACACACCCACTCAATAACCCACACAGCTCCTTAAACACACACTCACACACTCATACTATCACTTATACATTCACTATCTCATGCATAGAGCAGGTTATATAGCTACTCTTTCACTCATAAAACCACTCGTACACTCACTCACTCATAGTCACCCAAACACCAATACATGCACTCATCAATTCAATCACTCACTACAAACAGTCACGCATCTATATAGACACCTACACATCACATCAGTCACATATGCAGCCACTAACACACTCAGCCACACTGTTATACAACCATTCCTCTTTATATATGCACAAACATACAGTTTATCTTTTTTTTAACCATGAAAGGTGGTTCTTACTAGGCCTGGGGGGAGTTCGCAGAGTTGCTCTAAGCGGAGCTCTGGGAAGTGCCCAAAAAACTCTACGGTGCTACGTGGAATGCCGCAAGCAGCGGAGTGCGTTAGGTCACACTGTTCGTGCTGATTTTTAGCGCTGGGTGTTTGTCCTGCTCTGAAAAATCAGCACGAATTACTCCCTGCCGCTCAAGTTGATTTTCTACTCGAGTAGCAGCTACCTCAATGCCAATGGCAGGTTTCTCAACACAAGCAGTAGCAACTATCTGCGACAGCCCGCATTGAAAAATCTCAGCGGGAGGTGGTCTTGAGTAAGATTTTTCTTGCTTGTGCTCGCCAACTCATTATTGACGAGCGCGAGCTAGGAAAAAACTCAGCTCTGCTCCACTTCACAGAGTTTTCCGGAACTCTGCGCTCTAAGTGGAACGCAGAGTAGGAAATACTCTGCAAACTCCGCGAGCAGAGCGGAGTTCACCACCCACCTGTGTTTTTAATTTTTTTTATAACATTATCTATTTTTGTGTAGTTTTTTCAAACAAAATGGTGATGAGTGGAGAAACAAATTCTAACGCAAAATAGGAAAACAGTAGAAAAACTGGAGTAAATTATGAAAAATAATTAGTAGGTATGTTTGCCCTGCTGTCTCCAAAATAATGTCAACAGAATGCTCACCGGTTGTGTTAGAGAGCAAACATTATTAATAGAAATGTGTCACTAAAATATAATATGAAATAACTTGTGTTAAAAGGCCTAACTGAAAACTATGTGCTAGAAAAATAAAATGCGTGCTTTGAAATGTGATTGCTCTGCTGTCAGCCAACAATGAAATTCAACATGAAATTAAATAATGACTTATGAAAATATATTTTGTTTATATCATAATGAAATATATTGACGATATGATTATTAATATGTACTAAAAGGTTAATAGTCTAAATAAAATGAAATGTTTCATTCTTCATGTTTTAGCGTTAGTTAAAAAGGCATCACGTTTCAGTAATTTTCCAGAAGAGAAATTGATTCTCTTCTTGACTGTGAGCCAGTGGAGGTTTTTTCAGGTGTTTTGTGATGTGTTCTCGGCGGGGGATGTTTAAGACGAGTCTGGCGGTAGCGTTCTGAATTTGTTGCAGCTTGTCCAGGCGGTGACTGCTTTCATCCCGTCCCTGAAGTTCTTCTTGACTGTTGAGGGGTTCTTGGTCAAGGAGATGACCAGCTGGGTGTCATCAGCGTAGGAGACAATATTCATACCATAGTTCCTGATGATAGGGGCGAGTGGGATCAGGTAGATGTTGAACAGCATGGGGCTCAGTGAGGATCCTTGGGGTACTCCACAGCTGATGTCAGTAGGTTCTGCCAGGTGTGGCGGGAGTCTGACTTTCTGTGTTCTTCCTGTCAGGAAGGAGTGTATCCATTGAAGGGCCTTGCCGCGTATGCCTACTGCATGGAGTCTGACGCATAGTGTGCGGTGAGACATTGTATCAAAGGTGGCTGAAAGATCAAGTAGGATGAGGGCTGCTGTTTGTCTGAGGTCGAGAAGGGAGCAGATGTCATCTCTGGCGGCAAGCAGGGCAGTTTCAGGGCTGTGGTTAGTTCTGAATACTGACTGGGAGATGTCCAGGATGTTTTTGTCGTCGATGTGTTGGCGTAGCTGAGTGTTCATTGCTTTCTCGGTGACCTTAGCTGGTAAGGGCAGCAGCGAGATGGGGCAGTAGTTCTTGAGGTCTGTTGGGTCGGCTGTGGGTTTCTTCAGAAGTTGGCGGATCTCAGTGTGCTTCCAGTCTTCAGGGTAGGTTGCTGACTCTAGAGAGCAGTTGATGGTCTTATAGAGTTCGGGTGTGATCGAGGCACTGGCCTTGTTGAAGATGCAGTGGGGGTAGGGGTTGGTCGGGGCTCCAGAGTGGATGCTGCTAATGATTGAGTGGGTCTCTTCCGTCGTGACGGGGTTCCAGGCATGAAAGAGTCGTGGGGGTTAAGGGGATCCTGGCAGGGGTGCTGTTGAGGAGTTAATGGAGCCTTGGGGTCCGAAACTGCCATAGATGTCTTTGATCTTCCAATGGAAGAAGGATATTAGTGGTCTTGGCTTGTGGTTTGGCAAATTCTTTGATGACGTTGAAGAGTTCTTTAGTGTTGGGCGTGGTGGAGTTAATGAGGTTCTGCAGGGCGGATTTCCTGGTGGACCTGGTGAGGCCGTGGTGGGCTCTTGTGGTGGATTTGAAGGATGCAAGGTACTCCGGGGATTTGCTGTTCCTCCACTTCTTCTCCAGACTCCTGCATGAACGCTTTAATTCCTGGAGTGTGGGGTGAACCAAATGGTTTTCTTGGAGGAGTGTTTCCCTGTGGTAGTCTGGAGGGGAGGTATGGTGCAGTCGGTGATCCATTTGTGGAGGTTGTGAGCTAAGGTGCTGGCATCTGTTGTGTCTGGAGGTGGTGAGTTGCTGAGGGTGTTGATGAGCTGCTCCTCTGAGGTCTGGCTCTATTTCCTCATTTCCTGTAGGAGTAGCGCATTGAGTGAGCATGCCCTCTGGCCGTGGAGATGGAAAAGTGGATGCAGTGGGGGTCGGTCCAGTGTAGCGGGGTCAAGTCGACGATGGTGACGTTGCCACTGGCGGAGAAAAGTCAAGAGTGTGTCCGGCGGTGTGCATTGGTAAGGTGACCAGTTGCTTGAGTCCGATTGTGTCCAGGTTCTCGAGTAGTGTTGAGGTGTTGTGGTCACTGAGATTGGTGAAATGGAATTTGAGGTTGCCAAGGAGAATGTAGTTTCTGGAGGTGAGTGCGTGGGGGACTATGAAATCAACGATGGTATCGCTGAATGCTGGGCATGGTCCGGGTGGTCTGTAGATGAGGGTGCCGCAGGTGGTGGTCTTGGGGTGGTGTGCACTTGGAAGTGGAGGTGCTTCACGATGGGGGTGACTTCCTGTGTGTTGATCATCAGTCGGAGGGTGGTCTTGTGGACGATGGCTATGCCACCTCCTGGTCTGGATGGACGGTTCTTTCGTAGCAGGTTGTAGTCACTGGGGATGGCAAAGGGGATGTCCGGTCCTGATGTTGTGTTAAACCATGTCTCAGTGAAGAAAGCGATGTCTGCGTGGGTGGTGTCTATCAGGTCCCAAATCTCCATGGCGTGTTTGTAAAGGGAGTGGACATTGAGGAGGATGCATTTGAGGTGGTCTGGAGGCGGTTCTGGTGCTGTGAAATCTGGCATTGGTGTGCGGAGAAAGTGAGGTGGCAGTGGTGGCAGGAGAAAGGACCGTGGGTGCCCTTGGGGGAAGCAGGGTGACAGGTGCTCTGATGTCCAGGGTTCAGTGCACGGAGGGTCCTGGCATCGTATCAGTGGGTGGTGTGGTCCAGGCACAGACCGGCGCAGACCGGCGCACCAAGGGCCAACCTTATGAAGAGGAGGGAGGATTGGTTAGCTGGGTGGCAGGAAGGTGGGAAGCACTACGAGGGTGGGGGCAGGGAGCAGGGGACAGCAGGGAGCAGGGAAAGTGTGGGAGCAGAAAAAGAGAGAAAGGAAAGAAAAAGAGAGAAAAAAGGCAAAGTACAGAAAAAAGAATGAAAGAGAAAAAGGAAGACAGACCTAACAGACGCAGATGGCCACTAGGCCACCAGAGATGAAGTGCATGCAGGTGGAGGTTGGCCTCCAAACACAGAGCCGGCAGGCTCTGTGAAGAGACAGCAGCAGCAGCAGTGGCCATGAAGGAGGGAGTGAAGGATGCTGGCCAAAAGGTCAGTGAAGTTGCAACATAGCAGGTGCCCCAAGTGAAGCTTCACTAGAGTAAAATGGAAATGATCATAACTTCTTGGCCTTGGAGAATGAAAGACAAATGTGTTTCTCTAATACGATACGTTGAAAAATGATCTGAAATCCTTAATAGAAGTGAGTGCATTGGAGCGCAATCTGAACTTAGGTAGCTGTGATCAGTGGTTTCTTTATTGTCATACATTTGTAAGAGCAGAGCGTATGGTTCTCCCTTTTAAATATCCAATGTATGCAAATGCTAAAAATCCATTTCACAACTCAAACACACGCACGCACAGACCCATACTGCCACTCATACACCCACCTACAGACCCATAGCAGCACTCACTCAGCCAACACATACATTCACAGGCACTGACACAACCACTCGCAAAACATATCCACTCACACACCCACTCACAGACTCATTGAGACACTCACACACTCGCTCACACACACACTCAGACACTCACTCTCAAGGGTTACAGGTTACAGTTAGGAAATCAAATTAAAAAACTTTAGAAATTCACTTAAAAAACAAAGGTTACAGGGACATTATAGTTAGGAAATAGAATTTAAAATAACATAGAAATTCACTGAAAAAAGCAAAGGTTACAGGCATGTTATAGCTAGGAAATAAAATGTAAAAAACCTTTGAAATTCACTGAAAAAAACCAAAGGTTACAGGGACATTACAGTTACGCTCAGATTTCACTCGTACAAAACCATATAAATTCAGCAGTTATAGTTACCTGACCTAACTATAACTTACGCCCCCACAATGCACTGCTTATGACCTCACATATTACATCACTCATGAAATGGTCAGCGACAGGACAGTGGAGTTGCATAGATCGAGAAGCGTATAGTGGAGTGGTATACAATACAATAGTACAGAGTGAAGTGGTGTACAGTAGAGTGGTATAGACTGGAGTGCCGTACACTGGAATTGGGTAGAGTGTAATAGTATACAGTGGAGTGATGTCCAATGGAATAGCATAGAATAGAGTGGGCTAGATTGGAGTGGCATGCAATGGAGTGGCGTAGAGTGGTGTAGCACACAGTGAAGCAGCATACAATGGAATAGCTGAGTGGAATAGCATACAGTGGAATGGTGTAGAGTGGAATAGCATATACCGGAGTAGCGTATAGCAGAGTGACATACAGGGAAGTGGCATACACAAGAGGCATAGAGTGGTGTTGCATACATTGAAATAGCAGAGACTGGACTTGTGTACATTGGAGTTGTGTATAGTGTAATAGCATACAATGGAGTGGCATATATAGAGTGGTAAAGAGTAGAGTGGCATACAGTGGCATGGGTTAGATTGTAATGGCATACAGTGGAGTGGCATAGAATGGACTAGTGTACAGTGAAGTGGCTTAGAGTGGAGAAGTATACAGTGGAGTGTTGTAGAGTGGAGGGGCATATAGTGGAATAGGATAGAGTGGAGTGCTGTACAGTAGAATGGCATAGAGTGGAATAGCGTATAGTGGAGCATTATCCAGTGGAGTGGCATACAGTGGAGTGACATAAACTGGATTAGGGTAAAATGGCTTTGCGTACAGTGTAATAGTGTAGCGTGAAGTCTCCTACAGTGATGAGGCAAAGAGTTGAGTGGCGCACAGTGGAATAGCATATAGTGGAGTGGCTATAGTGGCGTGGCGTATGGATGTATGTGAAATTTAGCAGCAATGTAGATTATGGTGTGCAGAGTAACACAAAACTGTGAATTGCTCTGCCTTGTGTTTCTCCAGATGTATCATTCAACGCTGGGCCACAATTGGTAAATTGCAAATATGACTTAAGTATTCTACTGCCCATGGGACATCATAAGTAATCTAGTTATTCAGCTAGGCCTTTGTTATATTTTAGGCCGTGGTATACCATGATAGCTTTACAGTATACTGTTGTATGTATATAAATTCACTGAAAAAAACAAAGGTTACAGGGAGGTTATAGTTAGGTTAAAAAGTACACAAACAAAACCATAGAAATTCAACAGTTACAGTTATTCTTAACTCAAGAAACTATAAGGTGTGCCCTGAGGTAACTATAATTCATGCACCCACCATGTACAGTTTTCTCATCACTAATTGTATTTTGAAATGTTGCAGTTATATTATGAATGATGTCAAATAAGATGTCATTACTGATGTAATATGTGGCGTAAGTAGCAGTGCATGGTGAGGGCAAACAACCCAAGTATGCATCCAGCCCAAAGCAGAGCAAAGCCTTTGACCATGTGCGGCAGGGGGTTGGCCTTGTAAGCATCCAACCCTGCATAGCCTTCAGCCATCTGCGGCGGGGTATAGCGGCCAGACCACTCTACGCCCCTGGTGGGGAGTTGAGGTTTAATTTTTTGTGAAATGAGTATCAGTGCCAGAATGCATCATGACCTGCTTATTTATCGAAGAAGTGGCCATAGTTTTGTGCAAAATGTCTACCCAACTGCAGTACTTTTTACTGGCTAATTAGTACGTGCTACCTCATTGGGTCAATGTATTGTGCATATTCCACACTACTGTACAGCTGCGTAATCTACCCTAAGGTAATGTCTCCAGTGACCTTGTGTGTCTGTAATTTTGACAATGGGATTGTTCCTTGAGCATCTACATACAGAAATCTGCAATGACATGAATCCTTGTGTAGAGAAGACAACAAGACTACAGACGTCTGAATCTCCATCAAATGGGTACTTCTTAATTATATGTAATAAGTGCTTCTTTGTGTGGTGGAGATCTGATCATATTCCTTTGCATCAAGATTTAGGGCCTGATTCTAACTTTGGAGGACGGTGTTAAACCGTCCCAAAAGTGGCGGATATACCACCTACCGTATTACGAGTCCATTATATCCTATGGAACTCGTAATACGGTAGGTGGTATATCCGCCACTTTTGGGACGGTTTAACACCGTCCTCCAAAGTTAGAATCAGGCCCTTAATCTCCAAAATCAGTGTGAAACGTGCTCAGGGGGCCTTTGGTAAGCTGCCCATCATCCTGGAAAAGGCATGAAGAAGTTGTATGCCACTAACATATATGTGGTGGGGCCAAACAGGCAGGACTTCTAGGTCATGTTGCATACTAGTAGTGGTTAACAGGGAGAACAGGAGATGATAAGAAAGAACCCACTCGTCAAGTCACTACTTTGCACTTCAAGGGATGGGGAAAAAGCCCCTGTTGTCCCTGCAGTTTCCCTGCCTCCAGCAGGAGCCGGCATTGCTCGAGCACGCAGGGAGCAGCTTAAAATGCTGCTCCCTGCATGTAGCGGCAATCCTTTCATCTGTTTTCCTCCTGACAGCGGGCAGGAAAACAGATCAAAAATCTGCTTCTAGCGGGCGAGAGCAGTTTGTCTGCTCTCGTCTGCTGGGTGCGGGCCTACAGTTTGCTCTTGTTTTGCTGGAGCTGTCAAAACTCCTGCCAAGGGGAAGTAAACTGCTATCTTCCAAGGGTGAGCACCTCGGAAGATAGAGTGCTGGCCCAGGGGCATTATGGCTCGAGGAGGGGGGCTGCCAGGATCCCTCTTTTAGTTTGCACAGGGCCAACCATGGGGAGGTGGTGGTACCCAGGGTGGAAAACAGCCTGAGGGTGGCCGCATGACCCACCTCACACTTTTCATTTTTGCCATGGCCCGTGGAGGTGGTGGTCTCGGGGCCAAATATGAATTGGGTGGGGGGCCATGTGGACCCCTCCCTCTTTTTGAGTAGTTTTGTGCCCTGGGGAGATGGCAGTTTTTAGAAATTAATCCCAGGGAGGTGGTGGTCCTTGGTGCTCAAAGTGCCCTTGGGGATTTGGACTGCATGCCCTCTCCCAATTTCTGAAATAAACATATGCCCCCAAGGACTGGCCCACCCAGGGGCTGAAAAAAAAACTAGCGTGGGAACATGCACTCTTTTTTTTTTCATTTTTCCCTGAATCTGTGGATCCACCATGGTTTCCACTAAAAAATGACAAAAAATGCTTTTTTTTGCTCTTGCGAGGTCCCTGAGGGACCCCAGCACCGGACCTAGAGGGTCAGGATATTCCTACCCTTCCCCCTTTTCTTATTTTTTTTAATTTTATTTTTTTACTTGACTGAGTCTGAGTCCCAAAATGGCTGTCAACACTTCCTGGTTGAATTGTTGACAGTCAACCAGATTTCAGCACAGCGGCTGTCGGATCCGCATCCCTAGATAGCTATATTTCTTTTTCCTTTAGTATCTTAAATACTACTGAACAGAGTTACACAAAATCACAAAAAACATGCCATCTGCCAAATTTGGTGTAATTCCGTACAGCGGAAAATCCCTAGGGAAATTGCATGGGGAAAAGCATTTAAGGACACCCGCTTTTTCTCAGCCCTCTGCTTGATAGATCACTCAAAACTTTCAATAGAGCAGCTGAAGTGAGTGGCGTTCTAGTTTTGAAACTTTTGTAAAGATTCGTCAAACAGCACCAAAGTTACTGGCAAAACAAAACCAGCTTTTCCTATGAAAACTAGGTCTCAACTATAACTACCTACTGGCAACCATCAGTAGGTAATATGTGTGTGTGGGTGTAAGTGTGTGTAGGTGTGTGTGTGTGTGTGTGTGTGTTACCTAATGACAGTCACCACTTGTTAGTTATAGTTAGGTCGGCTTTTCCATAGACAGAGCATTTTTTGATTTGCTTATATCTCTGGCCCCATTTGATGACTTCACGAAACTTTCCAAAAAAGGTTTATCCACCTCAGCTCCTTCCTGGAAAGTTACAGGGTGGTCCATCAAGCAAGGGAAAAGAAAAAAGTGGGGTCCCAAACCTAAAATCCCCAAGCATTTTCCATAGACTACTTTAGGCAGGTCTACATCAAAAACATCTGAACAGAATTACACCAAATTTGTCAGAAAGCTATAGTTTTGTCTGCAGTTTGTGCTTTTCATAATTTGAGGTAAATGTGTTCAGTAGTTTTTGAGAAATTAAGGTTAAAGTAATTGTTGTATATTTTGCCAGTTGGTCTAGTGAGAGTCCGCAAGCCTCTTGCGAGAGTGCAAAAGAAAAAATGGAGCACTGTGATTGGTCAGAAGGCCCACTTTTCCTGTGCGCCTTCATGATCTTGTGGGAGTGAGAGGCTCCCACGAGTCCCACGAGCGCTCCGATTGGCTGGCTGTCGGAATGTTAGAAATTAAATGGCCGCCATTACTGTTTACTATGAAAAATTGGAGATGTTGTGGAAATGAAGTACAAAAGGTATATAAAGGGCAGCAGAAAGGCTTGTTGCCCTACCAAATTTAGAGAGGAGGTGTCTAAGGGATATTTACTGTGAAGATAATAAATGTGTATTGTGTTTAACAAATTTTTACAATAGCAGGGAGGACATTCATATTAACTAATCGCAATTCTTCCTTAGGGTGTGCTCACAAGAATGTAAAAAATACTTCCTTTACATCTTCTATAATTAGTTTTTCTACCTTAATCAACATGTCTAATGTTCTATTTTGTTCAAAATTACAGTAAAACACTGTAGTTAACTTAATTCTAAATGTATGATCTTGCAATTGGTTCAAGAGAGCCAAACAGGTAGTACAGCCCTCTGGGAGTCCACGCAGGGGACTGCGCAACTGACATCCGTGAGAGCCATCACTTTAAAAAAAATAATATCCAACCACCTTTTATTCGCTACTCTACTATAGATCAGCATTAAATAATAATTGAAACATGATAACGAACTGTATAAACAGATTACCAAAAAATGTAGAATTTTACGATCTCACGAGCATCCCACAAGCTTTATGCAAGGCCTTTGCGAGAGTACTGATACCTCAAAAAAAGATTGCTTGTAACATGTCTCAATATCAAAGTTACAATAATGGAGCGAATAAACAAATAAACAATTTCTATTGAAATATTGAATATTTACGTGTTTAATACTCACACATATTTTATTTTAGATTTTGCAAACTGTGAACCACGACCTGTTATGTTACAATAAAAAAATCTTTTTACAAAATAATGTCTAAACAACATATACTATAAAGTCATTCTACCATATATAAATTCACAAAAATAAATAATTTACTTTAAAAAAATAAACCCTAACAATTCACTGAAAAACAGAGGTTAAAGTAATGTTATAATTAGGTGTAATAAAAATATCTTTTCAGTTGAAAAAATAGAACTTCACTGATAAAAAAAGGTTAATGTAACGTTATAGTTAGCTGAATTTCTCAGTGACAACGTTAACATTTTGAACTAAATAAACCACAGAAATTCAACAGTTATACTTAACAGCACTAACTATAACTTGTGCCCCTGACATGTACTGCTTATGACCTCACATATGGCATCACTCCTGACATATTCTGTGGCATCACTGATGACATCTTAAATGACATAATTGATGACATCACTGAAGACATCACTAATGACATAATCCAAACTTCACTTTCACACATATTGCTCTATAACTTAGAATGACATTAGTGGCTTGACAACAAGTACAAAACAGCTCAGGACAAAATCACCCATTACTACTGCCACCACACATACAACTCACTTGTAGTAAAACAAGCAGTGCATGCAACATTGAGCCAATATCACTTCTCGTCACAGTGCCACCACTCCCCTCCTGCTTTTGCATACTCTCATCCATCCAACTCTTGCTTTCACTAGTCCACACTTGCCTTTATACCCACATCTTTTGTTTTTACTGTGCAACAGACACCAGGATGTTGGGTCTCCTGCACCTCAGAAGCTCAAACAGTGGTCTCCTAGTAGGAGAATGTTGCCGTACAGCTCTACTCTCTTCATCACATCTTTTTTTTAAGTCTCTTTCTCTGTATTCTGCCACCTGAATGGTCTTTTTCAATACCTTGTTAAATAATTCCACCATTCCATTCACCTAGAGATTATACAAAGCACACTGTTTGTGAAATATTCTGCTTAAGTATTTATTTATTTCACCCCACACCGTTATCTGTAAGGATTGTATTCAGTATGCTCTCGGTGGTAAAAACATCTCTGAATAAACCTGTCACAACCCTGGTTTTCATTCCACTGGTGAAGTATACCTTCGGCCATCTGGAGAACATATCAGTCAGAACCAAAATATAATTTTGTTTACCACTGTAATTTATAGACACTAAAATATCCATAGCTACATTCTCCTAAGGGCATATTAGCAACTTCCTTATCAGTGTGGGCTTAACATGGGGTTTAAGTATTTTTTCACTCAACACATTCTTCATGGTTTTTGATCGCTATTTCTGCCTGAATAACTGTACATGGCTCAATATGAACTTTCTTTCATCTTGGACTTCCCATGATGTCTTTCATGTGCCATTTCAACTACCTTACCCCTGCAGCCCTATGGTGCAATCAATCTTGTTCCTCTAAAAATTAATTCAACCCTTTCTGACAATTCATCTTTGACTCACCTGAAGTTGTCAGTTCTCACTAAATCCTCATTTACTCTTCCACCCACAACCCCCTGCAATAACTGATTGAAGATTACTTCAGCTTTCCATCTCACCTCTGTGGCTCTGTTTTCCTAGATGCTACACACATATTCAGGCCCTGCTCTTCTTCCTTTTATGCCTTCCTAGACACCAATCTAGACAAGAATTTGATGATGTGATTCCTTATGCCTCTAATGTACATCACTTCCAAATGGTATTCCACCCACTTAACTTTTCTGCTGCACACTGCATGAATCCCTTTCTTGGTGAAAACTTTCCCTTTTTTTCCTCAGTTTTGATCTTAAATATGTTGCCCCAAAACAATTTTCTCAGCTTCTTCACCTCCAGTGGATCATCAAAGCCCCTCTTTCTATTACAGAGTATCACTGTTAAGGTTCTCTCATTCTCTGAAACTGTCCTAGCTGATTAGCCTCTAACACAGCATTCAGTTCCTTAAGACTAGCATCTGCTATCAGCATTGACTTAGCCATGGGTTCATACACTTCAAAAGAGGGCTGAGGTTAGCTCACTCTTCAATCCACAAAATGTTTCTTTGTAGTGTGAATCTCACACAATAATCTCCTCCTTTTTAATAGACTTGTCATGCTCTTTGTCTTTCTTGCATACTCAAGTATGGATTTGTTAAAATATTCACACATAACTAGAAAACATGTTATTTCCTCTTTATTGGTGAATGAAGCCATTCGCCGTATAGTATCCACCAACTGACTTTTGCATCTTTTTCTGTTCCCGAATTTTTCATGTCCATTAGACTTTCCTAATAACACTTTGTCATAACCACTTTCAGAGTTTCACGGGGCAGGGGCTACTTCACCCAACCATGGGGGTTGAGGCATTTTACTCCTGATGTCCCGCTGGCCGACTTACTATGGGTCCTGCAGAACTGGGGCAAGTACCCCTTCAGCACTTGTCTCTCAGTAGTAGTGTAGGTCGAGCAGTCCAGGGCTTCTGGAGGTGGGTGAGGGTTGATGCAAGGGGATGAAGACAGACTCACAACTTTATTAGCAGCGATAAATAATTGTTCAGTCAAATGCCTGCTTTTATGAAAAAAAGAGTGCAACATACACCAACAATATACACAGTCTCCTGAGGTAGGGGTTCTAGTGTTCAATAGGCAGGTCCCTGAGTCTCACTTCCTTGACAATAACGGTAGTGGTTAATCCCCTTTCACTATCGACAACATTCAAGTTAAACCCTACTAGTAGTCAGAATATCAGGACTCCGACTATTAGAAAAGCCAAAGTGTTCAGGGCCCAAGGCAGCATGCAGCAGAACAAGTTCCCTTGGGGTCTTCTGGACCTGCAATCAGTCTTACCTGCTCTTGCAGGGTTTGCACTACCTGAGTCCCAGGGAGTCTTTCACTCTCATACGGTGTGGTAATTGCAGTGGCTGCTGACGGTGAGTATCACTTGTGGCTCTGCAGGGGCAGCAGCTGGGTGGTGAACATGGCCCTCTCTGCAGGGTCACCCCCAAACTTTTTGCCTTCCTCCTCCCCTTTTTGCTGAATTTGTTTTCCTTGCCTTTAGCAGTCTAGGCACTTTACCACTGCTAACCAGCGCCAAAGTGCAGGTGCTCTCTGTTAAAACATGGAAACATTTACTTATACCCAATTGACATATTTAATTTACTTATTAGTCCCTAGTCAAGTGCACTAAATGCGCTCAGGATATGTAAATTAAATGCTACTAGTGGGTGTGAAGCACAGATTGTGCCACCCACTTAAGTAGCCCTTTAAACAAGTCTCAGGCCTGCCATTGCAGAGCCTGTATGTGCAGTTTAAACTGCCATTTTGTCCTGGCAAAGTACACCTTTTGCCAGGTTCAAACTATCCTTGTTAATACATATATGGACCCTAGGGAAGGCCCTGGACAGCCAGAAGGGCAGGACACAATGTATTTAAAAACTTGTACATGTATTTACATGTCCTGGTAGTGAACAACTCTTAACGTTGTTTTTCATTACTGCACGGCGTTTTTCTCCCATAGGATAACATTGGACCTGCCTTATTATATTTTGCAAGTGTACTTTCCAAATGGAAGGAGATCCTAAATCCTAATTTTAAATCCTAACATATGTCTGATTTTAAATTGCAATTCTGAAAATACCACGTTTAGAAAGTTGGCATTTTCTTGCTTTAGCCTTTGGGTGCCTGTAGCCTGTCTCTGGTCACATGACTGGGAGTAGAAGGCAGTTAGTTGTGTGTATTCCTCCTAGACAGTCATACACAATGGGAGCTTAAGTGTGACTTAATAGGCCATAACTGGCAGGATGGAATGGAGGATCTGGACCCAGCCTCACTCACACCTGAATAGGCTGTGTCCTGCCCCCAAACAAAGGGCCGCATACCCCCTGTAGTTAGTCTGGACACAGGGCAGAGAGTGCAGGACATCTGTGCACTTCAAGAGCATGCCTTTGAAGTCTCCCCCACATCAAGGGCACCAGTAGGAATAAGAACTGGACCCCAGACACCACCACCTCAGTACACTTCTGGACTTGCAGATTCTCTGCCAGGAAGAGGGAATGCTCTGCTGCTGAAGGACTGGCACTCCACTAGACTGTACTCTACTGGATTGCAGCTTTGCTGTGCTGGCTGATGCCTGAAAGTGAGATGGACTGGACCTGCATCTCTCCAACCCAGACCTCAGAGTGACTCCAAAGACTAGTTGGCTGGCCTCCTGATCTGAAGCCTGAGAGACATAAAAGCCTTCCAACCACCTTGCTTCTGCACTTGGACTCTGTGAGTCGACCCTGCAAAGTAGCCCTAACGTGCTTTCCAGTGGAACCAACACATCCTCTCTGTTGAGCGGTGCATCCCTCAGAAGAAGTGATGCATCTCCTCACTAAGCGGCTCATCCTTGAGCAGGTCCTATGCATCGCAGCTGCTGCTTGGATTGGACCCAGCGCAGAAGACTCGCATCTCAGCTCTATCCCACATCTTGGGCTTGATGCATCATCTTCAGAATCACCACTTCACAGTGATTCCAGGAAGCAGCTCCTCAAGTTCCTCATCGACGGCAGCCACAACAACGATTCCAAAGCTCTGCTTTGCAGCTTCATGGCTCATCAGAACTGATGGTTCACATCGCCTTGGCAGCGCAACACATCACCAACGCCGGCCTTCGTATCGCAAGCCTCTGTCGATGGGATTTTTGATATCGACACAACAGCATCGCCGTATCTTGGAACCAATGCATCGCATTGGGTGCATGACGCGTCTTTGTCTTAGGCCCACACTGCGCTCTGCAACCAGGATTTAAGGTACTTTGTTCAGCAGGCCTAACTGGGTCCCTGTAGCCGGTACCATACTCAATCCCAGTCTGCCTGAACTTTTGAATTCTTCCAGGTGCGGTCAGACCAGATATCCCCCCTTGGCGCTTTTTTGCTTCTAAACGCTATTCTAAAGTTATTCCTTAAAAACATTATCACTCAAGTGCTACTGATTGGATTTTTGTCATGTTGGTCTTGTTTTTTTGGCATGGGATCCTTTCTGTGTGGCGTTTTCACTGTTTTATTGTTTGAAGTGTTGAACAAATACTTTACATATTGCCTTATAGTTAAGCCAGACTACCCTGTGCCAAGCTAACAGAGGGTGAGCACAGGTTAAGTTGGGGTTTACCTGTGCCTTACCCTGCCAAGAACTGTGGTTGCTGTTCGACCAGGGCTCATATCCCATTCAATCAACAAACCAATTTCTCACACTGGGCATCTAAGGCGCTTCCTCTGGTGAGATGTAAGTTCCTCTTAACCTTCTCACAGGTGGGGGGGTGATTGCTTAGGTTCTGATTCTAAGTCAGGCTTGGGCAAGCACAAGTCACCATGATGTCCTCTCCTCTCAACTACAGCGGGACCAGGCAATGTCCCTTGGTCTTCATGGTGAAGCACACAGTTGATGGCATAATCAGCAAACCAGTAAGTTCATCTTCACGACGGCCCTCTCTGGCATATGGGGTGGCCAACTACACTCCCCACACTTGCTACAACCTGATCAGCATAGCAGTCAATCTTCACAGTGGCTCCCTCTGGCATCCAGGTTCACCAACTTGAATCTGAAAAGGGGCGACAGCATGATAGGTGTAGCAACCATCTTAGTCTTTAAAGTTTATGTTGGGGGTCTCCTTCCTTTTGAAGTGCCCACTCCTCTGTCCTGCCCTTCCTCCAGAAAGCAGTCTGCCACAGCAGGAGCAACTCCAAAACTCATAGCACAACAACACAGGCCATGGGAGTAACTAGAGGTTCACACATGAATGTTGGCCACAGTGATATGTGCATCACAATATTACCTCAGGGCCTCGTCTCTACTCTTTATGATTCTCTTATCAGTCCTGAGATGTGCTCAAGCCCCTTTCCAGTGATCTCTGCATGAATCAAAGAGCAACATTCAAAGTGTACTGAAGAGTTTGGCTCTTCTTCTTCCAGTGTGCATCCCATCCAGCTCTCAGGAATGCAACAATTCATAAATCTGTCTGGGTGGATTCCTCTACCTCTCCTACCTCCTTATGCTCCTCCAGTCAGCCATGGGTCTCTCAAAATGAAACTCAATGTGTTCCATTTATTGTATCATTCACAGGCCCACATACCTACAACACACACATGCAACCAGAAATGTGCTGCACAGTGCGTGCTACACACTAACTTGATGTAGGCAAGGGTGAGCTAAGCACACAGCAGAGGAACTTTACATGAGTGAGTCTGTAGGCCTCACTCTAATGACACAGGTAAAAAGGCCTGTTCACTTCCACTGGTCACTACATGGTATACTGCCACCATGGTGCTAATTCTACTTAAATACAGGCATAGGCAGTAGCCTTTCACCACTATGAGTATTACGGCACCCCTACTATTCCAACAAGACCACAATCCATGAAACAGGCCTGAGTCATGGTGCACAAGTATGATCCGTGTTAGCCCATTGCAACAATAATCTGCACCAGGGAGCCAGACAATGCTGTAGCTGTGACACTCAGGGCAGGGTTGTACGTCTGTCATTATAAGAAGGACTTTCTGTCCCAACACACTCATTTACCTGCAACATGATTTCATTACAGTCTATTTCTGTGGCTTCCATGTCATGCTCCACATCCACTACCCCCTCTTTCCCTTTGCCAGACTTGACCCTACAATTGCTGGCATAATGGCCTTTCTTTCTACATACCTTACACCCCCACCTTCCACACAGGACACACTTTACTGTTCGTCATTGCCACATTTGAAGTATTTGTCCTGCAATTCTCTTGTTTGATCGTGTTTAAAAATCTATGATTTCACAACTTCCACCTTCTCAATCTTCAATGTATCTTTCCTGATCTCCTCTCCACATCAAATGTAATGCTTGATCTATTTGCAGTGCAACACCTCGTCCAAGCTTGGGTCACCTTTCTACTACAATCCTGCTTTGATCTTCTCAATGTTTTAATCCAACATGAACAGATCACTTATTTTTCCCTCAAAAGTGCTCCGGAATTTACAGGAGGAAGCCAGCTTTCTTAAATCAGGTATATCCATCTCTCGCTTTCTCTATCTCGCTCTGACCCTGTTTCCAAAATTATATCTCTCAAAAATAGTGCTTACCTTGGGAAGATAATACAAATCATGGTTTTTGCAACACATATCATTTTCACGGAGCCCTGGGACCTCAATAGGAGATGGGAAATGATCATAAACTTCCTGACCCTTTTAACCTAATCACACAAGGAATAATGCAGCCCTCATTTCATCACTTAGAGAAGTACCACAAACACTGGCAGAACACTAAAAACCCTTCTTGCAGTTTTGACATTTTATGTCAGGCTTAAAACGGGGGTGTTAATTAAAACGGTGGTGCAATTGTCACTGCGGCTTCAAGCAATTAATAACAAACACACACACACACATAGATATATATTCACCACAAAGTAGCAAAAAACTGCAAACTTTCAAACGTTACTGGTCTAAGATATTTACTATATTTTACCCTGTTTAACCCTTACACTACTGCACATGCCAATAAGCTGGCAAACCCTTGCCCTGAAGAGTACAATTTGATCTCCATCGCTGCCATTCTACCAACACTTCACAGAGCATAGGGACAGATGTACGAAATTCCGGCATTGCGACTCGCAAATGGCGACTCGCACTGCCGGATGCAGGATGGTGTCCCTGACACCATCTGCGACTCGCAAGGGGGTCGACCCCCTTGAGACTCGCAGCACTCACAGGGATGGTGGCCTGCTTTTTAAATAAAGCAGTTTTTTTTTTGTAATGCAGCCCGTTTTCCTTAAAGGAAAACGAGATGCATTACATAATGAAAAATGAAACGTTTCAGTTTAATTTTTTCAGTGCAGGCAGTGGTCCATAGGACCGGTTTCAGGGTATCACTCTTCATCAGCCAGGCTACCTTGAATCTAGTGGCATAGCAAGCATGGGACCCACGTCTGGGCATACCCTTCCCTCCTGGGGCGACAATGTAAAAACAACAACAGATGATGGATGGAATGCAGAGAGAATCAAATATTCACCCCTAGTCACAGATTTGGGTTTAATCCATCAGTTTTTTTGCTTGCCATGCCATTCGAGTTCGGACCCAGCCATATGCAAATCAGTCTTGACCCTGTTCCCCATGGGAACAGTACAGCCCGAACTGCCAGGCCAGGTCCTCCCTGAGCCAGAACCAAGCATCCCGGGACTTAATTGATCCTGGGAATTAATTGATTCGCCTGTTATTTCTCTGCATCTTAAAGACAACCTTGTATTGTGCTGATTTCAGCATCGATTAATCTCTATTGTGACACCAAGGTGGTAATTACGAGTTTTGCTGAACTGAGGACCACCATGTTGGTGGTGGCAGTCATACCGCCAACAGGCTGGAGGAGAAGACCGCTGAATTATGACCATGGAGGTATTCCCAACAGAATACATTTAAACAACCTCCGGCACCGCCAGTGCGGTCAGGCCGCCACTGTTGACAGTAGCCACCTGCAGTCCGGCAGAGACCATGTTACCTGCGGACATATTACAAGGCTGCACACTGCCAAAGTTTCCACCGCAGTCGCACCACCACGGAAACCCTGGTGGAAACCAACAGTATAAAAGGAGAGGCTCATCTTCTGGAACCCATACCCATCCGGAGCCGCCATGGAACCAGAACTACATGTCTTCCCGCTGCTCCTGCTCGCCCACCGACTTCAGAACCAGCAACGATGACAGCAACTGTGAGTACACACACTTATCTGTCACTGTTGCAAAATGTCAAAGTACCTACGCACACAATTGGGAACAGGTGTCAAGGGCGACACTCACACGTAACCTCACACTGACACAAACACTCACACACAGTCACATATACACATGCACATACACAGAACCCACACTACGGCCAACACACACACATGGCTGAAACACACACCAACCCCCAGATACACAGCACCGGCACAGTCACACACAACAACATACAACACCACCAAAAGACACAACTACACCACAACCGCAACACCACCAAAGTATCGTCAAGCACCCACACTACACACCACCACTTGACAAATTATACATACAACACAACTTAACAACACCAGAGCACGAACACACACAATCACACATCCAAAAAACGAGGCATACGTCATACCCCGCAAACACACATCACAACAGATCTGACATACCAATCTCAACACACACGCACACAGTAAAACCACTCAAAGGCACACAACACTGCAAATAACACATGTCAGCACAAACACCACACAATACCAACACAACAACATGTCTCCAAAATGCACATGCCCATCACACAATACACACCCATTACTGGGGACAAATGCTATGCACACAACCACATAGGCTGTCCAGACACAACTGGTAGCACAACCACCACTCACACAAAACCTACTCACACACAAACAAAATCAGCCAAGACCAAAACTGGCCTAGGGAAATACAAGCAGGACAAAGATGTAACCTTTGGTCCAGCAACAGGTTGGCCATGATATATATGTAAATTGAGAAATATAAATATATTAATATTAACATTTACAAAGAATAAGGCCATAGGCCAGTCCAACCATACAAGTGCAGTTTGCACATTTGTCAATAGTAAGTGCCCCAACTTGACTCCTAACTGCCATTTAACCTCCACAGGTAGGGGCATTAAGGGGGTGGCAGGCACCTTAGGGATTAGGGGGCGCTGGAGGAAGGATTCGGGCTTAGGGTTGGGAGGGGGATCTTTGGGCTTGGGGTTGGGGGGGCTTAGGTCTAGGCTTAGGGGAGGGTTGGGAACTCTTGGGAGGGGCAGACTTCTTGGTGGGGAGGGCATGGCTACTTGCAGGGGGGAGGGGGGTGGTGGAGGTGGAAGAACTGGACCTGGGGAGGGACACAGAGTGTTTTGGGGTCACATAGGGTCAGAGAGGAGAAAGAACATTTTCAACTTTCAAGCTTTCTTTGAGACATGGGGATGGTCATAGCAAAAGGGTTTGGGTGTGTAGAGGTAGGGAGTGGTTGTCTGAGGTGTTTTGGTGGATGTTGTCGGTACATGTGTGTGTGAGGTATGCTTGTGGGTGCTGGGTGTCTGTTGGGTGGGTGAGTGTGGGCATTTATGTGTCTTGGGAGGGGGTGGAGGTGCTGGGATATGCGGTGGTAGAAGGGCGACTGTCTATTGGGGTGGTGACTGCAGGCATAGTGGATGTGCTACATGTAGGCATGTCTGTGGTTGTGGTGCCTGCGGATGTGGTGACTGGGGAGGATGTCTGAGGGTCTGTTATTGTGCTGATTGTGGGTAGGATAGGTGGGGTGGCTGTATCAGTGAACGTTGGTGTGGTGACTGCAGGTGTGTCAGGTGTTGTGTATGTGATGCTGGGTGTGGTGGAGGTATCAGGGCAGGTAGTGACTGTTGATGTGTCTGCAGGTGTATGTTGCTTGTGTGCATGCCCGTGGTGGGTCCTGTGGTGCTTCAGTTTGTCAGCGCTACCCTTGGATGTTGAGGTGGATGCATGTCTGTTTGTGTGCTGTGGCTGGGTCAGGGAAGAGGGATTAGGGTTTGAGAAGAGGAAGGTGGAGGGGGGTGGAAGACAAAGGGTGACTGGCTGCCATCAGTGTTGAGGCCAGAGACTGAAAGGATCTCTGTAGGCCAGCCAGTGCACCGTGAATGCGCTCCAGGAACGCATTACTCTGTTGTATCTGAGTTGCCAGTCCCTGGATGGCATTCACAGTGGTTGACTGACCCACAGAGTAGGACCTCAGGAGGTCAATAGCCTCCTCACTGAGGGCAGCAGGGCTGAAAAGGGCAGGGGCAGAGGTGCCGGCGGCAAAGGAGACACCCACCCTCTTGGGTGAGCGGGCACAGACAACTGGATGGGACCTACAGGGCAGTGGTAGAAAGGGGGGTGGTGGACAAAGATGGTGCTGGGTTGGTCCCAGATGGGTCCGCCACTGCCAGGGACTGTCCACTGGAGGAGGATTCCGAAGATGATTTGCTGGATCCAGTCTCCCTGTCACACTCCCCTTGCCGTCCACTGGGTCTCAAGCTGTTGGTTATATCAGCACTCCGCATCCCATGGCCGGCAGCATCCCCGTTTGCCTGTGTCCCGTCTTCTTTACCTACCAATGCTGATGCACACAAATAGAGAGAGGGAGGGAGAGACAGAGAAGGAGAAAGAGGGTCATCACATTCTTCACATACACACATTACAACATGCACATCTGTAGGTATACATCTCCTGGCTAGGAATTCTCAAATTGAAACCCATAGATCCTACATCATGTCAAAACATGTTACTCTTATCACCCCATTTGTCATCTATCCCACTGACATCATAATCCATGTAAAGTAGCACAACTGGAGCATCCCATCAAATCTCCTGTAAATCTGTCAGTATGCTCATCTTGCCCTAGCTATAGCTAATATTTCATCCTAATCCAGGTCATAGCTCTCCATAATCTTATCACCTTTAGGAAATGCAGTTGATTGATAACACCATGTCATGCATATTCCGAATCTGCACCTGACCAGTCCGTGTCCATAAGTCATGTCCCATGCAAGTAAAGGCAACTCTATTCACAAACAACACAGCACCTGCCTTTCCAATCACATGCCTAGCTGATCCCTCTGTACACATATGACACAATGGCTACATTCTCTGAAGACACACCATGTGGCAGCCCGATACAGGTGCCATCATACTTTTACTTTCCATGTCTGGAGAACAGCTATGTCACTACATGTACTAAATCTTAGAGGAATAGCAGTAGTCACTATTCACAGATATTCCATTTCACACCATAAATGCATGTACAGCTGCAGTGGCCTACCTAGCACACATGAGACATCCATTGATAATCACAGAGAGCATAGTTACAACAACTAAACAAAGGACAGCCTACTAATTCCTAATAGGGGACATTACATTCCGCCTGACATGCAGATAGAGATCCACAAAATAGCAACATGAGTACACCAACATCACTCACACCATTCCTGACATGTGATTTCCAGTAGCTAAGTCCAGACAACACACATATCCCACTGAAAAGACAGGTACATATGGACCTACACAGCTGCCATTGCACTGACAACATATCCCACAACAACAGCACCTGTATGAGAAATAGTAGTACAGCTAAACCATGACATCTTGAAAAATGAGGTGAGCTAAAATAAATTTCTGTCCAAACTGCCCACATCAACTAGGCTGAGGATAGCAATGATTGTCCCACTCAACAAGATCTGCTTCCAAGTAACCATTGTGCCATGATGTAGGCAGCTAATAGCATATGTAGCACTCTTATTAGTAGGGCATTGGTACATATAGCATGGACATTGCACATTGTCAAAGCAGTGGACAGCCTAACCACTTACTGCCTCTAAAACAAAGGCATTGGGATAAAAGTGATTTGCCCACATTTCAATGGCATGGAAATGCATAGTTAGGGCAAACAGACAAACTCAGACACCCATAGTTGGATGTCCTTCTGTTACAACATTCACATACCCCCATAATATGAATATGAAGGGACAATGGGGACACCTCCACAAACCCATATGAACAGCCCAGTCCTGTCCATACCTATTGACTGAATGAGATGCCAGCTTCAATACCTGTGCCAGGACAAAAAGTAATTAGGCTGTGTACCAAATATGTCAGGTACTATGTAGCAAATACAGCTGATCTTTACAGATGGGAGTTGTCTGACACCTTAGAGCTACATATTCATATATTCTGAGTAATGGACCTGGAATTACTAGATGGGTTGGATGAAACAGCAGCTTACATATATATATTTGGCTGGGTAGAGTAACACATGTGGCACTGTCAATTTTGTATCTCCACATGCAGTCACAGATATTCCTTCACACAGGTGATCTAAACATACACATACGCAACACTAAGGCCAGATCTCCATCTTTTAGTCAGGCACCTTGAGTACTATGTATTCCCAGTAGTCAACATACATGGAGCACCTATAGCACAGTGTCACAGCTGCTAAAGTGTGACAGCAAACACCTAACTACCAGAGTAAAGTACATGGAGTCAGTCAGTACTTACCCCTTGTGGCTGTTGTGCTGCCCTCAATCGCCCATCCACCTCTGGGTAGGCCACCGCCAAAATGCCATTGGGGGGGTCAGAGTCCGATGGGAGGACATCCTCAGCTGGGCCTCAGCGTCTTCCGGGCCCAGCGTCTCAGGTCCTCCCACCGCTTTCTGCAATGGGTGCTCTACTGGCTGTGGACCCCCAGGGTCCACACTTACTTGGTGATGGCACGCCAAATCCCCTTCTTCTGATGCTGCTAACCTTCGAGGATGACACACACAAAATGAGAAAGTCATGTACACATGCACCATACCAACAGGAGTAGTCAGTACACATTATTCACAGCAAGTAGGCATACATATCCATAGTCTCTGCATACACGTCTTCACATTATGCCATCTCCATGCATCAACACCCTCACAAGGTCACATGCCCAATGCACCGTCACACAGAACACCTATCACACATATCTAGGACATTGGACTCACCTCCTTCTCTGGTGCCCCATATATCTGTCTGTACAGGGGTAGAACCTCCTCCACTAGCCTCTCAAGCTCTTCCGGGGTTAAGGCGGGGCCCTATCACCTGCAGGATGTGGCATGATGGTTCCCAGAGCCAGTAAACAGCAGCTCATGTCATGGAGGTCTTGCTGACAACAGTGTCAGGAATCAAATGAGCAATAGTGCAGAAGATGGCAGTCACGGCCTCCACATACATGACCATCACCGCCGGCGGACATCGCCATTGACCCAAGTACGCCAAAAGCAGCAATGTTTACCAATGGCAAGTTAAATGGCGGTTGCGACAGCTTACCGCCATGACGACTTCTGCTGGTGGACTGAGGACACTTCCACCTTTCCATTACAGTAGATCAGACACCTGCCATTTTGGGTACATTTCATAGACAGAAGTGTTTACTAATCTTCGTCATTCACTTACTCCCCTAAAATGCTGTATATCTGTATGTAGTGCCATCACGTTTGTGTGACATATTGTCCTAATGTGAAGTAAAAGCTGTGTTGAGTGAGTAAATATGGTGATAACTATGTACAGCTACTCAGAGGTTCATACTCCACGGGAAGATATTGATTGATTCCAAAACATATGTGTGACTAGTGCAGGACAGCTAAGTCTTACACACATATGCTCTAACATTAGTATCATATGTACAATCCCATTGTCGTAGTTGCCAATGTGCACCAAGGAGGGTGAAATCGATGCATATCTTTTGGCTGTACTGTATATTTTAGATGTGCTAGGCATCCTCTACAGATGTTAGGTGTGAGGTAATAAACAAAGTGTACATCATGTGTGCATACTGCATAACTTATAGTATTTTAACTTCTCTCAACATAGTTATCCTGCCATGAGGAAAGTAAGACAGCCACCAGTGTACCGTCCGCTAGTAGACCTGGACACTATGGAAGAAAGGCATGTCATCTAGAAAAATTGTCTTAATCGTCATACCATCATGGATGTTTGTACCCAGTTGGAACCAGATCTGATGCCTGCCATTCGCAATCCCTGTGGTATACCTCCCATCACTCATCTTGTCAGTGCTACACTTCCTGGCCACAGGCTCCTTTCAGAATACAGTGGTTTTAACAGCAGGGATCTCTCAGTCCATGTTAGGTCTGGTTTTGAAGGATGTACTGTGTGCATTGTTGAGGCACCTGGACAGCTACATCAGGTTTCCCCTCTGAGCGGATTTGGCCTGTGTGAAGGCAGACATTTATGAGATGGGACACATTCCTTATGTGGTAAGAGCTACTAATGAGAGCCATGTTACCTTCGTCCCTCGCAGTGCCAATGAACCGGTGTATAGGAACAGGAATACTGACTTCAGGTGATGTGTCTGGCAGACCAGTACATCTCACAAGTCACAACCAAGTATCCAGGATCTGTGCATGATTCCTACATCATGCGGGAAAGCAATGTCCCACAGCTAATGGTACGACTCCAAACAGAGAGGGCCTTGCTGGTTTGTAAGTTTCCATTGCAGTGTGTGTTTGTGAGTTATGTCTCCTGTCATCCCAATATAGCCAGTCCCACATACATTTTTTAGTTGTTCAACCACGTGTTCACAAGTGACTCAGGCTATCCAAACCGTCCTTGGCTGTTGACACCAGTGAGGTACCCATAAACCCCAGGGGAACTCCTTTACAATGAGGCCCACATGAGGACATGGTGTGTAGACAAGCGAACATTTGGGCTCCTGAAGGCAAGATTCAGGTGCGTGGACCTATCTGGATGAGCCCTCCTCTACTCACCCCACAAGGTATGCCAAAATATCGTTACCTACTGCAGACTCCACAATCTAGCCCTGAGACGTCAGATACCATTGATAGCAGATGAGGGGGAGGCAGCTGGGCCAGTGGCTGGAAATGCTGATGCTGCAAGTGATGAAGAGCCAGAGGAAGAAGCAGGTGACTCTAGAACAGATCACATCAATCAGTACTTCAACTGACATACAGGTATGTGAAATGGACCTTTTGTTGTGATGAATGTGTACAACTTGAAGTAGATGGCTGCCATTGCACCTCCTTTCTTTCTTCATTAGTAGGGGTGTCATGAGCTCCAATGCCTATGTGTGAGTTGTGGATGCAGACTGATAGATTGTAATGTGTACAGGACAGAATGTTCTGCTCTTTCATGTATTGTTACAGCAGATGCTAACATATACTTCTGGTTCAGGAGCCAATGGTAATTGCTGACAGACATGAGAGGTGTACCTGACGGATACCTGGTAAAATGAGTTTAGTTTCAGTGGGGTGGTACCTTGATAGTTTATCCTTCATACAAGTAGGGTGGTAAATGTTTAGTCCTTTTCTTTTACCTGTAGGGTTGAGGAGGATGTAAAATGGTGTATAACATGTCATGTGAAGTTTGCGGCATATGTGTGAAGGTTGGATCATGGCCTCTCGCTTCACAATGGGTGCAGTACATTGTGATAGCCATGGGACCTAGATGAGTTTGTGTTCTAACTTTGCTGTCCAAGGTGCATGTAACTGTATACTGCCATAGGTGAGTAACAACCCTACAGGTATTGGGCCAATGTTAGTGTATGTTTTATGTACTGGGTTCTTCTGTCATGTTCTTTGTGTGTTGCATGGGATATGTGAATTTGTAGCTATAGTATAGGTATGTGAAGATCCTCTACCTGGTGATATAGAAGACCTATCTGTGTGCCCCTGCTTTGTAGGTAGTTTACCATGAGCCTGACTTCTATAACCTGTTTATGTGCCTTGTATGATACCATAGCTTACATCCTGATGTACTCTCTGCCATGCTCTATTTGCAGATTAGAATACTGACTATACAATGGTGTTGACCTGGATTTCAACCTCTCTGAAACCTGTCCTGTAACATTTCTGTTGTAATGTGTCTCCTGTTGAGGCGTCTGATGACCATTACACTGGCTGTTCGATACAGGGGGGCATGACCAGACCACAGTTGCCATGCATGACTATTTTACATTGATAGAATGGGGTCTCTAGTTGGCAGAGGTGTACACACTTGTGTAAATAGGGATCACAATCCTAGTCAGGGTAAGTCACACACAATTCAAATTATCTTGTGCCCACCCTCTGGTAGCTTGGCACTGAGCAGTCAGGCTTAACTTAGAAGGCAATGTGTAAAGTATTTGGGTAATAAATCATACAGTAACACAGTGAAAACTCTACAGAAAGACACCACACAAGTTTAGACAAATATAGGATATTTATCTGATTAAAATAAGGTCAAAACTATCAAGATTTGATAATCACAAGTTGAAATATCACTTTTGTAATGATAAGAAGAGTCTTAAGCTCTTAAAAGCAACAATTGTCTCTTGCAAGCACAAGGTACCTGGTTTGCATCAAAATTACGCGCATGAGGACCGCAGAGGAGGAGATGCATGGAAAAAGGTAGGTGTGCATCGGATTTTCAGGTGCACACAGATGATGCATTGATTCTTTTCCGCGCAGCAATGGCTTTGCTTTGAATTCCGGCACGCTGGCTTGAATCCTCTTTGCGATGAGGGGCCTTTTGACGCCCAGGGAAATCCTGGGGGTGCAGGGCAAAGTCACAGCTGTTGCGCGATCCTGTGGGTAATGCGGTGGAATTTCTGCCACACGGCTGGCACTGCGTTGATTCCTCTTGCAGGAAGTCGGACTACGTCATTCCGGCTCAGCGATGCATCGATCCAGTGGGCTGTGCGTCGAAGTTCCAGTCGCAACGTTGGTGCTGTATCGATCTCCACTCGGGGAGGCGGGCTTAGTTGTTCCGGTTCGGCGATGCAGTAATTTACTCACTGCCGGACAAGCTGTGCATCGATTCTGGCAGGATGTGTGTCGATTGTCACCACACAAGGAGTTTCTTACAGAGATGAAGTCTTTTTGGCCCTGAGGCTTCAGGAACAAGGAGGCAAGCTCAGTCCAAGCCCTTGGAGAGAACGTTTCAGCAGAGCCAGAGGCCAGCAAGGCAGCAGGGCAAAAGCAAGGCAGCAGTCCTTTACAGCAAAGCAGTCCAGGTGAGTCCTTTGGGCAGTCAGGCAGCTTCTCTTGGCAGGTTGCAGGTTCTGGTGCAGAGTGTCTATCCCAAGAAGTGTCTAGTTTGGTAGGGTCAGGGACCCAGTTTGTATACCCCAAAGTGTCTTTGAAGTGGTGGAGACTTCAAAGAGTGGTTTTGAAGTGCACAAAGTCCCCTTTCAGTACAACCCTGTCTGCCACGGTCCCAGTAGGGGGTTTGGCAGTCCTTTGTGTGAGGGAAGGCCACTGTGCTTTGAAATGTAAGTGCCAGGCCCTCCACCCTTCCAGCCTAGGAAGACCTGTTCAGTATGCAGATGTGGGCAGGTGTGACTAAGCATTCTGTGTTTGAGGTTGTCTGCGTGAAATGCACAAGGGAGCTGTCAACCAGCCCAGCCCAGACATGGATTGGATACAGGCTGTAAGGCACAGAAAGAGTTAAGTTAAAAGAAATGCTCACTTCCTAAAAGTAGCATTTCTAAAATAGTAATATTAAATCCAACCTCACCAGTCAGCAGGATTGTGTATTACCATGCTGGTCATACTAAAAATGACCTGTTTAATGCTTTCTAATAAGAATCTACCACTCAAACAGTTTATGGAGTAGCCCTATTGTTGGCCTATGAAAGGAGCAGTCCTCACAGCACTGGGAAACGAATGTAGAAGTTTTCCACTACCAGGACATATAAAACTCACAAATATATGTCTTGCCTTTTACCAACACAGCGCCCTGCCCTTTCGGTTACCTAGGTCCTACCTTAGGGGTGACGTATATGTAGAAAAAGGGGAGTTTAAGGCTTGCCAAGTACTTGTAAATGCCAAGTCGAAGTAGCAGTGAAATTGCACACACAGGCCTTACAATGGCAGACCTGAGACATGGTTAAGGGGCCACTTATGTGGGAGGCACAATCAGTGCTGCAGACCCACTAGTAGCATTCAATTTACAGGCCCTGGGCACATGCTGTGCACTTTACTAGGGACTTACAAATAAATTAAATATGCAATTGGGTATGAGCCAATGTCACCATGTTTTAAGAGAGAGAGCATATGCACTTTAGCACTGGTTAGCAGTGGTAAAGTGTGCAGAGCCCTAAAACCAGTAAAAACAGTGTCAACAAGTGGAGTGAGGCAGGCAAATAGTTGGGGGTGACCACCCTGAGGGTGTCAGTTCTAACATGTGTCCCCCCCCAGATGAAAGTGGGGAGAGCTACCCAACCTCTTGGGAGCTCTCATCGCTAAGGCGGAAGTATCTGGAGAGACCATCAGCATTGGCATGGTCAGTCCCAAGGGCGATGCTCCACTGTAAAGTCAATCCCCTGTAGGGAAATGGACCACCTCAAGAGTTTAGGATTTTCACCCCTCATCTGCATGAGCCATCTGAGGGGTCAGTGGTCTGTCTGAACCCGTAAGTGAGTCCCAAACAGGTATGGTCTCAGCTTCTTCAGTGCCCAGACCACAGCAAATGCTTATCTTTCAATAGCTCTCCACCTCTGTTCCCATGGTAATAGTCTTCTGCTAATAAAGACTACCGGTTGGTCTAGGACCTCCTCATTCAGCTGTGCTTGGACCGCCCCTATGCCATGCTCTGAAGCATCTGTCTGCACGATTAATTCTTTGGAGTAGTCAGGGGCCTTGAGCACGCATGCCATGCACATGGCTTCCTTCAGGGAGTCAAAGGCTTTCTGACAAGCCTCTGTCCAGTTCACCAGCCTAGGTTATTTCTTGGATGTGAGGTCTGTTAAGGGGGCCACTATTGAGCCATAACCCTTAACAATTCTTTGATAATAACTGGTGAGACCTCAGAAGGCAAAAAATATAGGAGGGATGGGGAGGTATTGTGGTCCAGTGTATATCCTCCCAAGGAATATGTCAAAAACATGTGATACACTGTTCCAAAATATGTGAAAGGAGACTGAGGGCTACCGTAGAGGGGGTCCTAAATTTTAGGAGCAAGACACCTCACACATCCCGAGGGATGTCATGCTTCATCATCGGAGCAGCTCCTCGTCAGACTGGCGCTGCAATGTCTGACGGGCTCCACCCTGAAAAGGGGGGGCTCTTTGCCGGAGATCTTTTGTGGTGATGAAGCCGTAACCCCGAATGTGGGAAAAAAAATATAGAAGGAGATCAAGAACTAGATGGTTAAAATTGGCTCTCTAAATCAGCACAGGGTAACTTAGTTTATTAGCCCAAATGCAAAGAAAAAGGGGCCAAGGTTAAAAAGGTCACAAGAGTAAGACTGCAATAATGTTCAGTCACCCTATATCAAAGTGATCAAAGAAAGGGTGGAGGGACCATCCCTATCGTGGGTCAACATGTTTCGCATCCTGGTGGTCCATACGGATCCAATGATGCTTCATCAGGACCAGTAAACACCTATGAGTGTCTCCTCAATATACAAAGAAAAAGGTCTGGGAAAATAATTGGAAATTATCAAAAAGGTATCCAGTCACTTACATAAAAAAAGAAAAAATTTCTTAGCAGTCGCCCAACCCAAGTAGGGAAGTGCGCTTCATAGGGCCACACCGACCTTTGATCAAGCGCAAAAACAATTTGTTGATGCTGCCGTCAACGCCATTAGATCTACCCGGGTCCGTATTCCCTGGAAAGTCGCTCTCACCTCTGTTTGGGTTCTAGGTGGTTGTCAGGCCTTGATTGTTTCAATCTTGGCCTGGAGGGGCTGCACCTTGCCACCACCTACTAGGTATCCCAGGTACACCACAGAACACTGCCCAAGCTGGCACTTACTGGCCTTGATGGTCAGGCCTGCCTGTTGCAGAGCCTGATCACCTCTTTGAGGTGGAGCAGATGTTCCACCCAGCTAGAACTATAGACGGAGATGTCGTCTAGATAGGCTGCACAGAAGGCATCCTTGCAAGATAGGACCCCGTTAATTAACTGTTGGGAGGTAGCGGGGCACTTTTCAGTCCGAAGGGCATGACCCGGAACTGGTAATGACCCGTAGGAGTAGAAAAAGCTGATCTCTCTTTTGCCCCTTCTGTCAAGACGATCTGCCAGTTCCCTGACGTGAGATCAAAGGTACTAAGGAACTTGGCAGCACCTAGCCTGTCTACGAGCTCATCAGCTCAGGGGATGGGGTGCGCATCTGTCTTTGTGACAGAGTTGAGACCCCAGTAGTCAATGCAGAACCTAACCTCTGGCTTGGCACTGGGAGCAGCAGCCTTGGGAACCAACACCACTGGGCTGGACCAGGGACTGCATGACTTCTCTATCACCCCAAGAGCCAGCATCTTGGCAACTTTCTCCTTGATGCTGGACCTCACTTTATCTGACACTTTGTAAATTTTCTTCTTTACAGGGGGACTGACTCCTGTGTCAATGTCATGGACACACAAGTGTGTGAGTCCAGGGGTAAGGGAAAACAGGGAAGAGAACTCCTCCAATAACTTGTAGCAGTCTCTTCTCTGATCTGGGGTCAGGGAGTCAGAGAGATTGACACCCTCCACTGACCCATCACCTTCCTTAGCAGAGAGGAGGTCAGGGAGAGGCTCACTCTCCTCTTCCATGACCTCATCTGTCACAAGAAGCATGCTGACTTCAGACCTCTAAAAATGAGGCTTTAGTCTGTTTTTATGGAGCACCCTTAGAGGTTTCTAGGGGACGTGAAGTCCACTAAGTAAGTGGCCTCCCCATTCCGCTCCTTGATCTCAAATGGGCCAGTCCAGAGGTCCTAGAGAGCTCTAGGCTCTAATGGCTCCATTACCCATACCTTGTCTCCAGGTGAGAATTCTACCAGGGTGGCCTTCTGGTTATACCATTGCTTCATCACCTCTTGACTGGCCTTGAGGTTGCTCTTGGCCTGTTTCCAGAAGCATTGCATCTGATTGTGGAGGGCCAGCATGTAACTGACCACATCCTAGTGGGGTTTCCTGGGAGCTTTCTCCCACCCCTCTCTCACTAGGCCTAGGGGTCCCCTGACAGGGTACCCATAGAGAAGTTCAAAGGGGCTGAACCCCACCCCTTTCTGGGGCACCTGTCTATAAGCAAAGAGAAGGCATGGCAGGAGGACGTCCCACTTATGCCTCATGGCCTCATGTAGGCCGGTGATCATGCCTTTTAGGGTCTTGTTGAACCTTTCCACAAGCCCATTGGATTGAGGATTGTAAGGGGTGGTGAACTGGTAGGTCACCCCACACGCATTCCACATGGACTTCATGTACGCAGACATTAAGTTTGTGCCTCTGTCAGACACAACCTCGTTTGGGAATCATACACAGGTCAATATCCCCATTAGGGCTCTGGTCACCACCGGTGCAGTCACTATCCTTAGAGGGATCGTCTCTGGATGGTGGGTGGCATGGTCCACCAAAACCTGGATAAACCTGTTGCCTAGGGCAGTTTTGGGGTCCAAGGGACCAATGATGTCAATGCCCACCCTTTCAAAGGGGGTGCCAATGATGGGGAGTCTTCCCACTAGCCTGGCAGGTTGGGCAGGACCTACAGAAAGCATCTGAAGATACCCGCATTCAGGGCCAATAAAAGTGGGTGACAAGCCTGGCGAAGGTCTTGTCTTGCCCCAAATGCCCCACCAGGGAGATGTCATGAGTCAACCCAGGAAGGCCCAGTAGCACTGGGGGACCGACAGCACACGAGCTGCCCCGGCTTCCGGTACCTTGGGCTCACTGTAAAGGAGATCATTCTCCCAATAAATATGGTGATCGCCAGAGGCTTCACCTGCTGCCTGGGCTGTGGCCTGTTGCCTCAAACCCTCCAGAGTGGGGTACTCTTTCTGTGCTTTTCAGACCTCCTCCCTGGTTGGCCCATCCTCAACTTGCCAGCCAGCAAGCTCAGGCAGGTTACCCAGGGCGTCGATGTCCTCCCCAGTTGGCTCAGGGGCCTCCTCCTCTGGGACCCCGTCAACCACTGCGGAAATGTCTGGGACCAGTTTCCCACATCCCTTGCCCTTCCTCTTTACAGCTGTCTGGGCCATTGTTCCAGGCTCCAGACACCCTTGACTCCCTTCCCGGGCAGCCATGGACTGTGTGGTCATGCAGACCCATTCAAGCAAATCTAACATCTCCAGGTGAGACCTGAGCTCCACCTTCATCCAGGTAGTATGCTCATTGTCGTTGCCTAACAGTCAATCTACAGGCATGGCAGGACTCACAGCTACTTTTAGAATACCAGAGACCCCCTACACTCAAAGGGGATGAGAGCCACCAGTAGGTGACTCTCTGGATTGTCAGCGACTATGACCTGGTGGAATGTATTGGGGATGACCTGCTCTGCTGACACCAGCTGACCCCTGACAGTGGTCATGCTGGCTCCTGTGTCATGCAGAGCCTCTACCCTTTGCCCATTAATGGTGACCCACTGCCTATACTTGGAAGTATTGGTAGGCATGTGAGCTTTTGGCACCATTTCCTCATCTCCCAGGGACACTAGGGTTACCTCTATCTGTTCCCCAAAACTATCTGGGACTACCTCCTCCCAGAGCGCTACACTAGCCAACCCAGGGGTCTGCCCTCCAGTGGGGGGGCTGTGCCAGCATTGGACACTGGAAGTCGCCCTTTTAGTGACCGAACTTGGTGCACTGTAAGCATTTGGGTGTAAACTTTCCTTTCTTTTTATTAAAGAACCCTGGCCTCTTTTCAGAATCAGGTGTGGACTGGTTTCCAACATCCCCCTGGGAATTATTTTGGGGGCCTTTTGAGAACTCCTTATTTTTAGGTTTTTCCCCCTCCCTCTTTCTTCTGTTGGGAACCCTGACCACCTTTGTGGATACCCCCTCTCCCCCCAATACCTTTTTGGACACTCTGGTGCTAACCCAGAAATCCGCCTCCTCAGCAAGCTTCCTAGGGTAAGTCAGCTTACTGTCAACTAGGTGCTGGCACACCTCTATAAAGCAAACACTGAGCATATGCTCTCTCAGGATCAAATTATACAATCCCACATAGTCATCTACTTTACTGCCCCGCACCCATCCATTCAGTGCCTTACTGGAAAAATCAAAAAAGTCTACCCAAGTCTGTGTTGAGAGTTTGGTTCTGCCTCTGAACCTCTGACAGTACTTCTCAGGGGTCAGCTAAAACTTGGCAAGTAAAGTGGCTTTCATGGGTGAGTATGTGTTCTGATCCTTTGGGTCTAGTGTGAGAAGTGTGTCCCTCCCCACAACTGGCAAATATCCCCACAAACCTGCCCCCCATTGCTCTTCACGAGCCCCATGAGCCCTTAGTGCAACTTCATAAGCAGCAAACCACTTATCAATGTCATCTCCCACCACATAACTTGGCACCACATTTTTAAGTATACAAACCTTCTTGTCCCCAGCAGGTCCTGCATGTATGCTGCCACCATCATTGCTGGACTCAGACTGCCTAACCTTGATGTCCAGCTCTTTGAGACTCAGTTCATTAGCCAACATAATTTTTTTCTCAGCCAAAGCCCTTTTAGCTTCTCTCTCAACCTTCCTTTCTTCTGCCTCCATGTTTGACCTTGTCATTTGCAGCTGAAATTCTCTCTCCTCCCTCCTTTCCTCTGCGGTCAGGCCATGGCTGGAGACACTGCTCCCTGGTTTAGCAGGGGCCACAATTCCAGGGGTAACATCCCCCACTGCTGGTGGCAAATCCTCTGAGGCGCCATCCTCTGGCTCCTCCACCTTAACATCATCATGTAAATGGGCTTCTGCCCAGGCCCTCAGTGCCATTTGGTACCCCTCCGTCTTGGAGGGACCCCGGGTAGGTACTCCCATCCCCTTGCAGAACCCTTTCAGCTGGCTAACAGTGTATGTCTCCAACTTGACTAAGTCAAACTCTCCAGTTCCTACTTGAGACCCAGCCAGAAACATTGTTGATTAAGGATTTAGCTAAACTGTCAAGGAGAAAAACAAAATTGCAGAAAAAGAGAAAAAATAAAGTTGACCTTTAACTGTGGGTACGTAGTGTACACGTAGCTATTGTATGTTACTGCACAATTACAAGTCCTATCCTCACCGCTGATCAACAATGTTAGAAATGGGGCATCTAGTTGGCAGAGGGATACACCCTTATCCAAATAGGAATCACAATCCTAGTCACGGTAAGTCACACACAATCCAAATTATCCTGTGTCCATCCTCTGGTAACTTGTCACTGAGCAGTAAGGATTAACGTAGAAGGCAATGTGTAAAGTATTTGTGCAATAAATCGTGCAACAACACAGTGATAACACTACAGAAAGACATCATACAGGTTTAGAAAAATATAGGAAATTTATCTGATTATATTAAGGTCAAAACTATCAAGATTTGATAATCACAAGTTGAAATATAACTTTTGTGATGATAGGAAGAGTCTTAAGTTCTTAAAACAACAATTGTCTCTTGCAAGCACAAAGTACCTGGTTTGTGTCAAAATTACACGCACGAGGACCGCAGAGGAGGAGATGCGTGGAAAAAGGTAGGTGTGCATCGGATTTTCGGGCGCACACAGACGATGGGTTGATTATTTTCTATGCGGCAAGGGCTTTGCATTGAATTCCGGCTTACAGGCTTGAATCCTCTTTACGATGAGGGGTCTTTTGACGCCCCGGGATGATGCGTGGAAATCCTGGGCATGCGGGTGAAAGTCAAAGCTGTTGCGTCGATCCAGTGGGTGAGGCGGCAGAATTTCTGCCACACGGCTGGCACTGCATCAATTCCTCTCACAGGAAGTCGGACTGTCTCATTCCGGCTGTGCGTCAAAGTTCCGGTCACAACGTTGATGCTGCGTCAATCTCGACTCAGGAAGCCAGGCTGCGTCGTTCCGGTTCGGCGATGCATTGATTTTTTTCAGTGCTGGAAAGGCTGTGCGTCGATTCCGGCAGGATGTGTGTCGATTTTCGCCACACAAGGAGTTTCTTTGCAGAGATGAAGTCTTTTTCACCCTGAGACTTCAGGAAAAAGGAGGCAAGCTCAATAACAGCCGTTGGAGAGAACTTCTCAGCAGAGCCAGAGGCCAGCATGGCAGCAGGGCAACAGCAAGGCAGCAGTCCTTTACAGAAAAGCAGTCCAGGTGAGTCCTTTGGGCAGCCAGGCAGCTTCTTTTGGCAGGTTGCAGGTTCTGGTGCAGAGTGGAGACTTTAAAGAGTGATTTTGAAGTGCACAAGGTTGCCTTTCAATACAACCCTGTCTGTGAAGGTCAAAGTAGGGGGTTTGGCAGTCCTTTGTATGAGGGCAGGCCAATGTCCTTTGAAATGTAAGTGTCAGGCCCTCCACCCTTCCCGCCCAGGAAGACACATTCAGTATGCAGATGTGGGCAGGTGTGAATGAGCATCCTGTGTTTGTGGTTGTCTGGGTGAAATGCACAAGGGAGCTGTCAACCAGCCCAGTCTAGCCCAGACGTGGATTGGAGACAGGATGTAAGGCACAGAAGGATTTAAGTGCAGAGAAATGTTCACTTCCTAAAAGTAGCATTTCTAAAATAGTAATATTAAATCCAACCTCACCAGTCTGCAGCATTTTGTATTACCATTCTGGCCATACTAAATATGACCTATTTACCCCTTTTTAATCAGAATCTACCACTCAAACAGTTTATGAGGGTAGCCCTAATGTTAACCTATAACAGTAGCAGGCTTCACAGCAGTGGAAAACAAATTTATGAGTTTTCCACTACCAGACATATAAAACTCACAAGTATATGTCCTGCCTTTTACCTACACAGCACCCTGCCCTTTGGGTTACCTAGGGCCTACCTTAGGGGTGACTTATATGTAGAAAAAGGGGAGTATAAGGCTTGGCAAGTACTTGTAAATGCCAAGTGGAAGTGGCAGTGAAACTGCACACACTGGCCTTGCAATGGCAGGCCTGAGACATGGTTAAGGGGCTACTTATCAGGGTGACACAATCGGTGCTGCAGACCCACTAGTAGCATTCAGTTTACAGGCCCTGGGCACATTCAGTGCACTTGGCTATGGGCTTACAAATACATTAAATATGCCACTTGGGTATGAGCCAATGTTACCATGTTTTAAGGGAGAGAGCATATGCACTTTAGCACTGGTTAGCAGTGGTAAAGTGCGCAGAATCCTAAAACCAGCAAAAACAGTGTAAAAAAGTGGAGTGAGGCAGGTAAAAATTTGAGGTGACCACCCTAAGGCTGTCAGGTCTAACATACATGTATTATAAAGGACGCATACACAGTAGCTGTATTTAATTGTGAATTATTGAGCATTTCAAAATACTATCTGTTACAATTAAAGTGCATAAAGTGGCTTAACTTGATTCCCTGCAATGACATTGACAGATGCTGCAAAGCATACCTTAATTGTACATACAACTCTGTGACTTGTTTTTCTTACTCTATGTTGAGAGTTGTCATACTAATTGGGTACAGGTTTTTGTGCAGATACAATCTGATTATGTCTGCTATATGACAAGACTGTTCTGCTCTGTTACCTAGTGAATAGTCAGGCTTGCTAGATGTCACACATTAAAGCTGTACAATGCACCACAGTGTCCTAGTGGGAACACAGTATGTGAGTATGCAGGAGAAATTGTCCTGTAACAAGATGCTGTACATGTGCATCGACTCTGCCATCTTACTTTCCAACCCAGGATGTCTATTTATGGTTTGGGATATTTGATCTGTGGCCATTGTGAATGTTCGCTCAGCTATAACTGTGTTTTGCTTTGGTTTTTATTGTGAGTGTGCCATTGCATTGCTATCATTGCCATATACTGGTCCTCACTAGAATAATCTAGATGGTGTAGCTAGTACATTAGTTATAAATGCATGACGTGATGTGATGTGCACGATCCAGGTTTTCACAATGATGGGTTAGTGCATTCTGGGAGTCATAGTGATCTGATCAGTCTGTAGCATTTCCAAGGGCTGTGAGGGCAGTTGGGCTGGGTGGAGAGGTGGCAGGGCAGAAAGGAGCTTTATGTGATTAGGTGAGTGTTGTAGTGTCTAAAATTGTTAAATAGGGAGATTTGGGTGGTGGGGAAGCATGCAGGACTAGTGAATTGTGTGACATAACGTTTGTGGGTACTTACTAGACTCCAGTCCCCCAGGTATTCCTGTCAGGCCCTCAGGATGCATTATGTCCAAGACCTTCTCCCATGATGTAAACTGTGGGGAAGGAGGTAGGCGCCCACCGCCTGTCTTCTGCACAGCTATCTGGTGCCTAGATGCCATGGAACGGACCTTCCTCAGAGGTCGTCCCACCTCTTCCTTATGTCGTTCCTTGTGCATGGGTGACTGCCTACAGAATTTACTCTGTCAGCTATCCTTTTCCACAACTCTACTTTCCTGGCAATAGATGTTTGTGGGACCTGCGCTCCAAACAGGTGTGGCTCGACCCTGACAATTTCATCCACCATGACCCTTAACTTGCCATCAGTCAAACATGGGTGTTTTTGTGGAGACATGGTAGTGTTTGTGTAGACGGTGTGTGGGGGTGTTGTGAGTGGAAGGGTGCAGTGTTAAGTAATTGGTGAGGTGTGGGTGCTGCGATGTGAGTTTGAGACGGTTGTTGCGGATTGTGTGTGCTAGTGATGTGTGTATTGTGATAGCTGTGCTGATGTGGGGTGTGTGCTGAGTGAGATGTGTATATGTGCTATATCTATATTATTGGCTTCTCTGAGTATTTGAACAGAGTTCTATTTGCAAAGGATTGTGGGTTGTGTAGGGGTCTGTTATATGGTGCAGTGAATAGGTGTGTGGGGTATGTAGATGTGTCTTAGGTGTGGGGTATTCAAACCATCCAATGTGGTATGGTGTTCTGACTGATGTGAGTTCTGACCGCCGTGGTTCACACCACCAATGGTTTTCCGCCATGGAAGAACTGCTGTGGTGATTTGTAGCTCGTAATCTGGTGGGTGGATTTTTGTCTGGCTGGCGGTGCTGGTGGTGGGACCGCCTCTTTTCTGTCCTTCAATATCCTGTCGGATTTGGAATTTTGGCTGTTTTTGGGCGGTCTTCACAGTGTGGGTCGTAATGTGGCAACATGGTGGTCTTTTGGGGGCTGCCACCGCAACGGTCTTGCCAAAGACCGCCAAACTCCTAATGTGGCCCCTAATCACAAGCAAGAGGAGACACACTGAACACCAAATCATTCACCTTCCAAATACATTTTGGTGTTTAGAATCTGCCATTTCACATGTCTCTGCTACAACTTAGTTTCAGGATGGAGCTATCTTACTTCATCATAGTACAACACTATCACAATAAGACATTGGCTAGACGCTAAAGAGGCCATCCTGTGTATGATGGCATAATAGAACTCAAAACCCAAGCAGATATTGTGTAAAAATCAAACATTCTAGAATGCCTATTGTTTGTGACTGTTAGAGGTGCAGGCCTAGAGAAAGAGAGGATTCAAGAATACCTTTTGCTGGTTACTGCTAGATATGCTGGCCTGGAGAAAAAGAACATTCTAGAATGCCTTTTGTTGGTGATTGTTAGAGATGCAGTGCTGGGCAAAAATAACTGCTTTTTTTGTTCTCTACACCAGATGGCTTTACAGACTGTAAAGGCCACAACCGCTAAACGTTTATGCCCAACATTGTATGACCATTATAGTGTGAGAAGGCCAGGCTGTTATGTAGAGCCCCCTAACCCAATGCTTCACTGATTTCCACTCATCAAGTGCCCTACTTTAATATATAAATAAATACATAGAACTGTAATGGACCAGTTCAAACGAAGCATATGATTTAAAGTCATGAGAGCGGCATTAGTTGACAGAAATTACAGTAAACACCAGAAATATGACAGCAAGGGCACCATGGAAGAAACAGTAACTGGGAAAGTGAGGAATTTAAAGATCAAACTGATTTAGTGGCGTGTCTTTGAAGATAAGGGCAGATGGAAGGGAAAAAAAGAATTGCAAACATAAATCGCGGTTCAGCTGGGAGTTGTTATAATTTACGAACCGGGCCGCTGAGACACCCTGGCACTCCGTCAATCCGAAATGCACTTTGTTTCTCTGCACGAGCTCCTGCACAAAATGGCGCATGCAGATTTTCCCATTCTCTCAGAGAGGCGCATCTCGTCGCTTCCCGCCCTATAAGCACAGAATTAGCCCCCTGCAAGTTTAGGAGGTGGCAGCGGCTGAGCGCGGTTATATTTTGCAGATAACAGGATTAGCTTAGATGTGGGTAATAAGTTGGTGAGTCTCCCCCTGGCCATTTCTCAACACTGTGAGAGCAGTAATCCTCGATGCTTTGATGTCTCCCAGTTTTCCATCAGGTGCGACACGGCGCATTTGTCCCGGGGCCGTCGACTCTCTTATAAGATCTCATCCTGTCCTCATTAGCTGCGCCTATTTACCCAGCCTGCCTGTTGCACCCAATTTATAGTTTATCTGATTAATTCCCAAAGTACAGTAAACCCTTGCTCCAAGGACCTCCATTATGTGCCTGCATCTCAGAGCAGAGTAAACAGTGATTCTGCTCTTTGTTATAGAACTGTACCACACCATAAAAATACTGCAATAATTTGTGTTCTCAACTACACTTGAGACACATATTGTGCGTCTCTTTTCTATGATAAACTGCTCGTAAACATGCTCACTGGTGCTTTAAAGAGAGAGAACTGTTTTCCACAAATCATTTCACAGTGTCTTGTCTGTTATAAGCTGCTCATGTTGCAGTTTCATTTAAGCATGCTTTAGATCCCAATAATGTACATTTAAGAACTACATGAATATACAGCATATACTACTCAGGTATTTGTGTTGTGTGGTGCTGTTGACACATTTTTAACAGATTCTTTCCATCTGTACCAATCTCCCCTAAAGGTTTCGTGGCTCTAGCTGGCATATCCAGAGCACATGCACAGTTCATTACACAAGTACATTTGTGCTTTCATGAATGCCGATATTCACAATTTGCACATGCTTTTTGGTTTGGCCCTAGCTGAGATCTCTTGATATTACTACAATTCCATATTTAGTATATTTACTTATGTGGGCTTTAAAGCCATCCCTCTTCAGCCATTGGTCTGTTTTTGTGTTATTTACATTTTTCTTTCACACACTGCAGCATACAGCATGAGGCAATGGGTAGTCAACTTCAGCCATTTGCTAACCACACACACACACACACACTCTTTTCTCTCCATATATCTTTGAGTAAAAATTATTTGAGATAATTTATCATAAATCATTCAGCACCACAAGAGACATCTATTTTTTTGTAAAAGCGAAAACTATAGAATTTATCAGTCCACTTCAATATATCTTTCTATGTCTTGGGTCAGCTGAATACAAATATATCACTAAAACTTCTTTGGGAAGCCTTGGTAGGATTATTCTCCTATTAGGATGATGTGTTGATTCACAAAAGCAGTGAATCCTTTTTTGCAATAGGACCATAGCAGCACTGGTGATCCCAAATCCAGCATTTAGGGCTAGATGTAGCAAAGGTTTTTACCCATTCTGTGTCTATGAGAAAATGTGTTTGTACATGTGGCCCTTAGCTCACCCTTCAGATCTGCCTCCCCACATGAGTTACCTTGGGAATAAGAGGAAGAGATTAGGGTCAGACAGGAAAGAAAATAGGTCCAGGCACCAAAATAAAAGTGGCTCCGTTAGTGAATTAGTTACCTGTAAAAATGGACCATGTTTGCAAATTGGGGCAGTTTTAAACTTGAAAAGACAAGCTCTATCAGTGTTTTGCAAGATAAGGAAGCCTGTATGGATTTGAGCATGCTGCAGACAATGTTTGGTATAATATCAGTGAAATCAACAGTGAAACCTTGCCCAGCAGACCATAAAGCAGGCCCACAAACAGCCAAAAAACTGGCCCACACACTGACCTGTCAGAACAGCTCATCGGGCAATGACTGATTGCCCCAGATGCCAATCCTATTCTGGAAGGTATGATAAAAACTCTTGATATATGTACATTTTTATATTCATTAGAGATTATTAATTGGAATTTAACATTCTTGACCAATATTTATATTATATAACCAAAAAGTCTATAAAAATGGACATGCAGGTGTCTCTGCATTATTAGTGTGCTGGAATGGACTAAGAAATAGGCAACATTGGTGCAGGAAGGAAAAATATACAGTGTGAGACCGGGGGCCAAAAGAAACACCATCTCAAGACAAATAAAAAAGTTTTATTGGTTATGGCACTTAAATTTAAAAAAAGAGAAGGGTCTGGTTATGGACTAGACCAGGAGGCCTACCGCCATTATAGACTGTGTGCAATTGAGGTTCATTGTGTGCACAACATCAACAATACATTAATTGACACATAAATACAGTACTTTGTGCTTACGTGTAATAAAAGTAACATTTATATCAAGAGAACAAAAAACTGTTTTGCATTGCAACTTGTTTTTGTCAACTCAGAGTTAAAATACATGTAATCTTTTCTGTCTTTTCAATACATGGTTCCTGGAGCTGCGGCTGGAGTTATTCGAGATAGGAAATAACACGTTTAAATCACGCGGGAGCAAGTTAAGAGATATAATAGGCAGAGAAAAACAAAGTAGTTGACATTTAAAGTACCCAGTGTACAAGCCCTTGCTGTTGTGAACCGCGGAGAGTCAGTTTAAGAATTCATAGGGCAAAAGGTCCGGCAGCCCTGGATAATCAGACCCTGCAAGGCAAAACCTGCCAGCTCTCTCCTTCAGAAGTGGGAGCACTCTGGGGAGCCAATTAAAACGTAGTATTATTTACTATTAGATAAGTGTAAAAATATTCCCTTGTACTTTGTCTGTGCTTGTAATGATAATACACGGTGGAGATATTTGCGGCTTCTGGCTGCATGTTAAAAAATGAAGGACCAAGTGGCAAAATTTAGACCCTCTTTTAAAGCGAACAACTTCAGAAAATCAAACGCTGAATTCGGTCATGTGTTTTAAAAATACGTTCTTGTCTAAATATAAAATGCAATTTAATAAGGATGCATATGTAAAAATATTGCGTTAATAACACTTTAAAAAAAACTTTAAAAAATCTGTAATCTGCAATCTATTTACCAACTGAATATGTTCGAAAATGAGAATCTGCACATTTAACTTGCCAAAAATATATTTACCAGCGAGGAAATCCTTTTTGATAAACTTGAGAAAGAATGAGGTTGCCTGGGTGATTTTAGATACAATTTGCACACTTATTTCTGACTGTTCTGGCACCGAGGGAAATATGAAGTTGGATTGAAGAACACTTAGGTTCTGATTAAGAGTTTAATGGACGGGAAAGTCTGTCCCCCAAACTCCCGACAGCATGGCCACCGCCTTTGTGGCAACCATGCCGCCGTAGCCATTAGTAGTTTCCCACTAGGTCTAGTGGGAAACAAGGTACAGAAATGTGTCTGATGGCAATGCTTTAGCCCGCAGGGTGCACACCCTGCAAAGCAGACAGTGACCATTGCGACGGTGCTGGGCAGGGAGGCCCCTGCACCTGTTCCCTGCCACCCTTTTCATGCAGCGCTGCCCTTGTGGGTTACGATCTTTGGTACCAACAGGCAGTCAGGATCATGGATCATGGTGGAGCTGGTGGAACCCTGGTGGTCCGCCACAAGCGCAGTGGTCGTGATCGCCAACACGAGGCTGATGGTGGTCAGAAGACCGTCATCCTCGTAATCAGGCCCTTAGTATATTTGTGAAATAACAGGTTAATTTGCTGTGGGGGTCCATTGCCTCCTCAAAGAGAACCACAAGCTTCTTCCCAAGGAGCACATTTCAACTCCTATCTCTTTGTTATTATGACTACGAAATCCTAAATAATTGTATTTTTAACATTTGTATGTCTGAAGAACTATGACATTACCTCTATGTCCCTAATGTCCTCATCCCCCCTTCATTATCAATGATATGTAATCCACCTCTTGAGACAGGAAAAAAGGAACAGGAAATGTTTGTAAGAGTGAGCCTCCCCCTTAGGAAATATCCTACAAGAATAGCCCTTATCCATCCTTCCTTCTGTTCTTTTTTCTGTTTCTGGTAAAACAGGATGAGGACATGGTTATTGGCCTCTGCTGGGCTTTGGCAGTGGTGTTTATTTTAATCAAAAGATTCCCCATGCATCTCTTCTTGTATTAGGCGCAGGGGTATGGGAGTTAGCCCCAGGGGCAGGTGAAGATTTACCTTTTTTTGCCCAGTATTATTGTTGGTGTGTTCGGTCTTGTCTGTTCTTATGTACAGGTGGGGAGTTTGTTGGCCTGAAATGCTTGTTCTCATCACAGGGATCATTTTGATTGAATTTTGAGGAGTATTGTAGACTTGGAGAAGATTACAGAGCTGCCTTGGTTTTCCAGTTAAATTTCTCACTTCCTGGTTCACTCAGCGCTTATGTGACGTCTTGAGGAGTTTGCGCATGCGTTGGAATGTGCTGTCTCTCTGGAGGCATTGGGCAGAAGGAGAGGGTACTTAAAGCACTTCATAATACGCTAAGTCTGCATAGCGGATTATTGTGGTGATTACTGCTTGTTATCAAATTGCCAAACTTGTGTCAGTATGGATGGCAATTGTTGCAGAGAATGTGCAAGCATTCTGGAAAGAAGAAGCACGTGGAGGATTCCTCTTCATCTTTGGACTCCTCTTACATCCCACCCCACACAAGAGACTTCATAAGGAGGGGGAGGAGGAATGTTTAAAAACGTCTCATAAGAGAGACTTTTTTGAAGATGAAGGCAAAAGTCAACCATGAAGGCTGCAATTATGGAACTTTGGCCCATATTTATACTTTTCGAAGCAAAACTGCGCTAACGCAGTTTTGCGTCAAAAAAATTAGCGCCGGCTAAAGCCATTCTGAAGCGCCATGCGGGCGCCGTATTTATTGAATGACGTTAGCCGGCGTTAGCCGCCGGCGCTGTCTGGTGTGCGTTAAAAAAAACGACGTACACCAGGCAGTGCCGGCGTAGGGGGAAAATGGCGTATGGGCGTCCACAAATGGTGCAAGTCAGGCTGAAGCAAAAAAATCGCCTCAACCCGATTTGCGCCATTTATTTTCACTCCCAACCCCCATTGAAATGACTCCTGTCTTAGCAAAGACAGGAGTCATGCCCCCTTGCCCAATGGCCATGCCCAGGGGACTTCTGTCCCCTGGGCATGGTCATTGGGCATAGTGGCATGTAGGGGGGCACAAATCAGGCCCCCCATGCCACAAAAAAAAAAAAAAAAAAATACTTACCTGAACTTACCTTAATGTCCCTGGGATGGGTCCCTCCTGCCTTGCGTGTCCTCCTGTGGTGGGCATGGGTGACAGGGGGGGTCTCTGGGGGCATGGGGGGCACCTCTGGGCTCATTCTGAGCCCACAGGTCCCTTAACGCCTGCCCTGACCCAGGCGTTAAAATCCGGCGCTAATGCAGGTTTTTTAGACCCGCACACTCCCGGGCGTGATTTTTGCCCGGGTGTATAAATCCCACGCACATGCCTTGGAGTCGATTTTTTAGACGGGAACGCCTACCTTGCATATAATTAACGCAAAGTAGGTGTCCACGCTAAAAAATGACGCTTACTCCATGGACTTTGGCGCTAGACGCGTCTAACGCCAAAGTATAAATATGGAGTTAGTTTAGCGTCGAAATTGCGTCAAAAAAACGACGCAATTTCGGCGCAAACGGAGTATAAATATGCCCCTTTGTTCTTCTGATGGTTCTTTTCAGTCATTGGAGGGAGGCAGTTCAGATAGCAGAGGATCAGAAAGGCAAATGCATTGGGAAGGAGATGCTGGCTGATCTCCTTGCTCATGTTAAATCGAACATGGGGTTTCTGATGGAGGAGGAACTGAAGAAAGAGAGTGGAAAGATCCCAATAAAATTATTATGCCTCTTTTATGGCAAAATTGTACCCTTTGACTGATATGCAGAAGTCTGTTCCTGATAATATTTCAATAGACTCTTTTGTGGCAAATCTGGTGGGGAGGACTTCGCCTACTGAGGAGACGATCATCAGGCATCAAGCTGACAAGAAAATTGACCCTTCCTTAAAAACCTTGAATTCTGGAGCTCATCTGGCTTTGAGAGCAGGAATATTTGAAACTTATGTTTCTCAATCATTAGTTTCTAATTTTAAAGAACTATTCAAGGCTTTTGAGGAAGGCACAGAGTGTTCTGGTCTCCTTGATGGAAAATCAGATTAAGGCCCTCATTATGAACACGGCAGTCGCAACCGCCGTATTCATGCTGGCGGTCAGTCAAATTTCTTTATTCGGCAAAGTGCCATAAAAGTTCAAAAATTAAAACATAGTTACAATAAATATGAAGTCATATTCGGCGGACATAATTCACAATGCCAGAGTACAGAGAAAAACTATTTACAGATAAAAATATCAAAATTCCCATAAAAGATGATACCTAAAATGCAGTAGCGACATCATGGTCAGATAGAGTCTAATACAGTTGCATTTTTGATTAATAAATATCTACTTCCACCAGTTCATATTGTTTCTTAATTACAAAGGCTGATCTAAAAAGATGTAAAGCAGAATAACAAATTTGAATTGATGGCAGTTTTTGAACGCACATCAGTGCATCTTTATAGGAGAAAATACATGATTTCCGTAAAAGAGCTAGTATAAAAGTACATCTAGGAGCCGAATGGAGTGAACAGAATAAAAGAAAGTGACACATGCTTTGCTTGGACATGGCGTTGCAAAGACAATACAGAAGTTCCTTTTGCCAAGTACATTGCTTCGGAAAGGCCACTCTAAAATGTACTCTGGGTGAGTAAACATATTCTCCAAGCCTATATTCCGAAATGTAGAATGCAGATATGTAAACCATGGGATTCTATTGAAATTGTCTAGTTGAATGCAGTCGGTCATACAATCTTGTACAAGACTAGCCATGGGATTAGACCAAGATTTCAACCACAGTAAAAGAGGAGCAACAACAATCAAATCTTTGATATGCCATAAACCCAGTTCCTCATAACAAATTATGTTTGCTACATTCTTTGGTACCAGCAATAATCTATGAACAAATGTATTCTCTAAGCATTGAAGGGAATCTACTTTAGTCTGGCCCCACAGGCCCGCCCCATAAATAGTTGCTGATACACATTTCGCATTATAGAGCCTGACAATTTGATGAACTGGTTTATGGCCTAGTCTGCGAGCAAAGCGAAAAATTGCGTCTGAATTTCTTACCTTTTGATGGGACTTAATAGTGAGATGGGAATTCCATAACATGGAAGAACTTACGTGCAAACCTAAATAACAAAAATGTTTGACTTTGTTTATGATGTTTCCACCCATAGTGAATTGTTTCGATCTAGTATTTCAGGGGCCAGCAGTCATGGCAAGTGTTTTCGTAAAATTTACTTTTAAATCTAGGTCTTGCATAAAAATTAGAAAGAGATCCAGTAAACTTTGAAGTCCATTAGCTGTAGGGGCAATTAAAACCGCATCATCCACATACAAAAGGACGGGAAGATGTCTCAGTCCCATTCTAGGGAAATCCTTTCAGTTTTTTACTACAAAATCATAAAGTCCATTAATATATAACAAAAATAAGAACGGTGCTAGAATACAGCCGTGTCCGACACCTCTCCTGGAGGGAAAAGAGGAAGATCTCTCACCATGCAAACCATACTGCACTGTAACCATTAAATCTGTATATAATCGTTTAATTAATTCTAGAAGATTCCGGTCAACCCCCAGGGATTCCATAATTGACCAGAGCTTAGCTTTATTTATCAAGTCAAAAGCACTTGATAAATCAATAAATGCCAAATGGATGGATTATTTTCTACAAATAACATATTTACTGAGTGTGAGGTGCAGGTTCAACGCTTGTTCCACTGTACCTAAACCAGGTCTAAAACCATATTAAATTGGGGAGAGGATCTTTGCCTCTGCTGCCCATTCTTCCAGCCGGGTCAAAATCCCACTCCCCAATATCTTAGCAGTGGAATCAATAAGAGAGATTGGCCTATAGAAAGTTGGATCTTGCCTATCGCCCTTTTTAAAAATTGGAATAATGGTGGCCAGTTTCCAGGAGGGGCGAATACTACTTTTTGCTACACTTCTCAGTACATTTGTAATTAAAGGGCCCCAGAAGTCCGGCATAGACTTGAAGAGGTCAACAGGGATGCCATCCGGGCCCGGTGCTTTCCCCGGACTTGATTGATTAATTGCTGTAATGACCTCATGTAACTCAAAAGACAATTCTATTTTATTCAAGTTAGATTCCACAAGTATCTTATTACTGCTTTCATCCCCCACCAAAAAAATGTCATTATCAGATTGAAAAGCTCTTTGTTATCCTGATCCATAAAATAAGGATGGTTTATCACCCACCAGAATTTTGTAGTATCCTTCAATTCGGTGGCTGTCAAAAGCTCGTCCCATGCTATGTTTCTAATTTAATTTTTCCTCTCTAACAAGACTGCCTTATGGTGGTCCCTTGCCCTTCTAACTAAATCCTGAGAAAAAGGGATTGATCTATGGTCTGTTTTTAGATCTCTATGGGCAGTAGTACAAGCAGAATTAAACCATCGGCAGACTACTGGGGCCCCAGAGGTTCTGGCAGTCATCAGAGCCTCAGAAACAGCATGACTTAGGTGCTCAAATTTTAATACTAATCGATCATAATTTTGATGTTGTGATAAGCACATGTTAATAGAGACCAATTTTTGTTCAATGATTTTCTGATTGAAGGTTTTAGGATCAACCTTTTCCCATTTAATACGTAGACCAGAGTTTTTCTTAAAAACAAAATTCCTTCTCAATTCTCTATTAATAGGTGCTGTTTTTAAATTGCAAACAAGTTTAATACAAAAAGGATTATGATCGCTGGCTCAATGCGGTATTATCTTAAAATCAGAAATTAGGTAAAAATCAGGGGAGCTAATAAGGATATAATCGATAATACTCCCTTTGGAATTCCCCTTAAATGTAGGTAATTTTTGAGAAAGTGTGACAGCCTTTTCCCTTGCATATACAAGATCAAATTTGTACATAAAAGAATTTAAAACTTCACCTTGTTTTGTGAGTATAAAGTGAAATTACGTCTCTCTATCCTCAATGGGAGTGCAGCACCCCTGTAAGGCTTCCGGATTACATAATGGCATATTAAAATCTCCTGCCCAAATAATAATAGACTCATTATCCTGGAACTTATCACAGGCGTCCAGAAGATCTGTTAACTCCTCAAAACTTCCTGTCAGGCGCTCACATGGTATGTTATTATAAAAATGTATTAGCAATATACCCTTACTTCCCTCAGACAGCAGTGAAACAACCATAAAATATGTTAACGACCAGACTAAAGATGCCTCCATTTTTGGGAGTTGTAAGGAGACGAGAACCAAAAGACCCCCACTTGCCCTACCCGCTAAGGAGGGAATTGCAGGCTGATGAACAGAGTAATAACCATCCAAATAAAAGGGGTCCATTGACCAGGTCTCCTGCAAACAGATAATATCATATGCAGATATGAATTCCAACCACTTTGAGTTTTTTGCCTTTGATCGAAGGCCCGCAATATTCCAGCTAAGTAGAGTAAGCGAGTTAGTCCCATCCCCTACCACCGTTTCCTCACCAGTACTGGCTATTAATGGGGCATAAGGGACAATATCAAACTCATCAGGCCCGTACTGTGTTGAAGGGGTATCAAGCCCAATACCCTCCACAATACCCTCCAAAACACCCTCATCCTCCTTGTCCACATGTCAATCATTCTCATCTGGAGGGGTTGGGGTCTGTTGGTGTCTAAAAAAAAGAGTTATTTGGCCGCTGTTGAAATTTGGCCGACCCTGAATTGCAATAGCATTGTACTACTCTGGGACTAACACACTGGAGGGATGGATCATAGAAGTAACTAAGAGGGTCAACATGAATCCCTTCTTCCTTCCCAACACGATAAAACAGGTCGGCCAACAGGCATTTTACTAAACAGGGGTTGGCAAAATTAATCACAACGCAGTCACCCTTGTATGCTTTCCTTGAGGAACCAATCCAGTTTACTCTACGTGCCATAAGAATCATACCATTCAGGTCTCTTTGATGTCTAGCTTTTGACCTTAACCAATGAGCACACTTCCTCATTAGTGCCTGAGTGTCTTCTTTATGGCAAGGATCTAAGTGGGGCACATTTGCTAAAACTAAAACATATGGCATACATTCAGCTGGAAGCTGTAGTGGCTCTTCTCTGTTGGAAATAGAATTGAAATGAGGGGCAGATGGGAGGCCTGGGTAAAATCCCTTTCCAGGCTCCAAAGAAGGCCTAAGCTCCAAAGATTTCGCAAGTGGGGGTCCATGTCCATCTAATGGTCGGGTCTGGGGTAAAACCTGGTCGTTTGGAGGAAGGTTGTGCAAGACTTCTCTCCTTTTTGCCACAGCCTCCTCCATATAAAGATTGTTCATATTACTGGGACTTAAAGCTGATTGAGACATCATCCTAATCATACTAGAATGGAGATGATCCAGTTTTTTAGTTATCAGAGTAACAAGTTTCTCCTCCAAAGCTGCACAGAATGGTTTAAGTATAGAATCAATTTTGTGTATAATAGCATCCTGAAAGGCGTCCTTTTCATCATTATTAGTTATGAGGATATCTGGTGGCAAGTCCCGAAAAACCAAAAGACAGTCTTTCAAAGGTAAATGAGTTTTCCTCCTGGCCCCTACATCATCTTTAGTATTTTTAGAACGGTCTCCCGCTTTTCTCTTTTTTAATGGAGGGGGTGCCGCAAAAGGGCAGTCAGTGTTGGGCTCTTTATAAGTAATTAGGGCTTGCACACAAAAAAGGTCCGTGCCGGGATGGGGAGTGTTAGTGGTAGTGGCTAACAAAGGGCCCTGTACCACTTGATTAGATTTAACAAGCACAGTAGGCTCAAGAGGTGATCTCTGAGTGGATTTGTGAACGGCACCAAATTTTTCTTCAACCTGCACTAGTTCAGTTTCAAAAGCCCCAATACCAGAGGATAAATAACTAGAGATGGATGGTTGAATTTGAGGGCCCTGGGCACCTTCCTCCTTTGGCATACTTGTCTTCCTTTTACCCATATAAAAAAAAAAGACCACAGGCCCTAGGGAACCAGACACGGATAGAATAAAGATAAAACGGGACAAAACCTCCTATAAATAGAAGGCGAGCCTCCCAAATGTTTATCAGGCAAAAAGGGGACACAGTGACACTGACCAGGATCTACCAAGCACTGACGTTTTCACGTTTACTTTTATCAGGAACTCTTGAAGCATATCCTTCTCCTACTGATCAGTTATTCGGATTCCCAGTCCTCCAAGATGGCAAATGGCAAACTCCTCTGGTCACAGACGGGCGAAGGACGGGCCCTCCCTTGGCCCGGGCACAGCCCGCGCACGTCCCACGACGTGGGAGCTCCAAAGGTGCTTTGAATGTGCCGGAATTGCTGGCCCCGCAAACTGGTTTGGCGGTGTTTCTGGGGCACGAAGTCCCCTTGCAGGCGGCAGGCTGGAGGCAGCTGAATCCGGCAGTGCCTCCTCCGGTCACAGATGGGCGAAGGACGGGCCCTCCCTTGGCCCGGGCACAGCCCGCGCACGTCCCACGACGTGGGAGCTCCAAAGGTGCTTTGAATGTGCCGGAATTGCTGGCCCCGCAAACTGGTTTGGCAGTGTTTCTGGGGCACGAAGTCCCCTTGCAGGCGGCAGGCTGGAGGCGGCTCAATCCGACAGTGCTTAATCCCGCAATGCGGGAGTTCCAAAGGCGCTTTGAATATGCCAGAATTGCTGGCCCGCCTCCTGGTTTGGCAGTGTTTCTGGGGCACAAAGTCCCCTTGCAGGCGGCAGGCTGGAGGCAGCTGAATCCGTCAATGCTTAATCCCCAGTTCCCAGATCATTTTTTCCACCCGCCGGCCCACAGGAATGCAGGGCCGGGACATTGACAGCGGCTCCACATGGAGCCGCTGCCTATGCCTCTGTGCGACGGGTGCAGCTGCACCCATCGTGCAGATCACTACCCAAAAATTGGGCAGTGACCTGTGCGATGGGGCACTGAACCGGGGCCCCTGCACTGCCCATGCCGGAGCACCCCTTCCGCCACGGAAAGGCTGGTGGTTGAGGAATCATTATCCGAGGGCGCTGCCCTGTCGGCTAATGTTTCCGATCGCCGCCACGCTGCCTGACGGAGGCAGCCTGGCAGTGAGTGAGGGCTGCCGAAGGCGGCCCTCATGGGGTTCATTATGTGGCGGTGTGGCCCGCCATACCGGCTGGCGGTTTTATCCGCCAACGACGGCATGGCGGGCCACACCGCCAACTTCGTAATGACCACCTAAGTATGTGTCAGACATTTCATTTGGCATTGTGAGAGCCTTGTCAGCAGGAGCTTCTATTTTGGCCAGACTTAATCTTGTGCTTAAAGTTTGGAAGATGGATTCTGCTCAAAGATCATCAGCTCTCAGAGTTCCTTCCAAATGTTTGGGGCTGAACTAGAAGACAAGATTCACAAACTGTTTAAAGAAAATAAATATTCCTCTTCCTTTAAGCAAAATTATTATGTGCCTCAGTCCAAGAAGGCCATTTGTTGTCAACCCTCCCGCAGGCAACAGCAGGAGCAGCAGGGGTAGTTTCGCTCTAAGCAAGAAAAGTAGAGGAAACCATTTCCCCTGACATACAGCACTCCTGACTACCACACAAATGGTAATTGTCATTGTGGTTGGAGGCAGAAATCACAACTTAAAGGAGGCTTGGCTTCAATTCCCTTCAGGCAAGCGCCCCTTCAAATAGTTCAAGTGGGCTACAGGATATTGTTTGTGTCTCTCTCTCAGAATTCGGGATTGAGACCGACTCCATTGCCATTGAACAAGGAGAATCAGCTGGCTCTTAGTAAGGGGATGGAGGTACTGTTACTCAGTGAAGTAATTTTGGAGGTGCATGAATTCAAATAGGGTCAGGGATTTTATTCCATAATCTTTCTGGTTCAGAAATAGACCAGCGGGTTCAGGAAGGTTTTGGACTTAAAGAATATAAACAAGCTCATCAAGTGCCTTCCAGTCAAGATAGAGACCTTGCAAAGGGTCATTCCCCTGGTGTGCCACGATCATGTCATGGTCAATCTGGACCTCCAGGATGCCTATGTTCATGTGCTCATCTTTCTTGCTCTTCAGAGATTTCTCAGGTTTTGTGTCAGGGGTTGCAACTTCCAGTGCAATGTACTCCTGTTTAGGTTAAAGGCAGCCCCAGGGGTGTTTAGAAAAGTGGTGCCACCAGTAATTGCCTGTTTTAATGTTCATGGCATCTGCCTATACCTCTTCTTGGACATCTGGCTTCTTCCTGCCCCCTCGAAGATACAGTGGCTCCAGGGATTGGAGGTAGCTTAGAGGACCTTTCAGTCACAGGGTTTCCTGCTAAATTTGCAGAAGTGCAGCCTCCCTCCAACAAAGGATTTGACTTTCATAGGGGCAAGATTCAGGACAGATCTCAACAAGGTGTTTCTTCCTGCTCTCATGGTAATTGTGTTGAAGTCCTTAATTCTGTACGCCGTTCAAGCACATTCTCTTCCAGACAGTCTGTGGTTAAAGTAGTTGGTCCTATGGCGGCAGCTGTCTTTACAGTCCAATGGGCCAGTCTTAATCCACACCCCTTGTGGCAGCATCTCCACAATACTGGGGTCTCAAGTCAGAGAATTTTGAGTTCAAAGTTCCAATAACATATTAGATCAGGGATCTTTTGCAGTGGTGGCTTCTTCCATGGTGCTTAACCAAGGGAGTGGAGCTGCAGCCATATCCTTCAAAAGTTTCTGATGATGGATGCTAGCTCCGCCAGATTGGGGCAAACTTTGAGTTCAGATCTTATCCAGGCATGTTGGTCCCTTCAAGACAGCAGGCATTCTTCAAACTCAAGAGAACTAACGGCTGTGCTGAGAGCAGTCATGCATTTCAAGGACAAATAACCAGGGTTTCATCTGTTGGTTAGATCAGACAATATGGTAACAGTTGCCTACCTGAACAATCAGGGAGGGATCAGATTGAAATCTCTGGATCAGGCAGCAGTGACATTGTTTTAATCGGCAGAAGTGCATCTAATGTCTTCGTCACACAGCAGAGGCTCATAGAATGTGATGGCAGATTATCTGAGTAGGGTTTTTCCATCCTCTCAAGAAATTACATTATCTGTTCAGATTTTTCAGCAGATCTGCAGGAGGTTTGCTTCCCCTTATATAGATCTGTTTGCCTCTCAGGTCAACACTCAGCTTCTATGGTTTCGTTGCAGGGCACCTCAATCAGAGCCATGGGGAGTGGATATGTTAACCTTATAGTGGCCAAATATCTTCTTTATGCCTTTCCCTCAATGTCTTTGACTCTCAAGCTTCTTGCTTATCTTCAGAGAGAGGACAGGATGATGGTGGGCAGCTATTAAGGCCTTCCGGAATCCTTGGGGGAATCTGAATGAAAAAGATGATTTGGTTTCTCAACTGTTGAAAGGATTCTCTTTTTCTTACCCAGAGATTACGCCTTTTTCTCCTCTGTGAGATCTGCCTTTAGTTTTGAAGGCTCTTTCCTCATTTCCTTTTGAACCTTTAGGGCAGGCAGACCTCAAGTTTGTTATCTTGGAGGTAGTGTTATGCAGATAGATGGATTGGTGAGCTTGCAGCTTTGTTGATAAGGGAACCCTTTCTTTTATTTTGTGAGGGTGAAGTGATTCTAAGCTTAGACTCACTGTGTGCTCCTAAGGTAGCCATGAATTTATTTTCATAGAAGTCAGATGAGTCTTTCAGCTCTTTCTGATGTGTCAGATGCTACCCATGATTTTCATTGGAGTCTACTGGATCTTAAGAGGGCCTTGCGGATTTATCTAAATAGGACTAAGGGGGTCATTCCAACCCTGGCTGTCGGTGATAAAGCGGCGGCCAACCCGCCAACAGGCAGGCAGTAAAAAAAATGGAATTCTGACCCTGGCGGGAACCGCCAACACAGACCGCCACTTTAACACTCCGACCGCCACGGCGGGACAAACAAACAGCGCGGCGGTCAACGCCAACAGGCAGGCGGCAGACAATGTACCGCCCACCCTATCACAACTCACCAATCCGCCACCTTTTCCGGGGCGGGAGCCCCGCCGATAAAAACACGGCGGAAACAGACATTTCAAACGGAAAACGCTCACCTCTACACACTCCACGAGGAATCTGGACAGCATGGAGCCCGAATTAAACATCCTACCAGCTATTGTCTACCTGCTCCTCTACCAGGAGCACGAATGCCGGCGCAGACGACAACGGTGAGTACTGCACCTACGACACAGGGGAGGGGGGAGGAGAAAAGGTTACGGGCACACACATACGCGATACCCCCCCTCACCCCCCACCCCCAAATCCCTACACACCAATGCAGAGCAACAAGTCAGAGTGACACCCACCAAACCCCACGGAATAATGCAAAGACAAAATTAAATGATCATTAAAATTGAAGTATATTATTGGACATTTGAAGTAATGTGAAATCTGAAATATGAAATATATATATCAAATAAATAACATAATTAAAAATATATACATAGGCCAAAAGTCCGGCACTTTTTGGCAAAGTTCCATCGTTCGTGGGCCAATGTGCACAAACACATGGGCAAAGCCCACACACGAGACCAGATTCCATTGGAGAGAACCCTGCTGGGGCATCAGATGATAAAATTACAGGCACCTCAGGGGGAAGGGAAGGGGGGGCACCTCAGCCACATGAGTCCACGACGCCAGATCCACGAGGGGCCTCCATGCCCACTGTACCATCCTGGGGAGTGCAAAGCCACAGTCTCTCAAGTCTCTACAGTGGGTGGATTGCCCACTGCTGCATCCTGGGAAGTGCAAAGCCACAGTCTCTCAAGTCTCTACAGTGGGTGGATTGCCCACTGTACCATCCTGGGGAGTGCAAAGCCACAGTCTCTCAAGTCTCTACAGTGGGTGGATTGCCCACTGCTGCATCCTGGGAAGTGCAAAGCCACAGTCCATCAGGTGGATTACAGACTCCACTGGTTATGGAGGAGGCATGGTGGCCAGAGTGCTTCGTGAAGCCCTGCCCGACACAGATCCGGCCCTGCCAATGGGCCAGCAGTGCATGAGATGAAGGGCCCAGCAGAGCAGTTCAGAGACGGCGGTGCCCAGCGGAGCGGTGCTTGAGATGAAGGGCCCAGCGGAGCGGTGCTTGACAGAAAGGGCCCAGCAGAGCAGTTCAGAGACGGCGGGGCCCAGCGGAGCGGTGCTTGAGATGAAGGGCCCAGCGGAGCGCTGCTTGACAGGAAGGGCCCAGCAGAGCAGTTCAGAGACGGCGGTGCCCAGCGGAGCGGTGCTTGAGATGAAGGGCCCAGCGGAGCGGAGCTTGAGATGAAGGGCCCAGCGGAGCGGTGCTTGAGATGAAGGGCCCAGCGGAGCGGTGCTTGACAGGAAGGGCCCAGCACAGCAGTTCAGAGACGGCGGTGCCCAGCGGAGCGGTGCTTGAGATGAAGGGCCCAGCGGAGCGGTGCTTGAGATGAAGGGCCCAGCGGAGCGGTGCTTGACAGGAAGGGCCCAGCAGAGCAGTTCAGAGACGGCGGTGCCCAGCGGAGCGGTGCTTGAGATGAAGGGCCCAGCGGAGCGGTGCTTGACAGGAAGGGCCCAGCAGAGCAGTTCAGAGACGGCGGTGCTCAGCGGAGCGGTGCTTGAGATGAAGGGCCCAGCGGAGCGATGCTTGACAGGAAGGGTCCAGCAGAGCAGTTCAGAGACGGCGGGGCCCAGCGGAGCGGTGCTTGAGATGAAGGGCCCAGCGGAGCATTGCTTGACAGGAAGGGCCCAGCAGAGCAGTTCAGAGACGGCGGGGCCCAGCGGAGCGGTGCTTGAGATGAAGGGCCCAGCGGAGCGGTGCTTGACAGGAAGGGCCCAGCAGAGCAGTTCAGAGACAGCGGGGCCCAGCAGAGCGGTGCTTGAGACGGCGGTGCCCAGTTCAGCGGTGCTTGACACGGCGGTGCCCTGTTCAGCAGTGCTTGACACGGCGGTGCCCTGTTCAGCGGTGCTTGAGACGGCGGTGCCCTGTTCAGCGGTGCTTGAGACGGCGGTGCCCTGTTCAGCGGTGCTTGAGACGGCGGTGCCCAGTTCAGCGGTGCTTTACACGGCGGTGCCCTGTTCAGCGGTGCTTGAGACGGCGGTGCCCTGTTCAGCGGTGCTTGAGACGGCGGTGCCCTGTTTAGCGGTGCTTGACACGGCGGTGCCCTGTTCAGCGGTGCTTGACACGGCGGTGCCCAGTTCAGTGGTGCTTGTTTGAAAGGGCCCAGTTCAGCGGTTCCGGCCCAGGCATGGGTGTCACTCGCCACCTGACATGTGGCTGGCGGGGCCTTCCTGCCCATCTGTCCGTTGGCTTGCGGGGCCCTCCTGGGCTGCCGTACCGGGCCTCTGGGTGTCCTCCTGCACACCTGGGAGGGGGCTAGTGGGGCACTCCTGGGCAGCTGGCCTGCTGCCGGACTTGTCGGGCGTGCTGCCCTTCCCACCCTTCCCTGGTCGTCTGTGGCCCTTTCCCACCTTTGGCGGTGTGCCAGGTGGCACCCCACTTCCAGACGGAGCCAGGGTAGGGATTTTTGTCCCTGGTGTCCGTGGCCTCTCGCGCCGGGCACTGCTAATTTTTGGGTGCTTTTCCAGGGGTGGGCTGGCCGTGCCTTGGCTCCTAGCCGGAGTAGTTGCCCTTGAGGGTGGGGGACTCCACAGTCCTTGGACAACAGTCCTGATAGGTCCTGGTTTGGTGGTGGCTGAGGTGCTGATTGCAGTCTTCTGAGATGGACGGGGTGGGGGAGTTGTAGGAAAGAGGTCAAGTTTGGAAAAGAAAAGCAATTTGGAAAGAGAGGGACGGGTAGGTGTAGTGGGTATGGGAGTGGAGGAAGAGGATGTGGTTGTAGGAGTGTGAAGTCTGGTGTCTTTGGGTGCAGGTGCTTGGGCTGGAGGCTGTCGTGAGGTGGATGGCTGTTGGGTGGGTGGCTGCTTGCGTTTGTGTGGTTTGGAAGAGGGGGTGACAGACTCACTGGGAGAGGACACAGGGGACGTGTAAATGGTAGTGGGGGTGGTGACTGCACGTGTGCGGAGTGTTCTGGTGGGTGTGCTGGTGATGGACGTAGTGGCTGAAGATGTTGTGCATGCAAGTGTGAGTGGAGATGTGACAGGGAGGGAGGAGGGAGACGAGGAGGAGGGGGACACAGTGAAGGCAGTGGCTGTTGGCATGTCTGCATGTGGATGTTGCTTGGGTGAATGCTTGTGTGATCTGTGGTGCTTATGTCTGGATGAGCTGCCCTTGGGTCTTGAGGTGTGTGCAGGCTGGTCTGTAGGTGTGTCTGGGATAGGCAGAGGAACAGGGGAGTGGGACTGGGTTGAGGAAGTTGGAGGGGGGAGGCTAGAGACAGGGACAATTGCTGCTGTCAGTGCTGAGGCCAGAGCGTTGAACAATCGCTGATGGGCAGCCTGACCCGAATGAATGCCCTCCAGGTATGCATTGCTCCGATGCACCTCCCTCTCTACACCCTGGATGGCATTCAAAAGGGTAGACTGCCCAACAATGAGCGTCCTCAGGAGGTCAATGATCTCCGCACTGAGGGCAGCAGGGGTAACTGGGGCAGGACCTGAGGTGCCAGGGGCGAAGGAGATGGCCGGCTTCCTGGCCGAGCGGGCACGGGGCGAACGCTGAGGGGCTGCTGGGAGGGCGGGGCTGGTGCACTGGGTGGCGGCTGTACCTGTTGTTGCGGTGGGCACGGATGTTGCCGCCACCACAAGGGAGCTCCCTTCCGAGGACGTGTCGGTGTTGCTGATGTCTCCACGGGTCCCTGTTGTGGAGCTCCCCTCGCCCTCCGTCTCACTGGTGTACTCGGAGTCGGTTGTATGGCCCTCCGGGCCCATGTGAGATGCAGCTCCCTCGTGCGCCGATGCCACTTCTCCTCCGCCTGATGATGCTAATGCACACATGAACAGGAAAACCAAGAAAAAGGGGGGGAGAAGAAAGAAAGACATGTTGAGTGCATGCATTGGCGGCACCGTTGGCGGAGAGGACAGACACAGAAGCCCCCAGCACTACGCCACGCACTCGGGGTACACTACTCAATTATTGTGACTTGGCCTACAGGTCTATGGACGACAAATGCACACATAGGTGAGGCCGGACCATGGATAGCTGAACTTAGCACCATACAGAGGTGGGGGGCGGGGGCACAGGGCCATTCCTAACGGAGGGGTCTAGCCTACAGAAAGCGCCCTGGCCTAGAGATAGCCACAGCCCTCCTCCACCACCCAGACACCTCCACTGTGCGCTAATATAGCAGAATGTGCTGATACTCACCCCCTTGTGTCTGCTGTGATGTCCTCACGCGCCCATCCAAATCGGGGTAGGACACCGCCAGGATCCGGGACATCAGGGGGGTTAATTGCCAGCTGGCACCCCTCCTACGTTGGGAGGGCATCCCCAGCAGAGCCTCGGCGGTCTTTCTGCTCCCGCGGCGGATGTCCTCCCACCTCTTGCGGCAGTGGGTGCCCCGTCTGTTGTGGACCCCCAGGGCCCGGACGTCCTTGGCGATGGCACGCCAAATTTCAATCTTCTGATGGGCGCTGACCTATGTGACATGTACAGGGGGGGAAAGAAATATCATCACTTTTCTGCATGGTCTATGTGAGTGGCCCCCCCTCCCCAACCTTGCCATGTGGCACATGCTCTCATCTGTCGTGCGTTGCACTCCTCATTCGCTCACCTCCCCACCATCTTACATCCACCCCACTCAACACAGGCATAGCCCATACTACGTGCTCCCTGTGTACTTACCTGTTGGTCTGGAGGACCGTAGAGTAGCGCATACTGGGGGAGGACCCCATCAACAAGTTTCTCCAATTCCTCAGATGTGAAGGCAGGGGCCCTTTCCCCAGTCGCAGCAGCCATTGTATCTCCCAGACCGAGGTCACAGTAGCACTTGCAGTATAGGTCCTCTCCTGTGGATGATCAGATCTCGAGTGATTAAGCAGTTAGAAAATGGCGGTCACGCCCGCGGCGGTTCAATGTTAACCAATGCGGCTTAGCACCACGGTCATCGACTGCCTACCGCCACGGTGTGGCACGCCAGCGCATTGACCTCACATCCCATTGTCACACTTCACAGGTCAGCCAGCCACCATTTCAAGGGCCCACATGGCTTAATTTCTACTGCGTCACACAGGCCTAGGCCTTGCATTGCCACTCATACAAGCCATTCAATGCATAGCGAATCGTGTACTGTGCAAGCTGTGGGAACGTACCTGTGGGTTGCTTGACTCTGTGCTCCATGTTGTCCTTCCTAGGCACCGTCCGCTGGGACTTGCGAGGAGATGGAGGAATCCTCCCGTATACAGACCGCTGGTGGACCTGTCGACAATGGAAGAACGACATATCATACTGACATACAGGCTTGACAGAGCCACTATACATGAACTGTGTGCCCAGCTGGAGCCAGACCTGATGTCCCCCATTCGCCAACCCACAGGGATTCCCCCTCTGGTGCAGGTTCTGTCAGTACTCCATTTTTTGGCGAGTGGATCATTCCAAACAACAGTGGCCATATCATCAGGGATGTCTCAGCCTATGTTTTCTAAGGTTTTGTCCAGAGTGTTGTCTGCCCTGATGAAATACATGCGGAGCTACATTGTTTTCCATGAGGTGGGCGATTTGGCTACAGTGAAGGGTGATTTCTATGCCCTTGGACATATCCCCAACATCATTGGTGCCATTGAACGGGACCCATGTGGCTTTGGTCCCCCCCAGTGGAAGTGAGCAGGTGTACAGGAACAGAAAAAGTTATCATTCGATGAATGTCCAGGTGGTCTGTTTGGCAGACCAGTACATCTCCCATGTAAATGCCAAGTTCCCTGGGTCAGTGCATGACACGTATATCATGCGAAATAGCAGCATCCCTTATGTGATGGAACAGCTACAGAGACACTGTGTGTGGCTATTGGGGGACTATGGTTACCCCAACCTGTCGTGGCTACTGACCCCAGTGAGGAATCCCAGGACAAGGGCAGAGGAACGCTACAATGAGGCCCATGGGCGAACTAGGAGGATCATAGAAAGAACCTTCGGGCTCCTGAAGGCCAGGTTTAGGTGCCTGCATATGACAGGTGGATCCCTAATGTACTCACCAAAGAAGGTGTGCCATATCATCGTGGCCTGCTGTATGCTTCACAACCTGGCTTTGCGACGCCAGGTGCCTTTCCTGCAGGAGGATGGTCCAGATGGTGGTGTTGTAGCAGCTGTGGAGCCTGTGGAGAGTGAAGAGGAGGAAGACGACGGGGACGACACAGACAACAGGGACACAGTGATACAACAGTATTTTCAGTAGCACACAGGTAAGAATCAACCACACCATTTTACATTTACTTAAAGCCTCCTGTCTCTCTACTGTCTGTGTTTCCCCCCAGTTCCTGTTAACTGATTTGTGACTTTCCCTTCCCTTTTCAGAGCTGTAGGCCCCACTGCGTGACCTCTGCTTTGTTTGCCCATGGACTACAGCTGTGTGACAGTGGTATGTTGTCATCACAATGTAACTGAACATTTTTGCACCGTTATGTCTAATACATTTGTTAAGAATACAAGCAGACTCCAGATTTTTTAAGTGCAATAAGTGATTTAATTAAAGTGCTACATTTAGGTACATGATTGTAAAACGGTGATGGGTGATGGTGGAGTAATGTCCATGGCAGAGTCCAGTTCTCAGTCTCACAGGTGCATTGTCCATATGCCTGTGGAAGGATGGAGCAGGGGCAGTTTAAGGTTGGACAGGGTGACAATGTGGGACAGTGGGATGACATCAGGGGGTATCGTTTGCTGGCGGGGTCTTGGCATCCTACTCTGTCTTCTTGTGAGATCTCAGGTTCCGCTTGCGGGGTGGTTCTTCTTCTGCAGGAGGTGGGGTTCTGGTGGCCTGTTGTTGTGTGGGGGCCTCCTGTCCACTAGCGCCGGCGGAGGTGGTAGGCTGTTCCTGGTCTTGGCTAGTGACAGGGGCCCTTTGAGGTGCCACATGGTCCCGCAATGTGGTGACTATCTGGTTAAGGGCCACGACGATGGTCCCCATTGCGGAACTAATGTTCCTCAGTTCGTCTCTGAACCCCATGTACTGTTCCTCCTGCAGTACTTGGATCTCCTGGAACCTGCCCAGTACCGTAGCCATCGTCTCCTGGGAGTGGTGGTATGCTCCCATGATGGAGGAGAGGGCATCTTGGAGAGTGGGTTCCCTGGGCCTGTCCCCCCCCTGTCGCACAGCAGCCCTCCCAGTTCCCCTGTGTTCCTGGGCCTCTGTCCCCTGGACGGTGTGCCCACTACCACTGCCCCCAGGTCCCTGTTGTTGTTGGGGTGGTGGGTCAACCTGGGTGCCCTGTAGTGGTGGACACACCGCTGATTGACGTGTCCTGGCGACAGAGGCATGGGCCCGCTGGGTGGGAGCTGTGCTGGTGTTCCCAGAGGGGGTAAGGTCTGCTGTAGCCTGTGGCTGTCTGTGGGGAACCGACTGTCCCGAGGTCCCCGATGGGCCGGGCTGGTCATCTGGGTCCAGGGAGACAGAGCTGCTGTCATCACTGGGGGCCTCTTCTGGGGGTGGGATGGACATCTCTGGACCCTCCGTGGCGGTGTGGTGGCGTTCGGGTCCTGCAGGGGTATAAGGGTATGGTTATTGCTTCTGTGTGTGGCATTTCGTGTAATGGGTGGGTGGCCGTGTACCCAAGTGCAGGCATTCCTGTGTGGGGGCTTTTGTGACGGTGGCTTGTGGGGGTGATGTGTGTGTGCAGTGGGCATGCTTTGGTGATGGGTGTCCATGCTTTGGGGACGCATGCAGGGCTAGGTTTTGGGATGGGTGGGTTGTGATGGTGAGCCATTTGCAAGGAGTTGGTGTGATGGAGGTGGGGGTGAGGGTGGGGGTATGATTTGGCATGCAGGTGGGGTGGGGGGAATGAAGTAGTGGAGATTTGACTTACCAGAGTCCATTCCTCCGCCTACTCCTGCGAGGCCCTCAGGATGCAGGATGTGCAAGACTTCCTCCTCCCATGCTGTGAATTCTGGGGGAGTAGGTGGGGGTCCGCCGCCAGTCTTCTGCACCGCGATGTTGTGCCTTGATCGTTCCAGCGCTTCCTGATGTCATCCCGATTGTGTGGATGCTGTCCCACAGCGTTGACCCTGTCGACTATCCTTTGCCATAGCTCCATCTTCCTGGCAATGGTGGTGTGCTGCACCTGTGCCCCGGAGAGCTGGGGCTCTACACGAACTATTTCCTCCACCATGAGCCTGAGTTCTGCGTCAGAGAACCTGGGGTGTCTTTGGGGTGCCATGGGGTGGTGTGGATGAGGTGAGGGGTGGTGTATGTGTTGTAGAGTGTGGTGAGTGTGGTGGTGTATGGTGTTTTGTGCGTGGTAATTGTGTGGGTGATGTTGTGATTGCCTCTGTGTGATGGTCTACTCTAAGCAGTGCTGTCTCTCTCTGTCCTTCAGTCGCTATTGTGGTCGTAAGGGTTTGTGGGTGATGTGGGTGTGTGTTTTATATTTAATTGGGTGTGTGGGAGTGTTGTTTGTATGTATATCAGGTGTGTGTGTTTCAAATTGTCCAATGTGGTTGTGTTTTGTAAGGGTGTGTGTATTTTGACCGCGGCGGTGTGTACTGCCAATGGAATACCGCGGTTGAAAGACCTCCGCGTGGATTCGTGAGTCGGAATGGCATGGGCGTGTTTCTGTTGGCGTGACGGTGGAGGTTTGGTCATCGCCAGTTTTTCACTGACCTTTGGTGTGGCGGACTTTTGTGGATGTCGGGTTTTTGGCTGTTTGCCAGTTGCGGGTCAGAATGACCGTGGTGGTTTACTGCGGCCGCGGCGGTGTTATGGCGGTCTTCTGACCGGCGGTAAGCGCCTTTTACCGCCGAGGTCAGAATGACCCCCTAAATCTTTTAGGAAATATGAGTCCCTTTATGTCACTTTTTGGCATAGTAAATAAAGTGGATCGAGCCTCTTTGATTTCAATTGGCAGATGGATAAAGCAGGCAATTGTTTTGGCCTATCTCTGATGGGTACACCTCCTTCTGTGGGAATTCAGGCGTTCTACCAAGGGTACTGCAGAAGGGGGTTTCTATAGTTGAAATTTATGGAGAAGCTTTTTTAGCACCTCCTAATACTTTTGCAAAACATACAAATTTGGGATGAGGATTCAGTATTGACCTAAGCTTCATTTCTTTAATTCAGTACATTAATATTTGTTTCCTGCATGGTTATATGTAGTGTGGACTGTTCCTTTTTGATCTTTTGGAGATATGAAGGTCTGTTTAAACTGCTTTGGCATGCCTTGTTAATAATGAAGGGGGATGTGGACATCATGGACGTAGAGGTAATGCTCCTATTACCTACCGGTATTCTTCATTACTCTTACTCATTACTCTTAGTCCTGATTGTCCTTGTCATTATTATTCCTCCCAATCATGTGACCTTCATATCCTTTATGAGGGGCTTGTGTTGTCAGGAGGTATGCTGGGTAAGGGCTATCCTTATAGTGTATTCCCTAAAGGGGAGGGTCACCCTTACAAGCATTTCTTGTTCCTTTATTTCTGATTCGAGAGGTGGATTACACCTCATTAGTAATGAATAGGACGAGGATAATCAGGACTAGGAGTAACGAAGATTACTGATACTTAATAGGAGCATTCATGCAGTTAGCTGCCACTTTTTCTCCACCTAAAACGGCATTTTAGGCCAGGCGATGCATTGTCAACAATCCTTGGGATGAGGCAATGCGTCAGCTCCAAGCCACGCAACGTCAGTGATGCATTGGAAATGGAGGCAATACCCACTTCCATGGGCTCTGGACTGGATTGCAACCACTTGGCTGGGCAAGACTCATAACTGACACAGTCCAGGTGCTGTGGCAGGAATGATAGAAGCCGTTTTAGACTTCAGAAAAAAGAACACCAGTCAGCTGGCCCTTGGAATCATTCTGGGTATTGGATTCAATTGCTGTGGATCCAGTCTTTCTGACCCAGCCAAGGAGAGCAGTTCTTCCAGAGCAGCAGTCCAGTAGAGTGGCAGTCCTTCAAGCTCCTCACAGATGCATACAAGGCCCTACACAAAATTGGACCCACCTACCTCAACCACTGCGCCTCTCCTTCTACACTCCCACCAGACAGCTCCACTCTGCTGAGCTGGCCCTCACCTCCACCCCCAGGATCTTCAAGAACTCTGCTGGAGGAGGATCCTTCTCCTATCTCCCGGAACCGAACTGGAACACGCTGCCTCTCCACCTTAGGTAATCCCCCTTACAGATCCAGTTCAGGAAGGACCTCAAGACCTGGATCTTTGACTGATCCGCATTCTCCCTCCAGCGCCTTGAGAGCCGCTGGGAGATAAGCCCTTCTTTATAAATAAATGATTGACTGATTGATTGATCCTTGTAGCACTATATCAGTTCTTCTTCTTAGCAGAGAATCCACAGGTCCAAAGTGTACTGAGTTGGTAGGGTCAAAAGTCCAGTTCTTATACCCAGTGGCACCTATGAAGTGGGGGAGACTTCAAAGAAGGGCTTTGAAGTACACAGAGGTCTTCCCTTCCTGCCCTGGCTCCAGACTCACTACAGGGGTTGAGCAGTCCTTTGTGTGGGGACAGGACCCATCAGTCACAACTGAGCTGTTACCCTAACCCAGATGTGTATTGGAGACAGCTACAGCACACAGGCCTAAGAGCAGGAAAACACCAATTTTCCAAAAGTATCATTTTCAAAATTGTAACAATCAATCAGACTTTACCATTAAAGATGATTTCATATTACAATTCATTGGGTACGAAACTTGAAATATCTATCCCTTCTCAATTAGGAATGAAATGTAAAATAAATTAGATGTAACAAGGAATCCCCAATTTTATCCTTTTAGAGTTGTAGGCCTCACAGTAGTGAAAAACAAATTTGAGAGTTTTTTCACTACCAGGACATGTAAAACTTAACCTTTTCTTTACACAGCACCCTGTCCTCTGGGCTACCTAGTACCTATTGTGGGGTGACATATGTAATGAAAGGGGAGTTTAAGGCTTAGCAAGGGGTTTTAAATGCCAAGTCGACATGATTATGTAAACCTGCATTCAGGCTGCAATGGGAAGCCTGAGGCATATTTTAAAGGGCTACTTAAGTAGATTGCACAAGCAGTGCTGCAGGCCCTGGGTACATGTAGTGCACTTTACTAGGGACCTATACATGAATTAAATATGCCAATTAGGTATATACTAATCAAACCATGTTTTAGGCAGAGAGCACAAGCATGTTAGCACTGGTTAACAGTGGTAAAGTGCACATAGTCCTAAGGCCCACAAAATCTAATTTAGCAAAATTGGAGGCAAGAAGGCAAAAAGTTTGGGGAAAGGCTGACAGGTCTAACAAGGATCATGGATATCAAAGAAAGGGTCAGATCATTGAAGAACATGTTAAACGTTGGGGATTTATGATTTTAGGTTTCCTTTTATGACCTACATAAGGTTGTGACTTTTCGGGGATTCAGAAAAATCCTGAGGTGTCTGCATGGATATCCTTGCAAGTCATAGTTTTGTTTTATATATAAACCATCTTTTAGAGATGGGGTCTCTAGTTGGCAGAGGTATTCACCTTTGTCCAACTTTGGACCACAATCCTAGTCAAGGTAAATCACACACAATCCAGATTATCCTGTGCCCACCCTCTGGTAGCTTGGCACTGTGCAGTCAGGCTTAACTTAGAAGACAATGTGTAAAGTATTTGTGTAATAAATCATACAGTGAAACAGTGAAAACACCACAAAAATGCACCATACAAGTTAAAAAACAATATGATATTTATCTTGTTAGATTAAGGCCAAAATGATAAAGATTCAATAAACACAAGTTGAGATATCACTTTTGCAAGATTAAAAGAGTCTTAAATCTTAGAAATCAACAATTGTCTCTTGTTTGCACAAAGTACTTGGTTTGCGTAAAAAAATGACATGCGTTGAGACCGCAGAGGAGGAGATGCGTGGAAAAAATAGGGTATGCGTTGGATTTTCCAATGTGGCACAGACTGTGTTGTTACTTTCCACACTGCAAGGTACTTTGTGTCGATTTCCGGTGCTCAGTCTTGGTTCCTTACTGCGACGCAGGGATCTTTTTGCCAAGTCGAGGTGTCAGTGAAACTGCACACACAGGCCTTACAATGGCAGGCCTGAGACAAGGTTAAGGGGCTACTTATGTGGGTGGCACAACCAGTGCTGCAGGCCAACTAGTAGCATTCAATTTACAGGCCCTGGGCACATGTAGTGCACTTTACTAGGGATGTACAAGTAAATCAGCTATGCCATTTGGGAATGAACCAATGTTACCATGTTTAAGGGAGAGATCATATGCACTTTAGTACTGGTTAGCAGTGGTAACGTGCGCAGAGTCCTAAAACCAGCAAAAACAGTGCCACAAAAGTGGAGGGAGGCAGGCAGGCAAAAAGTTGGAGGATGATCACCATAAGGCTGCCAGGTCTAACACCATCTATCAACCTAATACTCCTTCCAATTGATGTTGACACTTTTTGGGATAGAGAAAGCACAGCAGTACTGTAATTCTTTAAAAAGTAATCTTTTTTTAATGAAGAAAGACAAGAACTTAATCAAATAGTTACCATAGTAAAAAAGCAAACTTGTGTCAATCAACCAACCAACTAAGGGATCACAATGTTCATGCAAACTTCATCAATCATAACGGCTGGACATAGATGATGATCCCAAACCTCATCAGAATACATTACTGAATGTCACCAGGGCAGTTGGCTCACAAGGTGTGAGCATCAGCGAACAAAAGTGACCACACCTAGTTTCAGAGAAAATACAATAGATGTTGTGCTGCATACCCTAAGTCTGCAGTATGTGTTGACCTTCTATAACTTGACTTGACTATGGAATATCCTCATTTGCAGATAAATGAATCTCTGTTGAAGCAAATAAACTGCTTAATGGCACATTGTATCTCGATTTGTGCAACTATTTATCTCCTCTGCCCATAGGCAATAAGGTTTTGGTAGATTAACATCATACTTGTCATTAGAGGCAACCTACTGTCACCTGTGGAAGTGAGAAACATGAGTTGCAAAATTATTGTGTAGAGCTGTAGTGTGCGGCACCTGTGTATGAATTGCATTCTTGGAAAGATACTAATGGTGTCCAAGATAGCTGTCCATACAACGAACTTTGGAGAAGGCCTGGGCAACATTTTAATTAGGCCAGAGTAATCAGAATAATTTCGCATTATTCCTTTGACAAAAAATTACTACCAGTTATGGGATTAGGCATATTTACTTAATTAAGAACATTTAGGTGGAATCCAATGTTGTCATAGAAGTTTCTGCATCTTTGTCATGTCAGCTTTGGTGAGTGCCCCAATCATTTTGAGTGAATTGATGAGTTACTGTATCAACTGGTGTTTGGAAGATGCTGATTGTGTTTCTCCTAACTCTCCATAGTGACCTAATAAATATTACATAAAGATCTTGTGAGGTTTATCTCAGTTGTCATGGATTAAGGCATGTTCTTATTTACTGTCAGGTGGTATGATCACCTGTATGATGTCACTGAAGTTTTCCTTCTTGAGTCTGAATCACTGAATTCCTTTGGTTAGTGTATTTTAGCCTGTATTTGTTTGCTGCTCAAACAAACTTTTTCTGTATGCTCTCCTTCCACACCAGAACGTTTGGTTGAATATGAAGCCAGATGAAATGCATTCCTGAGCTTGTGACCTACGTGACAAATCACTACTTCTGCGTAATCCATGGCGCCCAGCTTAATTCATGTTTTGAAGGGAGTATTAATGGAATTAGCCTTACTTTTGCAGTTACTTCAAGTGAGTGATGGAGCTGGACACTATTTTGTGATGTGTTCTGCTTTGATGTTCCAGATTCAGGTATGTCCAGTTTTATGATTTGTCCATCCTTGGGTCATGGTCTGCCAAGTTTGCTACATATGTTATAGTTTTAGCATAGTTGGTGTTTTAAAAAAAAAAGCATAAAGCAATCTATTGTAATATTTTCTTTAAGTGGCAGTCATTTGTAAATTGTATTGTAGGTTTTATTACATTGATGTTGTAAACCATGCTTTTCTGAATTTTAGGTTTTGCAGGGGTCTCCAGGTTTCCATACAAGGAACTTTGGAGAAGGCCTGGGCAACATTTTAATTAGGCCAGAGTAATCAGAATCAGGTGTTAGTACGTTTTGGGCTATTACTGTTCTGTTTCAGGTGTTTTCTTTATTTGAGTAGGACTGGCCTTTCCAAGGTGAAGGCAAATGCCGGACTTCAACTCCAGTTGGCTTTAGCAAAATTGGTTTACAATTCAGCTGTCTGATTTGTAGTCCACTCTCTGAAGGCGAAGATGGAACATTTTGTCAGGTCCAGTATATCTTTGTTCTTGTTGATGATCAACCATTTGCTCCTTTGGGCTCCAGGTTGTGCACCAATGCTTTGCAGAACACCGGAAGGCATTGTTCCTTTGGTGTTGCACATCCACCCGGACTCAGAGACTACAGAAGGCAAAAACCATAATGTGTTCAGCGTAGCAAGAAAAGGGCAAAAAGGATCTTTTCCACCTTTAGCTGCATGCATGGTAGAGAGCAGAGAAAGCCGGCTGTGATCTGACACATATGAAATGAAGATCAATGCACCAGGGCAAGGAGTGAGGAAAACGCATGTAAAACCATTTCAGAAATGTATAGAATGTCAACTACTCATAAAGTATTTTTACTATTCCATTCATTTGTTCAATGAAAATAAAACTGATACATGATTAACCTTTCTTCAATAGTTGTACAAACTTGTTTTGCACTTTGTCTGCTGCTCTAATAATAAAATCTTAGGGGCATATTTACTAGAAAGTGGTGCATCAAAGGCAATGAGCCACTTTTCTTGTGCCCCCTCTACCAGCAACTAACAGCTCCTTACAGCACCATGGTTGTGCTGTATTTGCAATACAGTGCACTATGGCTGTCGTTAGCACCATAGTGTCAACATTTATGATGCTATTGTGGTGCTTTGCTACACTACTTTCAAAAATGTTGACGCTGGTGCAGCAAAGCACATGGAGGCTAGTTGAACAATATGGGTGCTTCATTTTAAAGCCTGCACTGAGCAGGCGTTAAAAATTAGGAAGGGGGGGCGTGGCCAAGATGGCGGCGTGAGCGGAAGCGTTGGTCCGAGCTCCGCCGCCTAGGCCCTGGATTTGCTTCCCAACCCTGATCGGGAGAGCCCGTGAGGCCCAGACAGAAAGCCTGGAACTATCGAGCACCGGGGGCCCGAGCACTAAAGGCGCCCGCGGCCGATAGGCGGTGCGCCCGGGGCCGCGTGTGTTGGGCCGACGTTCGCAGCTGGTGGATGTGGTGGCCCACGGCCCATGCCGGGTGGCAGGCCTGGAGCCTGGAGGCTTGCCGGGAGGCAGCGGGGGTGCGGCGGTGCCCTTAACGGGTGCCGAGGCTCCCTGGTGAGACGGGCCTGAGACGAGGCCTCGCCGGTGAGCTCGGTGCCAGAGATGAGAGATAGTGGGGCCCACCTGCTGGGCCCTGTGAGCGGAGACTCCGGAGAGGACGGCAGAAGGGCGAGGACCCCCTTGAGTGGCTGTGCTCTGCTGCGCTCGGGACACAGGGGGTCTCGGAGCCCAGTTGGTGGTGTGGGTGGCCTGTCGTGGCCTTTATCTGACGCAGAATCGAGCTGTCTCTAGGAGTGGCCCCACGGAGTGCCCTGCAGAGGAGAGGCTAACAGCTGCCTTTGAGGGGCCCGCCCAGGAGAATACGGCGTCCGGTGTTGGCGCGCAGAGGTCCGGCTGAAATACCCGAGCTGTAGCTGCCAGAGGGTAGAGGAGATGGCGACCTCCAAGCCAAGCGACACCGGACGGTAATAGATATGTTGACGGGGATGCCCGGTGCCGGGGGTGGGGGGGCCCTGAAGAACTGCCAGCCGCAGGGTCCCCTGAGGCAAGGAGGGAGACATCGGAGGATGAGGCGGCCCCAGTCACGAAGGGTTTCCTCACCTCCCTGTTTGAATCGCTCCGTGGGGACCTGCAGGAACTCCGCAAAGATATATCGCATGAGGTGAAGGAGTTGCAGGTGGAGCTTACGTCCCTGGGTGAGTGGATAGCCCAGGTTGAGGATGGGGAAGCGGCCCGCGGCGAGGAGGTGGCGGTCCTGCAGCAGGAGGTTATACGCTTGCGGGAACAGCAGGACCTCCTTCAGATGACAGTGGAGGACCTGGAGAACCGCTCGCGCAAACACAATATCCGCATTAGAGGAACGCCGATCGGAGCGGAGAAGGATGACATTAGAGACTTCGTGGTGGCATTGTTCCGCTCAGTCCTGGACCTGGAGGCATCCCAGGAGATCGTCCTGGATAGAGTACATCGTGTGGGCCGAGCTGCCGGAGCCGGGGACCGCCCGCCAGATATCCTGGCATGTGTCCACAACTATGGGCTGAAAGAAAACATATTGCAACGGGCACACAATCTCCCGCAGGTCCACTTTAGAGGTCATCAATTGCAATTATACCAGGACCTGTCAGTTCGGACCTTACAGCGATGGCGGGAGTTTAAACCTATCACAGAGCACTTGCGTGCACATGCCGTGTCCTATACATGGGACCACCCGTTTCGCCTTGTTTTCCGCTGGGAGGACCAGCTTCGCCAGGTGAAGTCGGAATCTGAGGCTCACAGGATACTGGGCCTGGAGAGGGACACTCAGGGCTTGGACTTGAATTTGGGTCCGGCGGGAGGAGATCGCCCGCGCTGGAGGAGGAAGGTGAGAAGGAGGATGCAGCAGCGCCCTACTGAGTCGGAGCAGATCTCGGAACATCAGTCGGCAGTGAGCAGTGTAACGGCTGGGACAAGTACCTAGGCGAGGAATGACGGAGTGTTGTTGGTCAGCAAGGGGTCACTGATTGCGGGCCTGTGCCCATTTGAGCGGGACTGGGCGGTGGAGTCGATGGACTTAACGGGCGAACTGGTGTGGTTCTATGGCCCTGTTGAGACTTTTCCTCTTTGGGATATGTGTGAGAGGACTTGTTTGTTATGAGCACCTGTTGTGCGTTATAGATATATGTTTGTATGCTTCCCTGCGGGCTTGGTCATTATGGGCCCTAACGGGTTGGTCATGTGACTTGGAGCGGCTGAGGCGCTGTTCTGAGTCCTGGCCCCTCTGTGGATCCTCTCCCCCCGTGGACGATTTTCTCCCTGTGCTGGTATGACAAGTAAGTGCTGAAGTTAGAATGTCCGTGGGCTTAACAGCCCAACCAAGCGGTTAGCGATTCTGTCCGGTCTGGAGAAATCTGGGAGCCATATCTGTCTATTACAAGAGACCCATCTGTTACATAAGGATACATTTCGCATGTGCTCAAGATGGTTCCCTAGACAGCTTTGGTCCTCAACAACTATGAAACATGGGGAGGTGGCAATATTGCTTTCGAGGACTTTTGCTGGGGAGATAGTTGGGAAGGTACACGAAGTCCCAGGTAGGTTCCTGGCTATTAGAATAAGGCTCGGGGCCTTCTCTTTCACCATTGCTTCCCTTTACTCTCCGAATTCCCAGCAGGAGACCTTCTTGAGACAGTCAGTTTCCCCTATACTTAGTTCGCCTGATAGTGCCATTCTGGTTGGGGGAGATTTTAATCTGGTGATGGACAACGAGCTTGACCGCTAGGGCCAACGCTTTGGGCAGACTGGAGCATTGTCGGAGATGGGGTGTCAATGGCTGGCTGAGTGTGGGTTGGAGGATGTGTGGAGGAAGTCACATCCCACACTCCAAGATTATTCCTTTTATTCAGCGGCGACCAAGACATATGCACGGCTCAATCTTTTTCTGGCCTCACACAAGTTTATGCCCCGGGTCAGGGAGGCTACGATTGAGCCCAGAGCCTTGACTGATCATGCCCCTATTACTGTTGAACTCGCCATGGAGATAGGTCACGTTGGCACAACGAGCTGGCGCTTTAGGGACTCCTTGCTTTAGAGCGAGATAGCGGTGGAGTCGCTCCGGCGTGCGATTAGGGATTATATTAGCTTTAATGACGATGGCAACACTTCTGTGGAGACTATGTGGGAGGCGCTGAAGGCAGTAGTGCGGGGCGAGGTGATGGCATTGTCTGCGAGGGATAATAGAGCAAGGAGAGAGGTGAGGGAGAAGCTAGAGCAGAGGGTAGCTGTCCTGGAGCGTTCCCATAAATCCATTGGCGCGCCTAGAATCTGGCGAGAGTTAGAGAAGGCAAGGCAACAGCTGAAACAACTGGACTGGGATAGGGCGGAGTATGCGGTAGTACGACTTAAGCACAAATACTATATTGGGAGCAATAGATGCGGAAAGCTATTGGCGCACCGGTTGCGAGCGCAGCACGCGGCGTCTGCGGTCAAATTGATTTGTTCCACTTCCGGTGAAGAGGCCTGCATGAGTGATCAGATTGCTGAGGCATTTGCGGGGTTTTACCGGGTTTTATACGCAGCAGATGAGCGGGACGACGCGGCCCTGGACTCTTATTTAGAGGGCATAGCAATCACTCCTCTTGGTGAGAGGGAGGCGTCCCTGCTAGACCAGCAGATAAGACCAGAAGAGGTTATATCGGCTATTTCCCGCCTAAAGAGTGGGAAGTCCTCCGGCCCTGACGGGTTCACGGCATTGTTTTATAAGACTTTTTGTGTGGAGCTCGCCCCGCTTCTCGTGAGGCTTTTTAATTCTTTTCGGACAGTGGGAACCCTAACGCAGAGTATGCTGGACGCTACCATTGCTGTTATACATAAATCGGGCAAGGACCCAGAGGAGTGTGCTTCATACAGGCCGATTTCGCTTCTGACTATAGATGCCAAACTATTCACAGGGATTCTTGCCTATCGCCTTAATCCTTATATGCCGGGTCTTATTGATCCGGATCAGTCAGGTTTTATTCCAAATGTGGCGACAATACGAAGCGACTTCTGCATCTGCTAGATAAAATTGATAGATCTCGCAGAGAGGCGCTTTTCCTCTCTATCGACGCCGAAAAGGCATTCAATAGGGTTCCTTGGCCATATCTCTTCGGGTCCTGGAGCGCTTCGGTCTGGGCCTCGGCTTTGATCCTGGATTCAATGCGCCTATCGGTCCCCTAGAGCGGCGGTTCGAGTTAATGGCATGCTCTCTACGCCGTTTCCGGTTGGGCGTGGGACCAGACAGGGATGCCCGCTTTCCCCCTCTGTTGTTTGCACTATATATGGAGCCCCTCGCACAGCGCTTGCGGGATAGCCCCTTGGTTTCTGGTGTGCAATTTGGCAGAGACCGCCATCTTATTACCCTATACGCGGACGGCGTGATTCTTACTCTTGCGGAGCCAGCGACCTCTTTATCTGCGCTTATGGAGATACTAGTTGAGTTTAGCCACGTTTCGGGATTTAAAGTGAACATGCAGAAGTCTCAGGTCCTTAGTCTGTCTTTGAGCTCTGATCACGAGGAGGATTTGAGAGATCGATATTCCTTTATTTGGTCGTCCTCGTGTCTTTCCTATCTTGGGGTTGAGTTGGCGACATCTGCCGCAAAAACGGCGAGCCTGAACTACACGAAGCTGGTTCGTGATATACAGCGGGACCTGGAGTTGTGGGGAGGACATAAGCTGTCTTGGCTGGGTAGGGTGGCTGCGGTCAAGATGACATACTATACATGTTTCAGGTGCTCCCATTAACCCTACTTCCCCGGACGATTGCCACTCTGCAATCGGCGGTCCTGAGATTTTTATGGGAGGGTCGTCCGGCGCGTCTACCGCGGCAGGTTTTATGTCGCCCCAAGGGCAGTGGGGGATTGGCGATACCGTGTCTTCTGAGATATTTCCAGGCAACACAGCTGCGCTTTCTTGTGGAGTGGAGTCGCCCACTCACGGAGAAACACTGGCATTTTATGGACCAGGCGGTGGCGGGCTCTCATATATGGAAGAAGCCTTGGCTTCGGCGCCGCCGGCACAGGGCTGGAGGTCTTTATTCTTCCCCGATTACCGGAACAACGTTACGCATATGGGACGCAGTGGCTTGCCGTTTAGGGCTGACTTATTTTCCGTCCCCGATGACCCCCATAGGCGCGAACCCTGACTTCGAGCCAGGACTCCGTTTGGAAGGCCTAAGACGTTGGTACGAAGGGGGCTGTAGGAGTGCAGGAAGTCTTTTTGATGAACAAGGGGTGTTGTCCTTTGACCAGATGAGAGAGGCCTATGGCCTAGTGGAGGCGGATAGGCTGATGTATTATCAGGTTCGGCACTCGGCTCTCTTGCCGGCGAACAGAGCTCTAATAGATAGGCCTCTTACGCCATTTGAGAAATGGCTGTTCCTACAGAAGGATGATAAGAGAATCATCTCAGAACTTTATCAGCTTCTGCAGGGGAAAAAACGCCCGCCTGAGTCAAAGGGTCAGTTGAGATGGGAGAGGGAGCTGGAGAGAGAACTCTCGATGAGGAATGGGATAGCATATTCTATAGAATACACCACACAGCAAATAATGCAGCAGGGACAGAGACATCATATAAAGTCGCTTCATACTGGTACTACACTCCAGCGTGGTTGCATGTATGGGACCATGATAAGTCGGACCTTTGCTGTAGGGGGTGTGGAGCTACAGACACACTTGTACATTTGCTTTGGCACTGCCCCAAGCTACACCGTTATTGGGAAAGCATTATAGATGATATTGATGCAGCGTTCCAAGTCAAGATCCCTAGACTCCCATCGTACATTTTATTGGGGCTGCCCAATCCCCTTACTTTTCCTTTAAGATCTCTAAAAGGGAGGCAGATGGCCCTAGCACTTAACGCAGCGCTGCAGCTGATCCTAGCTCTCTGGGGTACAGATAGGGTCCCGACCCGTATCTCATGGCTCCAGAAGCTGTGGTTTATCCTAGCTATGGAGAAACTTACACTAGCCTCCCAGCAGCGGATAGGAGATTTGGGCGAGTTGTGGAAGCCATTCCTTCGAATTCTTTCCGCAGAATTTACTGAACTGACATGCCTCTCTACCTGAGAGTCTTGAGGTTGATTTGAATTCTTGGTTAGAGTGCTGTGGGGGAGGTTGCTTGGGGGGAGCTGAGCTTGGACAATGCAAGGGGTAGAGGAGTGGAGAGACAGGAGGATGACATGGTTTCTCGGAGGGAGGCATAGTTGATGTGTTTTCATTTATATGTTTATATGGTTCTCATCTGTGGGACTAGCACCTTGGAAGACTATTGGACATTGCCAGTGGGCACATGGCTCTGCAACGAGAGGACTGGCTGGGTGGTTCCTATGGGTATGGTCTTGGGATTTACGAGAGGGACCTTGGTATGAAGATACGAAATTGCTACTGTGCGGATACATTTCATTTTATGTCCCGCGATGAGCTGTGTCTTGTATGTTTATATTTTCTTTAAAAAAAATAAACAGATTTGATCCTAAAAATTAGGAAGAAATGGTGCAGTGAAATGTTGTAAATTTCACTGCATGATTTATTTAGGCCTCCCTGTGCCAGAACGCCCCCTTGCATACATTGTGCCTGATGCAGGCATAATGTGGCGCAAGGGGTCGCAAAGTGGCGCAATGTAAGCATTGATAAACTTTGTAAATATGGCAGGGTAGAAAAGACACCTCAGCGCCACCTTAGCATTAAAAAAATCGCACTGTGTCGGGGCTAAGTTGCCGCAAAGGGCTTGTAAATATGCACCTTAATATTTATCTAATTGATTATATCATTTTTACACACACTTGTTGCCATGTGACAAAAAGAGAGCAACTACATATTACTGTTTGATACTGTCTGGAATGGTTTAAATGAAGATAAAGAACTGTACTTCTCACTTAAACAATCTGGTAACTGACACCACCACTTACAATCTTCACTCCCTATGTTCTATGATACACACAAGACCACCATCAACTACCCACTCGACCTATGCATTTGGGGCTCAAATTTCCTTTAACTATGATATTTCTTAGCCCTTAATTTAACATTTTAGACACATTACAGCAATTCCTCTACATAATCCCTAAAAAAATGTGATCAGATTAATTCTAGTTATGTATTTTGTTATTGGCTATATCCACAGTCAGTGTAAAATACCAAGTATGTGACCACGAAGATATTTGACTTGATTGGTTTATAAGTGGCATGCCCAACTTTATGACCTTTTCTCAAAAATATGATTTCCATCAATGTAATAATGCTACTCAGACCACTATGAATAAGATACTTGACTTCACTGTTTCTATTTGACGTGTTTTACAATTCGGCCTTGCCACATTAATATAATTGGAAATTGTGATAATCAGAATATTATGATTAAGAAATATCTTTAGACTATGAGAAAGATAACTCCTTTGAACTAATTTAGCACATCCATATGGTCTGTAAATTTAATGTTCATGTACATTATTGAATACCAATAAACTCAGAAATGTAGTAGGTCACTTCTGAGCATACTTGGCAACATTTACTTTAATACGTATAATGCTACTTTTTCATTTTGTATTTAACAACAACCTCTTTTGGAGAGTGTTTAGAAACCCCTTATCTAATATGTAAAATGCAAACTTGTTGTTTTATTTAGGACAACTAACTAGAGATCTTCGAGATAATTGACTTACCTGTCTGTCTGTGGACCTTGATCTATCTATATGGCAGGATTGGGTACTGATCAGGCAAATCAAAATCAAACATCTCTATTACACTTCTACATTAGGATCTCAGCTTTTTCCAAAATGGACAGATCTTATTTCTCCATCTACAAACGACACCCTTCCAGCATGATGACCCATGAACTTGCCTATCGCTGTCTCCCACAGCCATCATTTTGCCACCATTCGATCTTGACCTAGAGTTTGCTTCCCCTTTGGGGTGCATCTGGATGATAACGCAGATTCCCTGCAATTCACACATGACACTTCACACAAACTGCATGAGGCCAACTCTACGACCAAGATACCTATTGCTACGACTGCTTCTTGGACAGGTGAGGGCCCCTTTCGATCTCCTTGTATAGAAAGTGACTACCCTCACCATATTCTTCCTTTAAAGGACTACTAAATCATGGGATTCTACAGCTTGACCTTTTTCCTCACAGTATCATTAATTACGGTCCAACTGGCGTAGACTGTTCTGAAGGTATTTAGCACGCTTCCAATCAAAACAGGCCATTGTGAACGGCTTGACTCGGTTACTGAAAACCTAACAGTCCCCCTATTTTCTTCCTTTCTCATACATGTTCTATGACTAGACCTGATTGATTTACCAATTAGATAACTCGACACCCCCATTAGAATTTGAACTACAGAAGGTATTCTCTCCTTAGTCACCCAGGCACTATCCCTTTGATATTACTAGTGGTGCACGTACTCCCACCACTATGTCTACATATTATGGCTCACTAGACACCCAGTGATATCATCTACAACACATATAAATATAAATAAATATAAATACTGATCACAATACTTTTGCCTGTAGTGAAGCAGAAGTTTGTAGTGACTTATAAATGTATGTACACTAGGCTATCATAAATGGAACCATCTGACATGGGCCACTACGTGTTCATTACTTTGAAAACTTTTTTTCTGATCTGCATATAAATGTTAGTTGAAAAGGTCCCAGGCCTGCTCACCACAAAAGGGCGAAACACATGTTGAATGTTCTCTTTCAGGCTGCTCTGTCTTGATTGCAACGAATCAAGCAAAATAAACAATTATCATCATCAAATTGTCAACTTTCTATAGTTTTCTTTTTTGCATATGTGTTACAAATACCTTTTTTCTATACATAAATATTTGTGTATACATTATGTAAAATTGTTTATTTAAGATTTGGATGTATTTATTCCCAACTTACTAAAAAGCAAGTAGCAACACGTTTCTAATTGCAAAGTAGTACAAAAGAATGAAAATGTGCAACTAGGTGCTGCTGAAGAAGACACTACTTCTGACAGTGTCACTCTCCCCAACTAAAGCTACAACCTGGAAGGCAGCAAAACTCTCCAGAAATAAAGGCCCTACATTTCCAAAGTAAGTACCAGACTCTACCATAAACTAGTCTTAAAAGTGAATAAAATATTTTAATACACACACGTTGAAATTGGGTTACTGGATGGGGGAGTAAAGCCCTACTCAAGTAGCAATCACAATTTCGTTAGAGTGAAGTCACAAGCAAACTCCATATTAGCCTGTGCTTAACTCTCTGGTAGCTTGGCACAAAAGCAGTCAGGCTTAACTTAGAGGAAATGTGTAAAGTATTTATGCAGCATTATAAACAGTGATATGGTGAAAACAGAACACACGAAAATCCCAGACCAATTTAGACAAATAGAGTAAAATGTATGAAATTATCTGACAACAAAAAAACAAAAATCCAGTCAGTAGAACCGGAGATATGCAATTTTAAAGATTTAAGTGAAAATAGTGTCTGTCAGGCACAGCCCCAGTTGTGGTTATCTGGTTATGCCGGACCGGGACAAGGTCACAAATTCAGTTCAACCACGATGAAGCGCAGGCCAGATACAGGGACTAAGTTAGGATTGCTGAACAAAGTATCCTAAATCCCGGTTTACAAAGAGTTGCCAGATCCCGCGTCGAGAATTCATGGAGCCACAGGGCTGCGATGCAAAGTCCTGCATCAATGTCCAGGATGCCATCAATGATGGGCTTGTGATTTGAAGTTCTGCGTTGAAGAGGCGTCACCCATCGGTGGTTCCGAAGAAGCTGTGGGGCTGTGATGCAGAGTCATGCATTGTCCTCAAGAATGTAATTGATGAGGGGCTTGTGATGTGAAGGCCTGTGTGGAAGATGCATCATGCAGTGGCAGTTCGGAGGAGTCTGTGGGCTTTGATACGAGGTCTGGCAACAAGGATGCATGGCGCTGCAGAGGAGATTTATTGTGCTGCATCAATTCTGCTTACAGGTGTGCAAGAATAACACCATATAGAGTCCAAATGCAGGGTTCAAGTTGGTTGGAGCCTTTTCTGTTCCTGAGGCTCTGATCAAGAGGCCAGCCAACTACCCCTCGGAGCCACTATGTTGGTCGTGGGTTGAAGATGCAGGTCCAGTCTTTCTCTCTCAGACAGCAGGGTAGCGGAGTAGCAGTCTTTCTGGAAGAGCAGAATACCAGTCTTTCTGAGTCTTCCACAAGCCCAGCAGTGTACTGAAGAATTGAGTCTGAGGTTCCAATATTTATACCTGGTGCCCACTTTAAAGAAGGTGAAGGGTTTTCCACCCCCTGAGATGCTTGGAATTTCCTGCTTCCCTGTCCTTACCCCAGCTTGTATGGGGTCACACAAGACTAGTATCAAACCCTTTGTGAGTGTGCTTTGCAGAGTCCTTGTGATGCACAAGTCTGTTAGGTGACAGCTCCTCCCCCTCATCAATTCTGAGATGGTCCATCCTACCAGCTGCTATTCTCTCTTGTCTCATTGTCTGAGAGCAATGAACAAGAATCAACTGCCAGCTACAACTAGTTATAGTGACCCAGAATGCAGGTTGTTGGCACCAAATGATTTTGACATGAAAATTGCAACTTTCTAATTATGACATTTTCAGAATTGTGACATAAAATCTGCCTTTACCATTAAAAAGTGTAGTAAATTACAATTCTTTAGACACTAACTTAGACATTCCAATTTGCTCTCAATTGAAAGTTACTGTTTATTAAATGCAATAAGGGGAACCCAATGTTACCCTATAGGAGAGGTAGGCCTTGAAGTAGTGAAATATTAATTTAAGAGTTTTTCACAACTAGGATTTGTAAAAGTTAAACGTACATGTCCAACTTTTTAAAAGATGGTCCACCCTGCCCTCTGGGCTGTTTAGGGCCTACCAGAGGGGTAAATTATAAGTATTTAAAAGGAAAGTTTGGAGCTGGCAAAAGGTTTATGCTGCCAGCTTAAAATAGCAGTTCAAACTGCACACACTGGCTGCAATGGCAGGCCTGAGAAATGTTTAAATTGAAGTGAGTGGCACAAGTCCAGGAGCACCCAAATAAATAACAATTATGTTAAAAGTTTAACTCATAACCAAGGCTATCAAAATGTGGCACTAAGCAACTCACAATAAAAGCCAAGTCACTAAACTACTGAAGAATTATAATACAAGAAAGACAAAAAGAAATGTAAGAATAACAATAAATAATATTACACTTAACAATTAAAATTAATAAATGACAAACTTTTTTTTTATTTAGTAATAGCTACTAAAATAGTTCAAAAACAACAAATTGAACAAAAAGCTCAAACATTTCTCTTTCTCAACAGTAAAATTAAAAAAGGATAACAAAACAATGAAAAAGAAAAGCAATCCAAATAATAAAGAAAAAAAAAACTATTTGAAAGAAAGAAAAAATACCAAAATATATAATTACATATTGTAAAACAGGTTGTAAAATGTAGCAATATGTTTGACTATTAGATGATTTACATAAAAATATAATATCTTTTAATAATTTAACAATTCACAGATACGATGCCAGAAACTGCAACATACATGAAATAACAAAATGGGAAGCTACTGTTAAGCTATAGGGGATAAACTTATAGAAAAGAAAACACCTCCAGTGAAAGGACACACTGCAAATGCAATAATATTATTCCAATGCTTACTATGGCAGACCCATGACAAAAGAATATATAATTGAAGGAGTTAGGGAACACAATCAGTCTCCAAACGTGACTGGAATTCAAGTTAGGGCACCCTACAGAAGGGTGCCACAGAAACATAAAAAGACTAACAACTAGAACAAGGAGTGTCAGAGAGAGACACCAAAAGCACCTAAAACATACGACTAAGTAGAAAACCCCAACATTTTTTACAACATCTACTAGCTAAGATTTTGTACTGCATAACAATGAAAATATTGAAAAAATAATAATTTTCTATGCAGCTAACAATAATTTACTACCAATAACACAGTACAACACATGAATGATGGACAGACTGTTTAAATCCTACCAACTATCATGTACACAAATATACACTATCCAGGGGCAATACTCCAAAGGTTACTATTGGTTATGAAAAAGCTATGATTTCTACTATCCTTTACTCACACATAACAATGCAAGGGTGCTACTACCAGTTCAAACAAAGTATATGGCAGCACCTGCCAAAATCTACACTGTAAGAAATTTAGTTGAATGTTGACTGGGATGTGAGGCTTGGTCAAGTAGCAGCCAAAATCCTTGTTAGGGTGAGGTACAAGTCAACCCTCAATTACTCAACCTGCTGGTAACACTAAGATGGAAAAATAGAGCTATTGTTTATAAATAAAACTAGACCAAAATGACAAAAATCCAATCAGTGGATCCGGAGATATGAAATTTTAAATATTTCAATGAAAATAGTGTAAAAAAGCATCAAGTGCAACTGTGGATATCTGGTCGTGATGGACCTGAAGAAAGTCACAAATTCAGGTCTACAGCAATGATGCACGGGCCATCTCCAGGGACCTAGCTAGGCCCAATGAACAAAGAACCTTTACAACTAGTTTACTGAGCTTTGTGAGGGTCCGTATCGAAAATGCGTTGTGTAGCTGAAGAGATGTGTTGGTTCTGAGATGTGGCAAAGCTGTTATGCAAGGTCCTGCATCATCATCAAGGATCTCAACAATGAGGGTGATGCAAAGTCCAGTATCGAGTATAAATTGAGCCATCAGGGTGATGAGTCGGTTCCAAGGAGATGCGAAGCTGTGACGCAGAGTTTGGCATCATCGTCGAGGTTGCTGTGGATGAGGGATGCAGGGGCCTGCTCCAAGTAGCATTGTGCAGCAACAATTCCGATGAGGCATTGAGCTGCAATGCGATGCAGATCTTTGCTAAGGAGGATGCCCTTGCAATGGCTGCAATGCATCAGTTCTGCTCGGTGTTGCCCTGTGTGCAGAGGACATGCGTCAGTTTCACTGTTCCATAGAGACTGACAGCACATGTTAGGCTATTTCCAAGGGTCCAGGACTGGGGTGGCACCACTTGGCAGTGTAGACTCACAGATGCTAGAGTCTAGGTGTTTGGATCAAGGTTGTTGGAGCCTTCTGTCCCTGACTCTCAAGCCAGTAGACCAGCCAACTAGCCCTTGGAGTCACTCTGGGTCCTCGGTTTAACAGATATAGGTCCAGTCCTTCTCACTCATACAAGAAGGCATCAGGCAAATATCAGCAGAGTAGGGCAGCAGTTCCTTCAGTTCAGCAGTCCAGCAGAGTGGCAGTCATTTCAGCAGCACGGCAGTCCTTCTTTCTGGCAGAGTAACCACAGATCCAGATGTGTAATGAAGAGATGGGGTCTGAGGTCCAATGTTTATACCCAGCTCCCACTTTGAAGTCAGAGAAGCTTCTAGAGGTTTTCACCCTGAGGAGTCAAGCATCCCCTTCCTCCCTGTCCTGGCAATAGCTTGTCTGTGGTCATGATAGACTGGTGACAGACCCTTTGTGAGAGTGCTTGGGCGGAGCCTTTTTGTTGTGCATGTACAGTAGCTGAAAGCTTCTCCACCTCTCTAACACAGAGTGGCCTATCCAGCCAACCCCTATCTTCCCTTTGTCTCATTGAGTGGGAACAATACAGAAAGACCAACTGCCAGCTACTCCTGGTATTGCTACCCAGGATCATGCCACAGGCACCTACCGATTAGGACAAGAATTACCATTAGTTAAACACCAAACTCAACCTGTCTACCTGGTCCTAAATGGAAGTTACAGCTCATTAAATGTAATAAGGTAACTCCAATGATATCCTTTAGGAGACGTAGGCATTGCAGTAGTGAAAAACAAATGTAAAATGTAAAGGTAAATGTCCAACTTTTTAAAAACACTGCACTCTGCCCTCAGGGCCTACCTCAGAGGTGACTTATTAGCATTTAAAAAGACGGTTTGCGACTGGCAAAAGGTATATGCTGGCAGATTAAAACAGCAGTTCAAACTGCATACACAGTCTGCAGTGGCATGCCTGAGACATGTTTAAAGTGCTTCTTAAGTGGGTATCACAAGCAGTGCACTCCCACTAGTAACATTTAATTGACAGTCCGTTGGGACATGTAGTGCCATTTTCCTAGGGGTTTACAAGTAAATAAAATATTCCAGTTTGGTGTATGCCAGTTGTACCACGTATGAATGAAACAGCACGAGCACTGTAGCCCTAGTTAGCAGTGGTCAAGTGCACAGAGTCCTAGGGCTAACAAAAAGAATTCAGCTAAAATGGACAAATCTACCACAAAATAATACTCCATTTTTGGTGCATTTGTTTGATGCATATACGTTTCTGTATTTTGTGCATAGTTTTGAGATTTCAGTTTTAGAAATTGCTAAGGTGGTGTCAGCTTCCAGTTGTGATTCAACTGGGGTTCATATAAGTCAAAAGAGTAAGAACCTCTGATATAGGACATGATTGGAAGTAACAGCCAGCATCAGTTGAATCTTAATGCGTTTCTATCTTTCTTTGGATCTGTTTTTGTTTCCAAATAGATTGATATAAATCATAAAAGCGTAATTTATGTGGATGAAAGCCCCATGAACTCACCATGACTTGCTTTATTTCAGTAAGTCGTTTGCTTTCTCTATCTGTGTTGGAAATGGCCCTTTCAGCAGGGTCATCCCTAAACTTTTTGCCTTTCCCTCTTCTTTTTCTGGCTTTAAGACTCTGGCACTTTACCACTGCTATCCAGTGCTAAAGTGCATGGGCTCTCTGTCTAAAACATGGTAAAATTGGCTTCTCCATGATTGGCATATTTGATTCACTAGTAAGTTCCTAGTAAAGTGAACTATGTGTTCCTAGGGCCTGTAAGTTAAATGCTATTAGTGGGCCTGCAGCATTGGTTGTGCCACACGCCATGGCAGCCTTTCAAACATGCCTCAGACCTGCCATTTCAGAGTCTGTGTGTGCAGTTTAAACTGTGAGTTCAACCTGGCAAGTGTACCCATTTGCCAGGCCAAAACCTCTCTTCTTATTACATGTATGACATCCCTGAGGGAGGCCCTGGTTAGTCCCAAGGACAGGGTGCAGTGTATTTAAAACATGGGCATGTAGTTTTGGGTTTAGCATGTCCAGGTTGTGAAAAACTCTTACATTTGTTTTTCACTATTGCAAGGACTAACTCTCCCATAGGCTAGTGTGGGGATTGCCTTAAAACATCTTTTAAGTGTAATCTCCAGTTGAGAAAAGATAGAAAAATTGAGTTTGGTATCTCTGGACTCACAATTTGAAACACATCTTTTGGTAAAGGTGTTTTGTAAATTGGCAGTCTGAAAATGCCACTGTTAGAAAGTTGGTATTTTCTTACTTTAACCATTCTGTGCCTTAGCCTGCCTCAAATACTTGTCTGGCCTGTTTAAAGTTTAGGTGACACCTACATCTGTACATTCCATACAGAAAGCCATAAAACACAGGAAACTCCACTGCCCCTGCATTCCATCTGCATACCAGTGGGTCTTCCTGGGCAGGAAGGGTGGAAGGGCTCTCACTCACACTTCAAAGGACTGAAAACCCCCCACAGAGCTCCTGGCAGACAGGAGTGGGCTGAAAGGTAACTAGGGCACTTCAAAAGCACACTTTAAAGTCCCACCAACTTCAAAGGCACATTTGGGTATAGGTACTGGGTCTCTGACACAATATACCCTGAACACATCTGGACCGAGGATATTCTACCAGGAAGAAGGACAACGGTATTGTCAGGAGGGACTATCAGTTTGCTGGTTGCTCCGCTGTATTGGCCTGCTGCCTGCTACTTCTTCCCTGGGAGTCAGAGGACTAGATCTACATCTCTACACCCTGTAAGCTAAAGTTTCTCCAAAGGCCTGACTGAGCTTTTCTTCTGTTTCTGAAGTCTTATGGACATCAAAGACTTCACCTGCACACTGCTACCAGCACCGTGACTCCTCTGCTGAGAGTCCTGCTCTGCCAAGTGTAGGAGGCTAGCTCTATATATAGTGTACAAAAAAGACGTGCACTGTGAAGAGAGTCCAAGCAACCCCACTTTGGTATCCAGAGGTGAAAAGCAGACCACCTAATGTTCTGTTTTTGTGGCAGTGTGGGTGAGCAGCCAGGCTTATTTTGAGACGTGCTAATCTTATTATTATACATACAGTATCAATAAATGTGGACACAGACTTGGAAAAATAATTTACTAAAAACATTTCAGGTGTTTATAAAATGTTTAAGACCAAGATCATCAAAATCAGGGAAGTACATTTTCAGGTATGATTTTTCAAAGTTTAGAAAATATAGGCCCTCATTACAACGGCGATCATACCGGCAACAGGTAGGCTGTACAAATCGCCATATTTTGACCGCACCGCCGGGACTGGCGGCTTCCCGCCATCGTTGTCCCAGTGGTTTTAATCCACCAGGGCAGCGCTGCTCTGGGGATTATGACTCCCCTTCCCGCCAGCCTGTCGATGGCGGTAGAGACCGCCATGGAAAGGATGGCGGGAAGGGGAGTCGCGGGGTCCCTGGGGGCCCTACCTTGCATTTCACTGTCTGCACAGCAGACAGTGAAACGTGCGACGGGTGCAGCTGCATCCGTCGCACAGCCGCAACACCGCCGGCTCCATCAGGAGCCCGCTGCAATGTTACGGCCGACATCCTCGCCGGCCCAGCGGGGATGTTGTAATGCGGCTGGTGGGATAGCTGCCGCATAGGTGGCTGCTCGGCGGTTGAACCTTGGCGGGCGGCATCCACGGCTCGCCAAGGTTGTAATGAGGGACATAGGCCCTCATTCTGACCCTGGCGGTCGGCGGAGAGACGGCGGTCGGACCGCGAACAGACCAGCGGTATTAAAAATGGCATTCTGACCGCGGCGGTCCCCGCCGCGACCGACCGCCACTTCTCCACTCCGACCGCCGCGGCGGTCATGACCGCGGGGCTGGAGTTTGCGCACTCCGGCCCGGCGGTCGTCCCAAGACCGCCAAGGGTATTATGACCCTGCCTACCGCCGCGGTTTCTTGCGGGCGGGAACCGCCGTGCGAACCATGGCGGTAAGCACTATCGGGGCCAGGGAATTCCTTCCCTGGCACTGATAGGGGTCTCCCCCACCCCCCACTACCCACCCGAGTCCTCCCCCCACACCCTCCACCCCCCTGCCACCCCCCAGAGGTGGTACGAACCCCCTCCCCACCCCCACCCCGACATGCACATACATGCACCCCGACATGCAGTCACCCCCAACATGCACATATACACACCCCCTACACACACATACACAACGGGGACACATACCCGCACACATACATGCCGACATGCGCACCCGCCAAACTACACACATTGCCCATAGGCACAGCAGCACTCCCCGCCCGCATGCACGCACTCACACACCCCCTCTACACACTCACACGCACACCCCCATGCACGCACACATCACACAACACCCCCCCACCCCCTCCCCTCACGGACGATCAACTTACCTTGTGCGTTGGTCCTCCGGGAGGCGACGGGAGCCATAGGGACGTGACCGCCAACAGAAGACCGCCAACAGAAGACCGCCACACAGAAATGTGGGTCGTAATTCTGGGGGCGGTGTTCTGCTGGCGTGGCGGTGGAGGTTGACCAGTCTCCACTTTCCCGCCGACCGCCAGTGTGGCTGCTGGCGGTATTCCGGCGGAACGCTCCCAGCGGTCGGAATACGCGCAGCGGCATACCGCCGCGGTCGGCGGTCTTTACCGCGGCGGTAACTCGGCGGTCTTGCGAAAAGACCGCCAAGGTCAGAATGAGGGCCATAGTCTTTTGTGCATAATTGAGCACCAAAGGAATTGATAGGAACAACTTTAAAAATGCATATAAAATCAGGCAATGCTCTCACAAGTGTCACCTTCTGTTTTTTAGTCGAGGTCGTGGAGATGTCCTGTGGTCCAGCCAGAGAAGTTTGGTTGGTTCCCAGTTCAAGCGGGAACAGTGGCTAAAAAGTCTTGGAGCTGGTGCAGAACAGAGAAGAGGATCACTTGGAAACACACTCCACAGATGGACCTAAAAATAAGTCAGGTGGACCCTCTTAGAGTGTAGAGGTCAGAAGGGATTAGGGACCCCTAGAGCACAGCTGGTTTCCAGATGCCAAGGAGGCCGGGTGCAGTGCAGATAGGTCAGCCAAGGGTCGTGAGTCACAGAGTCCTTGGAGCCAGGGGCAGGTCATTTTGAGGGTAGATTGCAGGTCATCAGGGTCACTCTGGGGGTGGTTCTTGGGTGATCTGAAGTCCCTCAATTGGTGCTTGCTTCTGGTCCTCAGAGACTTTCCTTCTGGGTGTCCGGTGTTGGGGGTCCAGTACTCCAGTTATTGGGATTTCTCATACTTGGCGCAATGGTACTTATCCCTCGGGTCCATTGGATGGATTTTGGTTGGGCTGCTGTGTCATGGCTCATTGGTCAGTGAACTGGACGTCACTGGTTCCTTGCTTGAAGGATTCAGGAAGTGATGCCTCCACTCAGAGGGAAGGTCTTAGTGATTTGCAGAAGGCTGGAGGTCCTATGGAGTTTTTTAGAGTCTGTCCTTTTTCCAGTGACCCCTCAGCGGTGTTTGTTGAGCCTTAGGTGCAGCAGTCAGGGTTTGGCCCCTTTTTCTTCTTGCACCAGGACTTCTGTTCTTATGCCTTCGGTCTTCTTTGTCGCTGGTCTTCTTGTGTCCGTTAAATTTGATCTGTAGGTCTAGGGAGGCCTAACATTGCATTAAGTGGGCATTGGGAGGAGTACCTAGTAGTGGATTATGCGCCACCTAACTTAGAGTGGCTACACCCACTATGTGACCACTCCCTGTGGGTAGGGGTCACATCCCTAACCCTAATTGGCTATTTTCCTACCATTCAAGATGGAGGAAAATGAAATGGAGTGGTCACCTCGCCTTCTACACCTGGAGGGGCGGTTCAGGCTGCTGGGGGAGAGGGCAATCCTTCTCCTCTAGGTAAGTTTTCCTGTCTGTTTTCCTGCTCATAGTGGGGGCAAAACTATTGGATGGCCATCTGCTCCTAGCACAAAGTCAGAGGTCAGATTTCAAAGGTGTTAAAGCATTTGAAGCTGACCACTAGTGCAGGGTGCGCTACCCAGGAAAGGCTTTGTTTTCTGGCTCCTGAGAGCAGAGGCTCTCACCCCAAGAGTCCAGACTTACGTCTGGTGGTGGCAGGCTGCTAAAAACCAGTGAGCAAATATGCCAGGGCTGTTAGGTTTTGCAGGGACACTTCTAAGGTGCCCTCTTGGTACATTTTATAATAAGACCAACACTGGCATCAATGTGGGTTTATTGTTCTGAGTTGTTTGACAAAGAGCCATTCATGTAGCTGGGGCACTCATAATAGCCAATGTCCAGCACATGGGTTTGCTATGGCGTCCCTGTACACTTACATGTCACAAGGTCTTGCAAAAACGCAGTAGGGGCATATTTGCTCATGCACACATATGCCCTCGCATGCATTATAGTGCACTCTGCCTTAGCACTTTTGGACATCAATGCATCAACGACGTTGCTCGAGCAGGAAACGACGCATCACCTGCAAGTGCAATGCATCCCCACTTCTGGATCAATGCATCTTCAACGAGAGTCGATACAACCTAGGTGCTGTCAGCGAGTCTGCATGACTCCTGTACCTGGCCTGAACACCATTGTAGTCAGACTGTACTTTTGAATTGGCCCAGGTCCAGCGCGACCAGATAGTTCCAGTTACAGCTATTATCTTCTAAGCACTGCATTTTGATCTAATCTTTTACTATTCATAACTTGCCTTGTGCATGTTAGATTTTTGTTGTTTTGGTCTTGTTTGACTTGACTTAGACAAATACTGGCTAGTTTCCTAGCTGATGTGGAGTCCTTTTGTAGTATTTTCATTGCATTACTGTGTGTGTGCAGAAATACTTTACACATTGCCTCTTTAGTTTAGCCTACCTGCTCTGTGCCAAGCTAGCAGAGGGTGAGCACATGTAAGCTTTAAGTGTGTATCTTACTCGCCCTGACTAGGATTGTGGTCCCAACTTGGACAGAGTAGAAACCTCTGCAAAACAAAGACCCAATTTCTAACAATCTGTTACAGGCCTTCTCACAAGAGAGGCAACCCTACATCGTGAGATTTTAAATTCTTGGAAGCAAAGGTCACGTATTTATTTGCATGTCTATAATATTACCTCTATTTGAACTGTGGGAATGTGTTTAAATTTAAAATGAGACAGCTTACCTTGCGGGCTCTAGAGTATCGTGAGAACGGAAAGCATGATCATGCTTGGACACGAGAAAGACAGGTTTCATAATCTGAAAATGTCCCCTCAATACTTGCCTTATGAATGTAAAAACTAATGCCAGCAGAAGGCACACATACTAGTTAAAATTCATTAGTTTACACATTATGAATGTGCGAAATATTTTTTTTTTTATTTAACTGTGCTTCGGCCAGCATTTTTTTCATTTTTAGTGCAAAATTATATTGTACAAAATGTATATGTGACTTTTTTTCCCAACAAAATAACCGAAAAGAACTTCTATAATTGTTTCATTTGTAAGGTATATTTCTTCAAAACCCTTGCGTTTTTCGCTGCGGGAATTTTATAGCTGCAGAAAATCTGGATAATTGCAAAATGTTCTCGAAATTTCATGAAATTGGTTGAAAAGAAGTCTTGCTATTGCCAACACTCTAAATTTAAATGCCAATTTCCTGAAATATCACAGTCGGGTTTAGGTAATTTTGACCTTAAAACAGATTAACACTTTCCCTTGCCCAGTTAAGTTTCTCAGTTTCTGAGAGCGGATGTCACATGGTAGTTCAGGCCAAGCTGTTGAAAGCTGAATTGTATAAGGTAAGGTCTCTGTCTGCCGTGACACAAAAAGCAACAATGCAATTGAATGGAATGTGACTCGAGTGATTGCCAGTACCTGAGAGAAATACTATTATTCTCCTCACTGCTGTTTACAATTTGTAAACAAGAGCACTCAGGTGTTAATGTTCAGATCATAACCATCTTGAGCTCAATCTATATGTTGTAATGAGACTGGTGATCAGTGATTTACCGTGCATCCCTGGCTTCCTCATAGCTGGATCCAAATTGTGGCATCACTCTGTGGGCAAACCCCAACTAAATTCAGCAGAATCTGCAAACTTGAGTGTTTCGTACAACATACTATAAATCCCTGCACATGGCGATCTGTGAGGGGTGCAGGAGCAGTTCACTTCTTGACTGGTCCACCAGAGGGCACCCTGAGGGAGTTCCTGTGCCACTTGTGCTTTCTTGCTAGGTAAGTGTGGCTTTCACATTTCGAGGAGGCATGAGTGTGCGGTTGCACACTGTATCCACCTGTAAGGGCCATAGCTCATAGGCCTATTGAAGAGTTTACTAGCAAAGAGCCAAACTGTGATCCGGGGATGCACTCCCAGGCACTTGCACCTGAGAAAGGCCAGAATGATTTGGATAATGGGCTGCGGTCCCTCTTGGATGGTGGTGCTTACTTGCACCTTCTGATCTGAGGGCTCCAGAGGCTCCTTGGAATGCTGCCCGACTTCTGGCAAAACCTAGTCGAGGAGAGCTCGTTGAGATGTACACTGACACCTAGGAGTTCTACCTTCCTTGGTATGGTACTGTGTTTACTTTGCTGAGGTCACAGACTGGCCCTGCACATGTTCATTTGATCGAACATGCTGGGGACCAAGCAATAAACTCTTTCTTTATTCAGCATCCTAAATATGTGGCCAGGAATAGATCCTTTCTGCAGTGGCAATCTGCAGTCCTTGCACCACAAAGAGGATAAGCTAGGCCTGTGCAAACTTTTCTTTGTGGAAATTCCTTTGTGGAAATTATGAAAAACTCTCTCAACATTACACAAAATTGCACGAAATGGCAAAATGGCAATTTTGTGCTAATTTTAGAGTGTAGTGTGCCATGCTTTTTGAGCCAACAAACAGCACAAATTCGCACGCCATGACAACAGCTCCTGTGCTGTTCGTTTATGTTGTTTCCATGCTCCCACGCCAGAATGTTTACCTTAACAACATCTCAATTACGCGATCTGGCGTAATGGTGAAATCTCAAGCATTTTGCGAAACACTCATAACGTGAAAACCATAAAATTCGCAAGACTACACTGGTATGAACTAAATTTGACATAAGCGCAAATAAAAGTTGATTTGCTTAGCGGCTACTGTTAGCGCTATGAAATCCGTTTTAATAGAAAACTGGCGAGTCTGTCTAATTAGTGCAAGGAGTTAAAATGACGTCCGTGCACACAATGCACTGAAGGTGACATAAGTTGTAGAATGTCAAGTTAGCATACGGGAAATATGTCCAATAAGTGCATTCATTTCACAGCGCTAATATATAATTTATTTGACTTTGGCGCTTTATCTTTCCAACCTGTCCTTACCTATGAGCAAGTGGTGACACCTGAAGCCACCCAGGTCTCTTCCCGTGTCTGCAGTGCACCTCACTTTAAATACTACACGCGGACAGAAGTGTAAGTGATAGCAGGCCCTGAGATTTTAATCACATTCTATACTTTCAAGCCTGCTTTGGAGAGCAAGCCTATGAGCAAAATAAAAGATCACAAAACAAATTATTCAGATAAAAAAGAGACTATGATTAGCCACAGAAATCAAATTAGTGAGGGGGATATAGTGTTAATGAAGGCTGAATGGCAGTAGAGCTAGTAAGGATTTTATACGGCAATGGAATGGATTTTGCGAGCCCTGGAGGTAGGATTCATTCTGATCACAACAGGATTATTTGTTCTTTAAAGGATGTAGGAAATCGCATAACACCATGTGGATCAAGCAAAGCGTGAAGCTGCTAATACACATAAGATATCCCCTTAAAAGATTATTTACTTGCTGACAGAATTTGGAAGAAATGAGTTGCTTTCGGAAAAACTAGCCTGATGTTTGTAGGTTTGAGAGGATGGCAGCAAGTCATGTCGTTTATCCTGTACGAAAAATTGGATACACATGGCATGATATGAAAATAAAACTTAGAGGGCAAAACACTGTCAGGACCATAAAATGTGTTAAGACAGATATGGTCAGCTTCTAAGTGAGGAAAAATATTCTGAAAAATGTGCAGTAACCGGTTGTAAGACTGAGGAGTACCAAATGGGCAGGAAAGACTGACGCCCCCGCATCCCTTCTACATTCAGATTTTGCAGAGAACAGTACTTTGTTTTATTTTGTATCTATTATTTAGTATCATGTTGTATTTCATAATTGTGTACATTATCAAACCTGGCCCACTTTAAATCTGATTAGGATTGGTGGCTGACGTCATAAAACAGAAACGTGCAGGAAATTCCTTTTTCTAGGCGTAGCTGTCGGTGAAAATGTCTCAGAACCTTCGTGGACAGACTACAGAGATTCCACCAGTGTCAGGCAAATGGGTCCCACTGATAGAGCAATTATGCACCAGCATTGACACCAGTTGACCAGTGAAAAGACAAAGCCAACTTGTGTAAAATGGCATGTTTGCGCGCTGCTGACTGCAGGTGTAATGTAAAGTGTATTTTTTTGCACTGGTTCGTGGATGCAGATTATGGTGCAGAATAGCAAAAATAGCAATGATTGAAAATTGAGAGACACTAGTTCAACATGTGTATTATTTGCCTATATTTGAAAACATTATAAAACATTGGAATAGCATATTTGAGGCAGTGGGTGGACGTGGGACCCCCCAGGCACTCTTTAATGGGGACCACTTGGACCCAGAATAACAGAGAGGAAGGCAGCCAAGAGGGAAAAAGGAGGAAGCAAAAGACAGCAAAACAGTGACAAAGGGAGAAAGCAGTTATGAAAAGAATCTGCAGAAGTGAGAGATAAGGTCAGGTGGTGGATGAGAGAGACCTGAGGAGAAATTAAGCCTAACTCTCCCTGGTATTCCGCACACCAACATTTGGCAGCGGATTGGTGGGCTCCGGCACTTAATATTTTACAAATTAAACACTGATCAGAATATCTTTAATCTCAGAAGTACTGAGAATGTCAGAGTAAACAGACACCAAGTGGAACCTGGATGTTAACTGTGACGTAAGAAGGAACAACAGTTCCACTTTCTGATCAAGCGCTGAATTATTTAATCAGATCACTAAATGCAGGTGTACTACAGAGTTGAAGGAGAGAAACCCACAATATGTGGTTGAATCAATATATTCAAAACATAAAAGTTTATGACATGGAAGCATACAGTGACGATTCATGTGGGCAGAAATGTACTCACTGCAAAGAATTCAAGGCATAATTCCATGAGTTGCAGCAGCAAGTGGCGAGCCAATGTTTTTATACAGGCTCAGTCCAGCACCATTATTTAGCCCCTCCTCCCACCTGTGCATCATTTCAGCACAAGGGGATAAATATGGGGCTACGGGGATGACACCATTTTTTAGATGGGAACACCTACCTTGCATCTCATTGATGCAAGGTAGGTGCAAGCTTCCAAAAAATGGTGCAAACTCCTATGTTTTGACACTAAACGTGTCTAACATCAAAATATAAATATGGAGTTAGGTTTGGCTGAATTTGCATAAAAAAATGAAAAGTTGGCGCAAAAAAGAGTATAAATATGCCCTAAGAGTCCACTTCTCTGTCCTAAGTAGAAGTGGTAGCAGGTCCAGCCCTTCGGGTTCTCCTCAATGGTCTCAACAGCAAGTGCAGTCATCCTTCCATCTTCCACAATTCCAGTAATGTTCCGAGGGTGCTACTTTCATGGCTGGCACTAGCCTGTGGGTAGGAATGACATCTGAACCGTACCTAACCAATACTGAAAACGTTCCCAGGGGTTACCTTACCAAATTTTGTAGTAGTTCCAGTGTGCCGCATGGCAAACAATTCAACAGTGCCCCTCTCTACCTAAATCCAACACGGCTGACCCCTTCTTCCTCTGTGCACAGCTCATGTGCCCACCCTAGAGGTGTGGCCTTTAAAATTAGCCCCTCCTCTATGTTCACTCAAAATTGGCACTGTGGCATCTGCTCACTCACTGGGATTGGAGCCTGGCTGGATAGGATGGCAAAAGTGAGTAGGCCCAGGTGAGACTGCATCTGTCAGTGACAGGGTATGCATTCCTTTCAAACCAATTACAATCCTTGACACAGCCCAGATAGTCATTCTGCCACAGGAACAAAGTACCCCCCCCTCCCCCATACCCAAGGTCTTTGTCCCAGCCCTTGGAGCCAGTTCACACATTATCAAGAAGCTATGCAGCTCCTGGGTCAGTTGGAAACCTAAGTAAATGGGCTACTAGAGGCTTTAGGCAGGCAAAAGGTGACTTTTTAAGTATAGCTGTTTTATAAAATATTTGTTACAAATCTGACTCAAATTAAATATTTTAAGAGGTCTAAGAATTAACTTTTTATCTGGTTCCCAGGCAGAGAAAACTTTACTAATGCATCCCAGTGGTTTCTCATGGAACACCTAACCCTACTACAGTGAAAGAAACTTTCAGTAAATTGTCACGGTATCAGCATGTTTAACATTACACTTTTACATGTCCTACTTTTCAAATATTATGCACCATCCCATCTGGGCATTTGAGGCCCATGTGGGGTAACATTAATATTTAAAAGGAGGGATTAAAGTTTCTCTCTAGTTTGACTGAATTTGCAGTTTACACCTGCAGCCAGGTTACTGGTGGCAGGCACGCAGCTATGTTTTGTATTGTCAATTTAGTGGTGGCTCAATATGTGCTTGGATATGTGCTGCAGTCCACTAGTGACATTAACTTTCATGCCCTGGGTAGTTTTTGCACTGTATACTAGGGAATAATTGGTAAGTTAAATATGCCAGTTAAGGGTATAGACAAAGTTGGCATGTTTAGGTGTACTGGAGCCTGCTTAGTCGAAGTGCACAAAAAAGTGTGAAAAAAACAATAATGTCAGTCCAAAAAAATGGGGGCGCTCATGCAAAAAGGAGGATTTTCTTGCATTGTACTCATTTCACTAACATCTTAATGAGGACTGCCAGAGTTAATTATTTTCAAACAATATCGGAGCAGCATGAATTCACTATGATGGCACTAACATTCCAGTATGCAGTCTTTTATAGTGAGTGATCATCTTGGTGTCCAGAAATACTCACCTTGTGATGTGTGTCTTCCAGTCTCGATAGAGTAAGGGTTACCCCACAGTTAATATCCGTGGATACTAATTTCTGAATCAGTTCTGTTTAAAGTCCCTGCCTTCTTTCCTCACACAGATACTAATAGAATAAACCCAGCCAACCACCGAAAAGTAAATGTTGGAAGCGGTGTTGACAGAGCAAGGAAGACATCATCAGTGTGATTGATGGCAGATGTCCAATCCCAGATAAAGAAGTCACTTTGTGCAACTGAGAGCTGAGATGCCTTAGGCCTTGTGCAAAACTGAAATAATAGGTGTTACAGATTAGAAGAGTGTGGAGGAAGGGGAGGGGCAGGACCCTTTCGAAAAAGCAACAGCACTATCCTAAACAGCACATCCTTATCAGTACAGGGTTTCCGCGCCGAGCATCAATTCAATGTCTCAAGTCTTTATGTAAATCAATGTAAGCCACATTCAAATAAATTGGTAAAAGTTTTTTGTACAGATTACTCTTTCCTCCTCTGCCTCATGGCCTTACTTTCGTCTAAAATTGCATTTTTACGTTTTGTAATTATGAAATTGCAACAACAGCAGCAACAACACCAACAACAGAAATAATAATAATAATAATAACATCAACAACAACAATAATATTAATAATAATAATAATAGCAACAGAATGTGAAAACAATTTTTTATGTACCTCCGAATGCAAGAATGTGTGCCTTTTCGAATACTGCAGCCCCCAATTACAACTTCATTGAAGTGATAGCCCCAGGTGAGATATCCCTCTGCTCAATTAGAATTGACTTGGGGACAGAGTTACTGCAAAGTGGCGCAGCACGGTGCTGTGCCAGAATTTGCAGCGCCGCGCTGCTTCACTTCAGAAACACAGGGATGCGCCCTATATACTAAAATACGGTGCACCCCGTGTTTGCCCCTGTGCCGGCGCTAAATATGGCTGCCAACACAGGCATCCTTGCACCATAGTGCAAGGGTGTCTGCATTGAAGAGGATGATTGTGTATGTGCAGGAAGGTGGCCCTTCCTGCACATAAACAATCTACAATGGCGATTTGGCAGTTCTATGTGTGCTGCAGTTAGCAGCACTCATAGAAGTAGCAAATCGTCATTTTTGAATGATTGTTTATGTGCAGGAAGGTAAACCTGATGCAGTCATGGATTGTCTGGTGAGGGAGTTGCTCTTCCTATAAATAATACTGCATGGCTGGAAAGGGGCAAGGGGAACCAGAAGTGTCACCATTTGCTTTGCAAATATTACTGTGCAAATGAGAGACCCCCTCTTTCTGAACTTCTGGCTGTAGATATTAGCACACTTTTGCTTACTGCCCATAATGCAGTGGTTGACTCTATTTTGTAATATGGAAAAGATCTGTGCAGGTGGCGAATCATATTCCAGTCTAATCTCTGCAGGTTGGCATATATTTCAGGAAATATTCTTTCTCGTTCTCAAAAATGGATACAGCTAATCAAAAGCAATATATTAGCATATTCATTCACGACAATGACCTCTATTAAGTTAGATTGGCGGAATAATTTAATGTGCACTTTCTTTGCGATATCATTTTCTAATCTCGTTTTAGGTCACATCCCATTTGATTTCAAAATACAATACAATTTTTGAAAGCATATTTTTTTACAAGAAGAGCTGTGCACACTTTCCTAAGCGTGGTCCTAGTGTGGGAAAATATCCGACAGGATATTCACTTGTTCTTGTATTTTGCATCTAGTTTTCACAAAAGAATTCTCAGGGCTGAGTTCAGCTATCTTTAGAAAATACAAAATCCTGAGGTCTGTTTATGTTGCTGTGACCTACTCTTGTATTCCTGGCTTATCACTGAATTCGAGGTGTACTCGTGGGTTGTATTCAGGAGTAAGCCAGTAGCTTATCTACTGTAAGTCACAGATAGTCACAGCAAAACCGTTGTGCATCTGGCCACTAAAGTCTACAACACATTGAAAAAGGCTTCATGAAGTATAAGATGTATTAATGTATCCAATCATTTATTTGCATTTCAGAAATATGATTCAGTGTGGGTTCCCGGGTTCCAGTATTGATAAAGTGGGGGTCCACAGAAGTCAAAAGGTTGGGAACCACTGTGTTAGAGTACACGTGGTGGATCTGCATTCCACACTTATATGCTTAGTATGCCAGTAAAAGGGAGGGCTTAAGGCATGCAAGTGGAGGCTGGCTTCAGTAAGTTGGACTGGGGATTTAGGGACACTTTCTAAGAGTTATTAACGGATTTGATGTTGCAACAAGGTTTATATTGTTACATGACAGTAAGAGGAAATGGAGACTTCTGTATCACATACACCCTACTTGCACTCACGCCTAAACCATGGCACCCGTCGGGATATCAAGCAATGGAACCAACCTGGAGCTATGAATGTGTGCTAGACCACGAGTTGCATGAGTAAACGAAGCTCAACAGATCGTTTTCTGTCCTCCACCCCTACATGTATTATGTTTCCATCTACATATTGATTTAGGATGCCAAGTAACCTTGGGCAGATCAGAGGTTCATTGTTTTCAAGGTGTGAGTTATAGCTACAGGCATGGGTCACATATCTGTGCATTTTAAGTCGTGATCTGGGCATCATGCTGAGAAAAGGGCAAAGGGGATGGGGGAATGCTTGAAAAATTCCTATCCACAGAGAGTCCCTCAGTTTTATTGGTGTCAGTGGGGAGGGGGCAACCAGTATGCTCTGTTGTCTGGGGAAAAATCCAGGGGTGCAGCATGTTTAGGGAGCAACCTGTCACAAGAAGATGAATAGTGCAAACAAACTGCTCCCTCAGTGAGAGCTTACAGCCTACGCATCTTTGGAGATTTCGAAAAAAGGAGATATCAGTTGTATGTTCAATTTGTTGATTTTTGTACTGTCATATAACATAGATTTCATCATAGTGCTCAAAATAAAATGCTGCAGTGCAAGTGGTTTGTCCTGAAGATAAACATTAGTATGCAAAGGATATTTACAAGGGATAACACACTGTTGACAATTGATACATTTCAGCAGGCACAGAAGTCATATGCATGAATCTCACTGTACCAGAGACCAACTTAATGGCAGGCAACAGTGGAATTCGTTGACGTTTTGAGTAGCAGTGGCTGCCGCAAATATCAAGGGGAGGGGCAAGGGGGATGATGGTGACGGGGGGACGACAAATAATAACATCTTTTAAAAAAAGACTTACCATTTCCGCTGCCGCTGCTACCTCCACCATCTCCTGCCACCACACTTGTCTCTCCTTTCGTGTTCTGGTGTCCCAGCACTCACATGGACAATACACAGGCTCCCCAGCAATCTTGGTGCTGCTTTCATGATAAACCCAGCATGAAAGCAGCATCAGGATTGGTCTGAATGGCTCGGACTGCTGCTAAGACACAACCCTGGGGCCTGTGCACTTTCTCCAATCTGGCTGTGTACATAGCTGGGCTGGAGAAACCTAAGTTCGCATGTGTGTTTGGCCAGCCCAAGATGGCCGGCCACAATACAAGTGCGCACTTAGTGCACCCCATTCCTCATCCAACCTCCCATGGCCAAACCCATCCCTCCCTTCATAAGCTGGCTGAGCCAGCAGCAGAAAAATGAAACATTATTGGAGTATTGTTTTATTTTTCTGCTTCTGGCTCTTAGCCGGGGGGGGGGCGGTGCTCTTCTGCCATTGAGTAGGAGCTGCTGCTGGTTTAAAGGCTTTTTCTATTTGAAGAAACAATTGCTTCCTGGCATCAGTATGAGAGGAGAGCCCACACAGCAGCTGCAGGAGTGTTTTCTTCACCAATTGATTCACAATGCGATTTGGTTTGGAGCAATTGTTTTTCCAACTGGTATTATCCTGTTGGTTACAGGATTTTGTGGGAATGTCTCTAGGGCTGCTGTCATTGTTCTTTTGTCCTGATGAAGATCCCATAGCAATTGGTTTTAGGAGTCAAAATGTTGATGTATTCAACTGTTGCCTGCCATTACTTTGTACTCCTCAGGAGCGTAGCTTCAGAGGGGGTGTGTGGGGTGTTACATCACTCTAATAAAAGTATTTTGTGATAAATAGTATGGTGCAGGGGCTTTCAGTCTGCTATGGTGTGGTGTCTGTCGGATTTCACCAGGAATTTTTACACACACACAGAAACGCACGCACACTCTCTCCTTCTCTCTGTTTGGAAAGACTTCACAAATGTTGGTTATTTTACTAAATAATGTGCTTCCTCTCACTTAGTGTACCTGCCAATACACATTCTTCTCCCTTTCCACTGCCCCTTAAGCACGTCTTGTGAGCCTTGCCTGTTGTATAATGTATTTTCAAATCAATTGGCAGTGTGATTGCTGGGAAAGCTGAAGCTAACACCCCCCCACAATCATACTGACAAGCTACGCCCCTGCACATTCTAGTCTTTCAGCTTTTTGCTATGTCATTTCAGAAAAATACAAAACAAATGCAAATCACTGTCATCTTCCTAACAGCCCAGCCCCTCCAAACAGGAACAAGACCTGTTTTGGCCTACATAGGCTTTATCAGTGAGGTACAAATTGAGTTTTGTAACACAGTAAGAATGAAACCCAAGTCGAGGCATAACCATCACACATAGGGTGTTGCACTTAAAAAAAACAACAAATGTGATGGATAGAATGCTTACAAAAGTCTCAGCCACAGACAGTCACTCAGGAAATCACTATGCCACTCCAGGCAGAGCCAGGCATTTCAGCTTTTGGTTCTGCCCTCGTTGGAACAGATTACCACAACATGTCAGGAATGTTCACCTCCAAATAGGAACACAAGCAAATGAAGACTGATTTTGGCACACTTAGACCTAACCAGTAAGATATAGATTGAGTCTTGTGTCACAATAAGCATAGAATGTAAGTCTGGGCATACCAGTTACATGTAGGCTCTGTATATGAGCAAAGATATGCAGAAATTACCGGGTCAGGAATCACTAACAACAGCTGATGGCTGCACCCCTATACCGTGCAATCCTAGATATTTTCAGTGGATTAGATAATAATTTACAGTCTCAGAATTACTGTATTCCTTTTGACATGCAGACTTCTCATTCCAGGGACAATTCCATTACCATTTACCAATTACTCTCCGTATATCCTAAATGGGAGTCAAGGACCTCTACAGGAAGGCTTTGGCGGGGGGGAGGCATCAGTGTTTGTTAAGTGGGAGGGTCTCAATGGGAAAGGTGGGGTATGAACAAACAGACAGAGTGGGAGCCTTTCTTGTTCCCTCCATGCTCTGGGAGGGAGTCCAAAAGGCAGGCTGTAGAGAGAGGGCAGGAAAGGCAGCCTGTTGGCGGGCAGGGGGGCCTTCAATGCTCTCCCCTCTACGTAGAAAGGGATAAAGCAAGGTCCCTGCTGAAATAGTGGCTGAAGCCCCTGCCCAAATAATGCTTTATTTGATAAGCCAGTAAAATTGGGCACAGTGTTACCTCCTCCACTAAATCCTGGTATGCGAACACCAAGGCTCTCATAATTAGGTGAAGTTTCATCTCCTCTGTGGATACAACTTTACCTGACCTGTAATAGGACCCATAACGTTGATGGGTAAAATGTCTGATCCATTGACAATCACTTAGGCCACTTGTCAGTCCATCAACTTTTGCCTAATGACCACTTCAGATTCAGACCACCCATATGCAAATCAGTCTTGATAATGCTACAACAGGAATACCTCAGCCCAAAATGAAATGCCAGATCACAAATGAATACAAACACAAGCAACACCAAATAGTTGTTATCCTACTTGAACAGTATGCAAGTGACCTCTGTCTGGTTATACTTAGTTTTTTTTTCAAAATGCTGACACTATTCACCACCACATCTTTATCTACCTCATTTTCTTTAGCTGTCATTACATACAGATTCTGGCTGGTGAAAACAATTGATGCAAGTTGAGGGCTGCGTTTATCCTGTGCTTTGAACAGGCATCTGCTGGACGCAGGGGACCCAATTCACAAAGTTCTTTGGTTGTGTAAGTTTAGTTTAAACAGGCAGATATATTTTTTTTATGAGAATCAAACCACTTTAGGCATTCACAAACATTGGTTATACACAAGTGGATGGATTTTGTGTGAATAAACATAGTGTGAGGGATGAGAAGTGGTAATTCCAAGGAATAAATGCTTTAGAAATGTGCGCACGCCCAGAAACTAGTGCACTCACAATATTTCCCTGACCATTTCTACCCCACAAATATTTGAACAGGTACTAATGTTAAGGACAGGAGTACATTGTTTAGGGCAGAAATGGAATGGGAAAACTACAAAATCCGTAGATACATAGTTCAAGCATGTTCCCCACTGGGAAACAATATTTGTCTAAGGGGAGAAAATGAAATGTTATCATATTTATTTGCAGTTGGTCAGGGATTTTCAAATGAGGACATGTGCATGTATGTTTTGGGCATTGGCCTGTTTTATAGAATTTTGCAATCATGGATTTCACAAAACCATTTCAGGAGTATTCCTGCTAACACTGCAACCATCACAGCTTGGCAGGAGTACAATTCGAAGTGTTGTGATATCATAGCAAATCATAACTCTATTTCAAAGTAAGAAAAAATCAAGAGGAGTAGATGTACATTTAATGTGAATTTGACCAAAGACTCCTACCTCCTATGCCTATAAATTTACATCAGTCACACAAGGCTTACACCTTATCCGCCAAAACATTGGAGGCCAGATTTATCATTGTAATGCATTGCACTTGCATCATGCATTGCATTGCAAGGTCAATGCAATACCTAAGTCAGATTTACCAATAAACGCAAGCCCACCTTGTCTGGCCCTGGGATGCTTGGTAAATCTGGAGGAATGCAAGGAAGTTGCTGGTGTGCGTTACTCTGCTATGGAAAGCTGTTCTATGCGTGGAGTGTGCATGTTCACATGCATCCACCCATTGATTTTGGCACATTCCATGATTCATCAAGAATAGTAAACCGGGGAATGCGTCAAAAAGCTACGCCTTCCCAGGGGAAGTGCAACAAGGCAAAATATCCTTATTTCTCCCTTTTGTTTCCTCTTTCTAAGTGTGCTGCATTCCGAAGCAGACTTAGAAAGTGGAAAAAGCCACTAAAAATTGTTTTTGCAGAGGAAGGTGTCCCTTCATACACAAAAACAATCCTGCCTACAACACAGGCCCCCTTGCACCATGGCACAGGGGTATCTGAGTTGGGGTTAGGTAGCAGATTGTGTGCCTTCACAGGCAGAGAGAAGTAATGCACCATATATTGACAAACATGATGCCTTCCTGCCCTCTCCATTTCGCCCAGCAAATTGTCTTGCTGTGTTGCATGAAATAATGCCAAACCTGGCCCAAAGTTTCTTGTTGGCTTATAGGAAGACAGACAATACACATATGAAAAGCCTAATTGTTTTACATACCAAATCTATAAAACAACCTACAAGAAAATATCCACTTCATCAGGTACATATTATCAACATTATTTATTTATGGAGAGAAAAATGTGGAAGCAAACATTCAATATAAATGACATCTTTACCAATGTATAGTGGATCATACTTCAAATGGAGGGAGAAAAGACAAAAAAAGAAGAAAAACATGCATTTTCCAAATACAAATATCAATAGACAACAATTGATAATATCTATAAGTAGAATGAAAAAAAAACATATATGATACACTCCCCAGAACACACTCTAATGTTAGACCTGTCAGCCTTAGGGTGGTCTTCCCTCAAACCTTCTGCCTTACTGCTCCATTTTGAGGACCTCATTTTTGCTGGCCTTAGGACTCTGTGCACTCTGCCCTTCAAACATGGTGAAATTGGCTTACGCCCAATTGGAACATTTAATTTACTTTATTTATTTATTTACTTATAGGTCCCTAGTAAAGTGGCACTAATTGTAGTTAGGGCTTGTAAATTTAATGCTACTAGTAGGACTGCAACACTTATTTTGCACCCACTTAAGGAGCCCTTTAAACAGTCTCAGGCCTGCCATTGCAGCCTGTTTGAGCAGTTTTAAACTGTCCATTTCGACCTGGCAAATGAAACTTTTTGCCAGACCTAAAACATCCTTTTTAATACAGATGTCATCCCTAGAGTAGGCTCAGCACCACCCAGAGGGCAGGATGGAATTTATTTTAAAAGATAGATGTACTTATAACTTTAACATATCAGGGTAGTGAAAAACTCTTAAATTAGTTTTTCACTCCTGCAAGGCTTACCTCTCCCACAGGATAACATTGGGTTAAATTATTACATTTAATAAGCAATCACTTTCTATAGGAGCAGGTATTAATGCCGTGTTTGGTGAGTTTGGTGTCAAAAGAATTGTAATTTAAAACCCTCTTTAATGTAAAGTCAGATTTTCAGTCACAGCTCAGGAATTTCTGCTTTTAGAAAGTTGCCATTTTCTTATCCTAACTAATTGGTGCCTGCAATCTGTACCCTGGGTCACATAACTAGGTGTAGCTGGCAGTTGGTCTTTGTGTATTGCTATCCAGAAAGTGAGAGAAAGGGGAATAGCAACTGGCAGGAGGGGACATCTTTGACCTGATAAGGAGAAGGAGCTGTCACCTACCACACTTGCACATCACAAAGGCTCTGTCCAGCACGCATATGAAGGGTTTTGACACTAGTCTTTTGTGAACCCAGACAAGCTGGGACAGGGTGTGGAGGCAGGACATTCCAAACACCTCCAGGGGTAGAAACCTCAAGAACTTTCTCCTACCTCAAAGTGGGGACCAGGTATAAATAATGTACCCATAGACACAACTCTTCAATACGCCCATGGCCTGTGGATACTATAGAAGAAGGACTTCTGTGCTGCTTGCTGAATGGAGGACTGCCTCTCTCCTGCTCTGTTACTCTGCTGCCTAGCTGCCTGTTGCCCTGATTGCTGAGATAGAAGACTGGACCTGCACTCTTCATTCCAGGCTGAAGTGTCAGCTGAGGGACAGACTGTTCTGAGCTACATGAACATAAAAAGAGGCACCCTGCAACGTCCCAGCTGGACCTGCAGCCAGACCTGCAACTAGACCTGTCTAATCCCTGCTGGCGCTAATCACTGCTCCATATTTACAGGGAAGTGTAACACCACTTTTTGTGGCTTTACGCCTCCTTGTAAATATGGGCCCCTCTGACGCAGTTTTCTGCATCAGAGGAGTGTGCAATGGGTGTTGCAGTGGGCGTTCCATCGCAACACCCACTACTTTTGACGCTGCCTCAGATTTACAACTTGTCATAAACCTGAGGCAGCGCCAAAAACTAACGCCACCCCTGGGGTGGCACTACCATGGAAAAACGAGGAGGAACGTTTTTATTCTCTTGCTAAAGTGTGTGTCTTCTTTCCTTCAAACATGGTAACATTGTCTTACACCTAATTGGTACATTTAATTTACTTGTAAGTCCCTCGTAAGATGGTACTAGAAGTACTCAAGACCTGTAAATGAAATGCAACCGGTGGGCATGCAGCACCTCTTGCGCCACCATTTAAGTAGCCCTTGGAATGTGTTTCAGGCCTGTTATTTCATCCTGTTTGTGTAGTTGTTTGTTTCAGCCTGTTTGTGCAGCAAAGTAAACCTTTTGCCAGGCCTACATCTTCATTTTTTATATATATAAGTCACCCCTAAGGAAGGCCCCACACTGCCAAGAGGACAGGATGCAGTGTATTAAAAAATTGGACATGTACTTTTAACTTTTACTTGTCCTGATAGTGAAAAGTTCTTCAATTTATATTTCACTACTGCAAGGCCTCCCTCTCCCATGGGATAACATTGAGTTAAATTATTACATTTAGTAAACAATAACATTTAATTGGGGAGCAGGTTGGAATGTTGAGTTTGGTGTCAAAAGAATTGTAATTTGAATGGTAAAATCGGATTTTAAGTCACAATGGCTACTTTCAAAAAGTTTGATAACACTACAGAAGCAACCCATATACCTACAGTGGATATGGTATACAGTAATCAAAGAAGGTTTCTAGAAGTTTTACTTACCTGAAATCTTTATAATTCCGTATGTCCGGTTCTACTGTTCGAAGTGCTGCATAAATACTTTACACATTGCCTCCGAGGTACTCCTGGTTGTTTTTCTGCGAAGCTACCAAGGGATTAAGCAAATGTTAATTTGGGGTTTACTTGTCACTTCACCCTGACTGAAATTGTGACTGCTACTTGCGTAGGATTTCACTTTGTTAGAAATTGGGGTTTCTGGTAGGCAGAGTTATGCACCCTGTCCAAGCAGGAACTACAATCTTAGTCAGGGTAAGTCAGATACATACTAAAAGTTAACCTGTTCTCACCCCCTGGTAGCTTGGCACAGAGCAGTCAGGCCTAATTTTGGAGGCAATGCATAAAGAATTTGTGAACCACTTAAAACAGTAAAACAGTGAAAACACCCCTCGAAAATAATCCACACGAGGTTAGAAAAAGAGAGCTTAATTTAATGAACAAAACAAGACGAAAAAGACAAAAATACAAAGGGTAGAAGTCAAGATATGAAATTAAAAGAATATCTGCAGAAGTATTTCTTAGAAGCTTAAAGCACCAACCAGGGCTACCTGGTCATGCTAGTCCACAGTAAAGCCAAAAGTTCAGGCCAACCGTAATGGAGCGCAGGCCCGCTACAGGGACTAACCTTGCCCCGCTGAAAAAGTAGCTTCTGTGGAGGGTTGCATTGTCATCAAAGATCCAATGCGAGGAGCCAAGGGGACGATGCAACAGCAATGCAATGTCTATGTCTTTGGCAGCGATGCATCGGCAGGAGGAAAGATGTGTTGTTTCCGACCAGCGCAACAATGACACTTTGGAAAAGCAGTTGAAGAACCCACTTCCAAGAGTCCAGGACTGGATTGGCACCATTTGGCATGGCTCACAGTTGATAGAGTCCGGAGGCTGTAGCAGGGTTGAGTGAAGCCTTTGATGTCCCTGAGACGTCAGAACAGGAGGCAAGCCAGCAGGCCCTTGGAGTTAATTAGGTTCTGGGGATGTAGAGATCCAGGTCCAGTCCTTCTCACTCCCAGGCAAAGCGGGCAGCAGGCAGCAAGGTAGGCACACCAAAGCAGGAGTCCAGCAAAGTCCAAAAGAGTGACAATCCCTTTAGTAGCACAGCAGTCCTTCCTGGCAGAATGACCTAAAGACCAGAAGTGTACTGAGTTGGTGGTGTTTGAGATCCAATATTTATACTTTGATGCCATGGTTCTGGAATGTGGGAAAAGATTCTAGACAGTGGCTTTGAAGTGCAACTACTCCCCTTCCTCCCCCCTTGCCCTGGCTCCAAGCTGGCTGGAGTGACAATACAGGGGTGTCAGGCCTATTGTGTGTGGAAAGGGCACAATCCATTCAGAAGTGTGAGGCTGAGACCAACCCCCACCATCCTTCCCAGGATGGCCCATCAGTCACACCTAAACTTCCTTTGTGCATGGCTGTGTAGAGGGAATGCACAATCCCAGCTGTCATCTCACCCCAGACCTCACCCCAGTAGTGCATTGGAGATAGACTGCAGGCACAGAGGGCGCAAGAGCCGGAAAATCCCAACTTTCTATAAGTGCCATTTTCAAAATTGTGATAGTAAATCCAACTTTACAGTTAAAGAGGATTTATCATTATAATTCCATAGGTACTATAATGACAGGTCTACCACTTCCCAATCAGGAATTGCAGCTCATTAAAAGTAATAAGGAATCCCCAATGTTATCCTACGAGGTTAGGCCTCACAGTAGTGAAAAATTAATTTGAGGTGTTTTCACTACTAGGACATGTAAAAGGCAAAAGTACATGCCCCACCTTTTAATTACAAAGCACCCTGCCCTATGGGCTACCTAGGACCCCCCTTAGGGGTGACCTATATGTAATAAAAGGGGAGTTTAAGGCTTGGCAAGGGGATTTAAATGCCAACTCGACATGGCAGCCTAAACTGCACACACAGGCCCTACAATGGCAGGCTGGAGACATGTTTAAAGGCCTACTTAAGTGGGTGGTACAATCAGTGCTGCAGGCCTACTAGTAGTATTTAATTTATAGGTCCTAGGCATCTGTAGTGCACGTTACTAGGGACTTATAAGTAAATCAAATGTGCCAATTGTGGATAAGCCAATATTACCATGTTTTAAGCAGAGAGCACATGCACTTTATCACTGTTTAGCAGTGGTGCCCAGAGTCCTAAAGCAAACAAAAATGGGTCCAGCAAAAATTGAGGAGGAGAGGCAAAATGTCTGGGGGAAGACAACCCAAAGGCTGACAGGCCTAACCCGCCCCCTCAACCAATAACCCAATTTCCAACAACTAGTAATTTTCTTAATGATCATGGGTATGCTAAGTGTTTTTCCAGCTTCTTAGAAAAATACATTTTTGGCTCACTCCAGAGCCTGTTTACTCTGTGCAAGAACATTCTGGCGGCACTGCCATATTGCATCCCAATTGGCTGTCTATTATTGCATTCCTCTTGTGTCAATTCTAGTGATAAAACTGTGCTCCAAAAGAAAAGACCCCCTTGAGGAAAACAAACTGGAGTTCAGAAGCCAATTAAGGGTCATCAGCTACACGATTAACCCCCTAATTGTTTTATGTATACTGGTCAGATTCGTCAAACAATTCTGTACCTAGACAACAAAATGCATACAGTAAAATAAACCCCAAAAAACTAATTTGACCAGGAAGATGAAAAAAATAGAAGAAATCCAATGTATTAAAGGTTACGTTTTCTGTACGAACTGCAATTTAGTCAAGAATCTTTGGCTAATATTTTGAATAAGATAGAAACATGTAAGTTTATTTTCTGTTCTTTTTTAATTCTACTCCGATACTGTGTTTTTTAATTTTATGTAGGCATGTAGGGATAACATGATGTTTTTCACAATATTAAACCCAGAGATATTTGCGCAAAATAAAAAAAATGGTGCTTGGGCAGACTTTCTCATAAAAACAAATGTCTAGGTTCTTTCCATCACTAATCCCATTCTTAAAGATACTTATCAGAAAAGTTCTTCCAAAATGTTTTCAAAAACGTGATATTGCAAGACGCAATTTTATGCAATATCTTACTTTATTTTAGTAAGTATAGTTTCTTGGCATCTCTCATATAGATGATCCCGTTGCAAGACTAATAATAGTGTCCTTCCACTGGAATACTTGCTGCCTGCCATGTAGGGTTTTCTCGGTTTGTATGCTGTCGCCTCGTGTTACTCATGTGCAATTGATTAATGCGCCAGGATGAAATTTAACATGACATGGAAAGATAGAGCCCAAAATAATGTGAAGTGACATTTATTTTTGAGTGAACCAGGCCTCGAGGTCAGACACCCAGCACTAACTAAGAATGTATGCAATGTGCAACTAGTGCAACTGGAATCTATATACTCACAAGAGATTAATTAAATTATTGCACCGATGTAAATGCTATTACGACACATAATTACATGGTAATATGCACGTTCGAGTTGCATTGTCCTTTTAATACATAAGGAATGTCTGATCACTGCCGCACAATGTCAACAGTGGCAGAAGCAGTGTTGTGATGCGTGGACAAGACAGTGTGCGTTTGATTCAAACAGTTTCTCAAGAACAGTAAGTGCAAATAGTTCATTTACACAGGATGAACTCGAAAAGATACAATCCTGGCATTATCGTGTAGAATTCGCGTGTCAGAAGCTCAAAAATATCAGTAGAACATTATTCACAGAACCACCAGCAGTGGCTACCCCTAGAAGACCTGCCCCCCGACTTTCTTAGAGCGAATGCTGCAGAGACAAGTTTTTTTTATATTAATATTTTTAAAAGTTTGATAGAACGGAGTAGTCTTAATGGCTAGTGGGACGGAGTTTCACACAGTAGATGCACTTCCTGAGAAGAATTAGTTCAGAGCTCCTGGTGATGTCTTAAAGGCTGGTAATTCGAAAGGGAAGGCTGTCCATTTCCGAGTATGGTGTTGACCATCTGAAATGACCAGATTGCAGCCAAGAGGTTCCTGAACCCTTTATGCATTATGCCTGATGCCTGCTAGTTTAAAGATGCTTCTCGCCTGTATGGGGGTCCACTTCAAAGAGCTCAGAGTAGTCGAGATGTGGACAAACTTTCTACACAGCCTAGAGTCAAAAGGACAAGTAATAGGACTACTTGTTTGAAAATAGACTGCTTAGTTTCATTGGCCCTGACCATCACATTTTGGGATAAACATTTCAGTGCATATTTACAATAAACGTCTGCCTGCTAAACAGCAAATAATCGGTGAACAAAATCTGCATTCAGACATTTATATTCAATGAAGCTTGAATGAATGATGTGCATAGCATGGTCTGAGTCAACAGCGCTCCGTTCAGCTAGTGCAGGAAAAGAGATAACACAAGGTATTTTGGCAAAAAGAAGATGTTAGAATAAGTAGCTATCTATCTATCTACTGAAAAAACAAAGATTAAAATGATGTTATAGTTAGGTATTGTATTAATATCTTACTTTGCATTACAAAAAAACCCTTAGAAATTCACTGAAAAAACAAAGCTTAAATGGGTGTTATAAGTGACAATTTCTGTTAAAACATACTGTTTAAACAAACAAAACAAGTGAAATTCATCAGTTATAGTTTTCTCAAGTAACTGTAACTCATCCTCTAAAGTAACAATATCTCATGCCCGTCATTCATATGCTGCAGTGATATTATCACTAATGTCAAAGAACATGTCATGAGTGGTTTAGTATGTAAGGTAATTAGCAGTGCATAGCGAGGGTGTGAGTTATAGTCACACAAGTTCAAATGGACACTTGCAATTAAAAATGTTAAAATAAATATAACATCATGTATCCATTTTCTAAAAGCAAAGTATATTTTCACTGAAACCCATAGATACAATATCAGCAACAGCTAAAAACAGCAAATCCCCAAAAAGAAAGCTGTTATTACATTTTAGAGGATATATTTATAGTAAAGAGAACACCAGCAGCAAGAAAACACACTTAATTTGCACCAAATACTATTCAAATTAATGCTATGCCAGGGATAGTGCAGATAATGAATTAGTTGAAAGATTTAGGGAACACACCAATTCCCTTAATACTGCTAAACTAGAAGTCTGAAATATTTCACAGGATCTAAAAGAGACCAGTACAAGCTCACAACAGCCAAGAGGATCCCTACTTAGAAATATCATCATCAGAACAAGCAAAGTGACCAAATCCCTGATGTACCAAACCTAAATTACCAGAAGATGACAAACAGCCACGGAAACACCAAGAGCACCTAAAAATATGAAAATATTGACATACCTCAACACATATAATGACATATAAAAAACACAGTTTCACTACATGACAACCGCAACAACGATAAGAGAATAAGAATTTGTACTACCAATAAAAATGTACTAACCTGGCATGACCTTAACTCAATATTATGATGGATGGCACCTTTAAGTCGTGTCTGCTACTATTCTGTCAAATATACATGATACATGGTCAATGTCAAAAAGGAAACATCCCATTAGTGTACGCACTCTTATCTAACAAAGTGCAACTTACATTGACGTGCTAACACACATAAAACAATAAGCTAACAATTATATATCCCACAAAAAGTCATCATAGATTTAGAACAGGAAATGATTTCCACCATACTTAGGCCCATATTTATACTCTGTTTGCGCCGGATTTGCATAATTTTTTTAATGCAAATTCGGCACAAACTTAACTCTACAGTATATTTATACTTGACGCTAGACCCGTCTAGCGCCAAAGTTATGGAGTTTGAGTCATTTTTTGTACGTGAAAACCTACGTTGCGCTAATGATATGCAAGGTAGGCGTTCCCGTGCAAAAAATGACTCGAAGGCATGTATGCCTTATTTATCCTCCGACGTCAAAATGCCGCACAGGAGGAGGCGGGCCTTTAAACATGGCGCCCAGCCGGATTTGCGCCATTTTTTAACACCTGGGTCAGGGCAGGCGTTAAGGGACCTGTGGGCTCATTTCCATGGTCAGAGACCATGGAAGCAATCCACAGGTGCCCTGCCCTGCACCCAGGGACACCCCCTGCTCCCTCGCCCACACCTGGAGGATACCCATCCATGGTGAGAGCAGGTAAGTGCATTTAAGTATATATATATTTTTTTGGTGGCATAGGGGCGCCTAACTTGGGCCCCCTTACATGCCACTGTACCCAGGGGACATGGGACATGCTAAGACAGGCGTCATTTCCATGGGGGTTGTGTGTCAAAAAATGGCGCAGGGCCGGTTAGAGCCAATATTTTTGACTCTAACCTGACTTGCACCATTCTTTGGTGCACAACCCCCAGTCTTCCGTTCGTCTCTGCTGCCCGATTACCGTCATTTATTTTGACGCAAACCAGACCGCTGCGCCGGCTAACGTCATTCCATAAATAAGGCACCCGGCTGGTGCGTTGGTATGGCGTTAGCCGGCGGTAAACTTTTTGACCCAAATCTGCCCAAGCGCTGATTTGCGTCAAAAAGTCTACTCGCACACTGCATTTCAGGGGTGCTTCTCTCACTTTAAACAGAGCATATGGAGACATCTGCAAATATCAAACCTGAGCATAGAATATGCAACTAATCTAGAATTAAATACAATAAACTATTAGCTTTATTATATGTCCCTGTACCAGAGGTCAATAAACACTCTGATATGCTAATTAAATTCCTCTATTACCAAAGGATGAAATTGAACTAGCTCCACTAATTTATTATTTTGAAGCTACTTGGGTTGGTTGTCACAGGATTCAACCTAGGTATCACATTCCATGTGGAACACCATGTCCAAAGAAGCAAGTCAAATAGCATCAGGAAAAGGGAGTACAATTCCTTACAAGGAACACTTGCAGGAAGTCACTCTACAGTCTACCAATTCCTAGAAATATTTAAAAAATAACAAGGCTTACAGTAGCTAAGAATTATATAATCCCTACCCCAGCTCAAACAAAAAAATGTCCAAACAAACTAAAGGAGTGAATGAACTCATAATATGCAAAGTAAGAATATTGAATATTGACTAACAACCCATGCCCACTTTGTCTAAACTTATCAACAAAAACTCTACTAAAAACATACTAAACAAAAGCACCATTTAACTCCCCAAAAACACAAACACTCATGCTTTAATACCATTTATTTCTAATATTATTATTATAGAAAATTTAAAGTACCAGTATGAAATCAATCAAAAAACAAAAGTTCTGACTGATAAGTAAAATTTACCATATAACATATCGAAAAATGAAACATTGCAAAATATTCAAAATTGTTTTAAATAATCACTTTTCTACCACTTATAGAAATATGCTAAGAAAACACCTATGATTTTGCATCTGAAGCAGCGGTCCCCACTGCCTTCATTATGTGGCGGTCGTGACCGCCATGCCGGTGGCGGTAAATTGCGCCAAGTGCAGAGTCCCCCATGGGAGACCCAGAGCACTCCTTCCTCCAGCCTTTCCCTGGCAGGTGAAGAATTCCACCATCATTAGGCTGCCTGGCGGCAGTAGCCTGGTGGCGGTGGAAGGCCGCCTGTGGCGGTCCCCACTGCCTTCATTATGTGGCAGTCGAGACCGCCATGCCGGCGGCAGTAAATTGCGCCGCAACCGGCATGGCGGTCTCGACCGCCAAGTTCATAATGAGGGCCTAAGTCTGAAGTCTGAAAATAAGTACCTTGAATGGAAAAAACAAATAATCCACACAAAAAACACTTATGACCCTTGTATAAAAGAGCACAGTAAAAAAAGAAAGCATTAAAATAAATGTTAAACACATACAACACATAAATAAAATACAAATAAATGTTACATTCTACAACGAGGCCTACCATGAGACCCGAAAGTAACACACAGTCCATTTAAAAATGCACGAAAACAACATGCAATTACAAAGACTACCACACCTAAGTCTAAACTCCTCCCCCTGCCAGTAGAATCTTAGTAAATAAGCTTAAAATAGTTTTATGTGAACTGAAGACCAGCAAACACAAATTCCATGAACAGCCCAAAATGATGAAGAAAGACTACAAATACATAGAACCTCAGAAACAAATGGTGGAAAATGAAAAGAAATAAAGACTTTCATCACTTACTAATGAATGTTAAATAAAAGTAATGCATTGATTGTTTAAAAACTATAAACAACATGTTAGAAAAGTTAAAACACCTTTGGGTGTATTAAAAATGTTCACAAATGAACAAATACATTAAAAATTCTGATAAAATATAAAACCATTTTTCAGCGCACATACATATATTATAATAATATTTAACATATAATTTTTACAAACGTTAAGTAATGTTTAAGAATTACTGTATGTTAAAAAAAGTTGTATAACTTCAAACAAAAATGTACGTACATTAGGAATGGATCATATGTGTAATTGTAATTATTTTGAAGCTAAAAATATTTTTTTGGAAAACAAATAAAAAAACAACTTGTAATTATTGAAAAGCATTGCACAGTTGTAAATGATAAATACTGGAAGAGATGGTTAGAATATGTATTGAACAATGAAAATGATACTTTATATAAACTATATTATTAAACAAACCTTTGGACCTCTGGTGGTGGTCAGATGTACTATCCCAAATGCAAACTTAATCACTTTGGGGAAAGTGTTGGTTTGAGGAGGTGGAAGGTCAGATTTGCAATTCCAACTTCAAACTAAAACACATGAGGGAATGTGTGAATCTTTTAGGGTCAGATTTACTATTCCAACTCCACATTTAACCACATTGGGGAAATTGTTGGATTTTGAGGAGTCTCATATTAACTAATCCAACTCCAAATTTAGGGCCTGATTACAAGAGTGGCTGGTGTACCCTGCTGGCAGCAGCATTGCCACTGGCTCTATTATGAGCCTGTGACAATGCTGCGCCACTTTTCCACAGAGCTGATAGGTGGAACACTTGGTCTCCACCCGTCAGCCCAGTGGGAATGTCGTAATGGGCCCAGCAGGGAGGTAGCCAGTATGGCGGCAGCCTCCACGTCAGAAGTTCAGAGGACGGGTCATCCCGTCCACCGAACTCGAAATCAGGCCCTTAATCACACTTGGGAAAGATTTAGAATGTGGGTTGAATGAACGTTCAGATTTACAATTTCCACTCCAAACTTAACCACACTGAGAAAAGTGTGGGTATTTGGATTGCCGATTTACTATTCAAACTTCAAACTTAACCACATAAAGGTACGTATTGAATTTTGGGTGAATTCACGATTACCATTCAAACAAAATGTTGGACTTGGTGGAGGGAAGGTTCCTATTTATTTAAATTTAGGCAAAATAGGGAAAGTGTTGGAATTTATGTGTGTCGGGGGGGGACACCACAATTACTATTTCTAAGACAAACGCAAACATTTTTACAAATGTGATGGACTTTGGGCGCAGTGAGTCAAATTTACTATTCCATTTCCTAACTTAACATCACTAGGGATAGTATTGAAGTTTTAGGGAGAAGGAATGGGGGACCGATTTACTGTTTCAACTCCCACCTTATTCACATTAGGGAAAGTGTTGACCTTTTGGGAGTTCATATTTACCATTAAAACTCCAAACGTAACCAAATTGGACAAAGTGGTGGATTTTGAGGTGGTCAAATTTACTATTCCAACTACAATCTTACCAAGTACAGGTGTGGTACTTTTAGATTACACAATTAACTATTTCCATGAAATAATAATGGACATCACAACAGAAATATAGATTACTGAAATCAACTTTAATTATAGCAAAAAAGTAAACCACCCAACTAAAAAAATAAATTGACAGTACTAAAAAGGTTTTAAAAAACAGCAAAAGTTCAGTATAACTTGTAAATTTATAAATATAATTAATTTTAAAACAGTTACATTTAAAAAAATAATTAAGAAATGGTTATTTTTTACATTATAAAATTAAAGTCACATACATTTAAAAATCTCAATGTAAACAAAATATACAAACTAGAACAACACCTTTAATTAAAGCCAATAAAAATCCACAAGCCTATCTCAGAGTCTCTGAAGTCGTATAATTATTATAAGTTAAATTAAACTTCTAGTTTGTGACTATCAAAACAAATAGTAAACTTACATCATTGTGTAGATTTACCTTTGTGAAGCAGTACCCTAGCAGGAAATACTGTACCAGTAAAGAGGCCAAGTGGTCATGCTTTCTTAGCTGAAGTGCTTTGTAGATAATACAACGACCTTTATATTGTATTCTAGACAAGGCTAATGCAGATCTTTCAATGTAGGGAAAATGCACTCAATATTTCGTTGGTTGTTAATTATTGGTGTCAATGAAGATTCAAGAAAACTAATAAGTACATTTTTCTTCTTCTTGATATGGTTTTTGAAGGATAAAGAGGAGCCCACAAGAAAGCCCATGGATTTAGTATAGGATAAAAAAGGACAGAAGCCATCTAAATTATAAATGCATATTGTTGTGCCACTCTTTCATGAGGTACTTGGTGATTCCTCCATCCATCGTTACAAATGCATTTTTGTTGGATTGAGCTTTATATATAGTGAAATAATCAAAGTTCATATGAGGTCCAGGCTGGATCTCAGTTTAAGGACATCCTTAACCAATAACTCTTTAAGGCATTATTGAGTGTCAGATAGTTGTTGGGGTAATGTCTTATTGCCTGCGAAGTATTACAGTCGCTTTACGTAATGGTAAACATAATGGGAGCAAGATTAGGACTCTGTTGAATGCCATATGAGAGAGGGATTGGTGGAAATCTGAAGGATTAATTCTGAACAATATTATGTATGCCACAGAGATATAGGTAAACCAACTTAAAATTGTTTCAATATTGCCTATGTGTAGGTGGAATGTTTCAAGTAAGACCTGATGGTCGATGATATCAATAGGCATTGCCAGGTCAAGCAATAGCAGAAAACATAGATCACTTTGGGAGATTGTTGGCTGATATTGATGCCCACTTACCTTTTCAACCCATTGTGGCTTCAACATTATCGACCATGCCGCTGTCATTATTACCTTAAAAGAGACAGGCATCTCTTGTCAAGAATTAGAATGGATTAAATTCATTCTTAGCTACAGTGTTACGTTATTTCACATCCCTTTCTTCAGGTTTAAACCCAGGCTAGCAAACCATGGTGTGTACAAAGGTTCTGCACTCTCCTCTCTGGTATTCAGTCTGTTCATTAACCCTCATGTGCTAGGTTATTGAATCAATACATGGAATGATTCTATTCAAATACACATGATAAAGAGTTGATCCCAGGCCATCAGAAAATGTATAGTTCAAACTCTACACATGACAACTTGAGCGACTGCCTACCAATCACTCAATGGTTGATGTCCACCAGTTTTCTGAAGATGAAACCTCTGAAATCTGCAGTCCAGTTTGCCCCCCTCTGTATTGATCAACAGAACAAGACTTCCTGACCTGTGTCAATGGGCCACTAATGTGCTCCTTTTAAAGCAGTTTTCATAAAAGGGACACAAAATGAACAACCATCTGCAAACAAATGAAACAATAAAAGTAGAAAACATTGAAAAGTATCACCAATTAAAGGTGCCATGCATCTGCTTACAATAAAAAGGCGAGTAAAAATTAGGCATTGCACAAACAACTATCTTAGAATGATATTTTGTATCTAAGCGTATCCTTGTTTTAAAGTTCCAACATGGCTACTGCAACAAGTAAGCAATATGTTAGCCATCTCGGAATGGTATAAGAAAGACAAACCAAACATAATACCATACCTTGTTGGCTGCTCAGTAAACATTGTACTGGAATAACCCTTGGAATCATTTTAAATCCACCGGTGAAACTCATATAATTCTCTAATTTCGTGTTATGCAAAATTCCCAAAATGTTTTGAATTTTCACATTACACAATTTTGTGTAATTTTTGCATGCAAGAGATCTGTTTACGCAGAAACTATCTTACTAATAGACATTTTTTGCCTGAGTCAGTCTTCTACCAGTAACTTGCAAGACCTTCTTACACGAAGTGGGCACTCATATAAAAAAAAAAAAATACAAGATGCTTGCAAATTACATTTTGCTTTAACATCATTGCTTTGTACATTTTTTAAGGATTTTTGCAAAAGTTCTAGAGGAAAATTTACATAATTTCACCCACCATTGCACTGTTTCATAATCTTGAAATTGTATTGTGCATAGTGCATCTTTGTTTTAGAGTTGATGGACATGTTGCATCTAAAATTAGTAAAATAATTATACACCGTAGACAATAAAAGTCTGAGATTGCCACCCAGTTTAGAAGCAGTGGTCATGTGGACTGCTGCACAGTGCAGATGAAATGGGTCGCAAGTGAGTGGCCTTGGTTGACTGTCTGACAAGCCACTGGGATCGCTAAACAAGCCAAAGAACCAGAAAGGAGAAGTAAAGAAGTGAAAAAGACCTACAAAAAGAGGAAATGGAAAACTAAAAGACTCTACCACCACCCAAGAAACTAAGGCTCTCATTATGAGTTTGGCAGGAAACACCACCGACCACCGTGCCGGCGGCCGCCAAAAGACCGGCAATGTCGGTGGAATGGATTCCACCGTATTATGAGTTCAAATAGCCAAATGGCCAAAAATGTACCAAATTTCTCACACCACCAGGGCCAACGATGACGGAAAGGCAGGACTCAGCAACCCGTCACCTCCACACCACAAAAATCCACCCACCAAATTATGATCCACAAATAAGCCCCACAGTCATTCAACGGAGGTATGCCATTGGCGGTACGGACCGCCGCGGATAGTGATGGCACCCACCAACAACAACCTCTTGCATTGGGTCATTCAAAAGCCACTCACATGAGACACATTTACACACACCACACACACCCACACCCACACATAGCACTATAAAACACACACACACATCCCACAATCCTTTGCAATGCCAATTGCACCATAGCTATTGCCACGAACACCACACACACACCCTACAAACCTATCACACAAGTCAAACACACACACACACTAGACAACACAAACTACACAATCACCACCCCCCCCAACCAGGACCCACACTTACACAAATACACTGCACCACCCCCACCAACTCACTCTCACAACACCACGCACATCACACACCATGGCACCCCCAAAGCACCCCGGCTTCACTGATAGGGAGCTAAGGACCATGGTGGACGAAATAGTCAGAGTTGAGCCACAACTGTTTGGGGCACGGGTACAGCAAGGTCAACGCAGTGGGAAACCATCCAAGCACAATGGACGACATCAGGAAGAGGTGGAACGACCTGCAGTGGAAGGTACGATCCCTGGCATCACAACATCAAATTGTAGTACAGAAGACTGACGGTGTCCCCTCCCTCCACCTCCTGAATACACTGACTGGAAGAAGAAGGTCTTGGTTATCATGCAACCAGAGGGTCTCACTGGACTCACTGAAGGGCTGGACTTGGGTAAGTCAGATAATCTATCCTACCATGTATCCCACCTGTAATGCATGTCTCACACTACCCCTCTCACTACCACTAAACACCCTATCCCATGCACATCCAAAATCCCAAATTCAACAGTACCCAGAATCCCTGCATGCCCACAACACCCCATCCAACTCACAACACCTCCCTTTGAGCACAATCACCAACCCCTGCATGTAACGTATGCTGCACTACATCACCCATAATGCACCACCTATGCAATAACTAAAAATGCATCATACCTATCCCGAAGTGCCCCTGCATGCAAGTGACTGGGAATTGAAGCACAACAAACAGGTGCCAGTGCTGCAAGGGAAATGGCAATGACAGAATACGGGGCAGAAAACAGAAGAGAAATACAAAATGGAAAAGACTACAAAAAGAAACAAATAGAAAACAACAAAATTACTCAGGGACACTACTGTCAATTCCAAATCCCCTCCAGCACTGCAACTGCACCATCACCCACTAACCACAATTCATACCACATTATAGGAAACTAAATACTCATTGATGTGACACACAGGTACCACAGCCCATGCCACCCGGCTTGATATGGCAAGAAGTTCAAGTCCCCCCCAGAAAAAGAAGGCCCCAGTGAGGAGAGTGTATCTGTATGTCTGGACCAAGAGAAATTCCCTGGCCCATCCCACGGCCCTGGTCAGACACCCCCACCACTCAGCCACCACCATCACCAGTGGCCCAATGTCCCCACACCAGTGTCTCCAGACCACGGACTGCCTGCCCACCTGTACAGGGATTGGAGTCACCACCCACCACCAGGCAGGACGATGAAGGCCCAAGTGCAAGTGGGACTTGCCCACCTGTGGTGGGGACACAGGCAGAGGGAGCTAGGCCCAGTAGGGTGTCAGTGGCCCAGGGGGGTGGGCCAAGGAGGTATGCAGCTGCCCTTGAGGCCACATCAGTGGTCCTGGGGGCATATCACCATTCCCAGGACAGGTTGGGCCAGATCCTGGCCTTGTTGCAGGACAACCAGAGGCTGCATGTGTCACACCGCCAGGCGGCCATGGAGCAATGTAAACAACTAAATGCTACCATGGCCTCCATTGTAGGGGTACTGCAGAGGTTGACTTACATATTCCCAGAGTCCACCCACCCACCAGCTGGCCCCTTCTACTACCCAGGACACAGCCCAGCCATCGACATCTGCAGCAACCAGTGGAATGATGGCCTTGCCTGAGGACACACAGGACACCAGAACCACTTACCCTGTAGACCAGGAAGTCCCTCGCAAACGTGGCCAGAGAGCTAGACAAACTAGTGACTCCGTCGCCAAGACAAAGCCCACGGTCAAGAAGTGACTCTGCCCTGAACTGTCTCCCTTGTGTGCCAGTGAGCCATCTTGTTGACTATCCACTGCCATTTGGCCATTTCACATTTGCCCCATCGATTCTGCCCCTGTGCTACCAACAGCTGTGGAAATGTAACAGAGTACTTTGTTCACCATGTGCCCAATCCCTTCCACATTCCCATCCCTATTGTCATGCACAACATCAATAAACAGTACATTATCACACCAAAATCTTGTTATTATTTCATACCAATGTTTCAGATTTAAATGTAACTGACATTATCAAACATTAATCTAAGTACACACATCTTGCAGGAACACATTGCACTGAGAGGTGGATGGTAAGTATGTGACACTGTACACTCCAGGAGTGTTAAATTCATCCTTTCAACATCCATGATGTAGCCAAATGTTAGGTGTAGGACACCATAGCAGCATCTGTCAGCAAGAGAAATGTAACACAATTTTAACTGCACTGTACCTATACAACTGCATCCACATTTGCTGCCAGAAATACAGCCCCACCATTACAGCATAGAGAACTTGGTTAAAGGTCGCACATATAACAAATGTGGGCTATGCACTACTCAGACATGTGTAAAAACACTTACTTACATGGATATGTATGTAGAGTGGCAGATGAAAATAGAACAATATATCACCAACCAGAGTGTCTAGGAATACCAACCTGCCAGGACAACTGTCAGCCCTTGTACCACCACAAGTGTCACATCCATGAAAAATATCCAGATGAGTTCCAGACAACAGTCCTTTTAGAGGTATGTGGAGAAAAAACCATCACAGTGTAATGTAGGTAATCCACACATACATATACTCCTATCCACACAGCACTGCGGAGGTACAGTCACCATCTGCCACTGACATCCAGCCCAGTCTAGCTAACATCACAGTGCAACATGTACCTGAGAGTCCTTGGAAGTAGAGCTGTATTAGCTGGGTCCTGAAGTCAACTTCATCCCCCTCATCTTCTCCATCACTGTCATCCATCTCCTGAGATCCCATGGGTGGCAGTGCAGCATCCTCCCCATCCAGTAGTAGAACATGCTTCCTCAGAGCCAAATTATGGAGCATGCAGCAGGCCACAACAATCTGAAACATAATGGCATGAAAACTTGACTTGATAGTAGTTAGATCAGGGGTCTGTGGAAACTGGATGTAGCTCGTTATATGTCGTATTAAGCCACACAGGAATTTAGTAAGGATTTTGCTGAACATTTGCTGTGACACACCGGATGCAATGCCCACTGTCACTTGAAATGACCCAGTTGCTAGGAAATGTAGGACTGATAATACCTGCAATGTTGGAGGGATGGCATATGGGTTTTGTTTTGCAGGCATGAGTTCATGCTCCAATTGGGCACACAGCTCACAGATTGTGTTATGGGTCAGGCGATAAGTGATGATGATATGGCGCTCCTCCATGGTAACCAGATCAACCAGGGGTCTGTAGACAGATGGAGCCCTCCCTCTCCACATGGGTCGGAAGCTATGGGGAAAAAAAGATAGATAGATGTAGTGTAAGACTAATTACTCTCGATTCACCTCTCACATCCATTGCATGTGTATTCCACAAACACTACACAGTAACTGTACCGAAGCAGGATCTAACCTTGAATGGGCAATGTGTCGTGATTGCTGTGGAAGGGACATTCAATAGTGTAGGCATACTTGCAACCATTATATGGGTATAGGCATTTGTCATGTCACATCTAGCTCCGTGGCAGTAGACGAAATGTAGTCTACACTGCCCCTGTCCTGTTTGGGTACACGTTTTGATCATAAAATGGCAGCCTCCAGTCATACAGGTTGTGAAGAGTAGGAAGTGACATCATACCGCTAGCGTATGTCATCATGGCGGTAGGCGGTGTTTACCGCCATGCAAATGCTCATTGGTTAACGTTGTTGTCTATGGGAAACAGGGGCCAATGAAGATCACTGTCTGCGGTGACGGTACATTTTGTTTTGCCAATGCCACTTGACCTCTGCACCTCAAGACAGCCACTACTCCACTGCGTGTGTTCTGTGTCCTGACTCTGGTCCTGGCAATGGTGCGGGCTTCAGGGGAACGGGCCCCAGCCTTCACATCGTTGGAGTTGGAGAAACTGGTGGACGGGGTCCTACCCCTCTACACAAAGCTATATGGGAGACCAGAGGACCAGGTGAGTGGTATTCATGCATCCTAGGAATGTGTGCCAATGCATGGGAGGGTTTTGTACGTGACTGGGGAATGTGGGCATGAATAGGTGCAATGCGTCAGGGCGTATGTGTGTTGGCTCATGGATGACAGTAAGTATGAATAGTAAATTTGCAGTTGTTGTTGTGTCCCATGTGTTAATGGTGCACCTCCACTCACAGCTATATTTCCCTCTGTGTGTTACAGGCAGGTTAGCGCCCATCAGAAGAAGGTATACTGGCGAGCCATCGCCAAAGAAGTGCGGACCCTGGGGTTACACAGCCAGTAGAGCACCCACTGCAGGAATCGGTGGGAGGACCTGAGACGTTGGGCACCGAAGATTGTAGATCCAGGGGTCCCAGATGTGTCCACCATCACCAGGGAGCTGCCATCAGAGGAGCTGTCAGAATCACTACCTGCAGTGGTAGTTGCCTCCCCCGTGGTGCACCCCTCGCCCTCCATCCCACTGGACTATAGAATAATGCCAAATATACTGCATTATGAGCTCTCACCTGAACAGGCACTCAGTGGGTTCCTGGACAAAGCCACCATGGACTATTTCCAACCACAGCTGAAGACAGAACTGGTGGTTGAGGCCATCCCAGTGGGACTAGGGGCAGTACTCCTGCAAGAGAGATCAGACCAAGAGTGGATACTGGTAGCGTATGCTAGCAGAGCACTCTCCGCAACAGAGGCTTGCTATGCTCAGATTGAGCTAGAGGCCCTAGCTATCAAGTGGGCCTGTCACCATTTCCACTTGTACCTGTGCGGTCATGAATTCAGAATGGTGACCTGTTACAGACCCCTTCTCCCTCTATTCATTGGCACAACTTACCTTGCCCCTCCGGGAATTATGGGATGGGCCATGCAGATGCAGACCTACAACTTTCAAGTCATATACTGACGTGGGGTCAACAACCCTGCTGACAATCTGTTGCGACATCCCTCCAAGAGTCAGGTGAGAACTTCAGCAGAATATAAGGAAGGGTCTGAACACTTCATACAAGTGATCATGCAGGAAGCCTGCCCCAAACCTTTGAGGAAATCTGTGAAGCCACCAAGACTGATGAAAGCATAAACCGAGCAAAGGAGGTCCTAGCACTACAACAGTGGTAGCATTTCCTCGACATGTCAAGATTCCTGATGCTAGAGAAACAGACAGCGAGACAACAGCTATGGTGCGTGAGGAGCGAGTTAAGTGAAAGTTGAGATGGTCTGCTGCTGCAAGGCCAACAGATAGCAATGCCATGGAGCCTTTGGGACAGAATGATCAACCTAGCGCACCAAGGACACCAAGGGGCAGTCAAGGTGAAGGCTCAGCTGTGCAGCAAAGTATGCTTCCTGGGAATGGATGTGATGGAGGATGAGAAATTGGCATACATGCACAATAACTAGAGATTCACTGCCAGCCTTGGTGCTGACTGAAGAGCCCAGACTCAAACCATGGACCAAAATCAGCATGGACTTCAGAAGCTTCCCGGATGGATGCCTCACTGTAATGCTGATAGATTCCCACACAAAGTTTCCAGTGGTGGAGCTAGTGCCATCCACAGCATCCTCCCATGTCAAATCTATCCTAGAGAAGACGTTTGTGATGCTAGGCTTACTTGAGGAAATCAGATCGGACAATGGGCCCCCATTCCAGGGGTAGTAATTCCAAGATCATCTGGTGTCCCTTGTCATCCACCTCCCAAAAATTACCTCTCAATTGCCTCAACATAATGGGAAGGTCGAGAGCTTCATGCAAAATAAGGGCACTAAGTAGAGGGGGTTACCAAGGAGAAAACATTGAATGTTGCCTGCACAAGTTCTTGAGGGCTTACAGACAAACTTGGCATAGCACTACTAACTACGCTCCCGCTACTCTACTGTTCAGGAGACCCCCAAGTGACAGTGTACCGGCAGACACAGAGTGGTAGCCTGCTAACTTGGACGTGGAAGCAACCCAGCGAAGGAGGCAAACCACTAATGGTAAGGCTATTCAACGATGACAAGCAAAGATCCCTGCTGTTCAGATCTGGACCAAAGCCATCATGAAAGACCAGCACCCCGGATGGAAGTTTAGGACACTCAATGGGCAGATGTGTGGGAGGTTGTGAAGATCGATGGCACCATGGTCATAGTTCGGCAAGGACATTGTACAATTGTAGGAAATGTATTGTGGTTCAAGGAGGTGGCCAGAACAGTTGCCCTGGTGGGAGATGAGTCAGAGGAAGATGTTGGAGCAGAAGAGTAACACACCGCAACACCCACATCCCCATAAAGGGGCAGCCCCCCAAAACTCACTGGAAACGGAGGGAACCCTGTCATTGATGCTTATCTTCATTCTGTGTCAGAAGATAACAACCAGTTTCCCCAGCTGGGGAGATCCGTAGGGGCAACCCTACAGGTAGTGGAACTGAAAGCACATTCAGAAGCCAGAAGTATGGCCTGTGGCTAAATCCCGCTCCCAGTCAGAGACTAACGGACTTGTGTGTCTTTTGCAAGATGTGTGAACAAGTGTTTACCAACTATTAAAAGATGGAAGGGATAAACAGTGCCACTCAGTTTCTACTACAGAATATATCCATTTCTCACTCTGAGGGCCAGACGTGGTCCGTGAAGAAAACTAAATGGGCAGATTGTCGCTCAAGGCCATTGCCAACAAGTACACTGAGTGTGTTGTATGTTGTGTGTTTTCACCAGTGCTCTGAGGCCTACTTGAGATTGCTGCCAGGTCGCTGCACACTCTACAACTGCATATAAATATTCCAATCTTATTCCCTTTATTGATGTTTTGAAGCCAATTAGCAAAGGCCTTTATTAGTACATAAAGTACTACTACAGGAGTTCTAATTCCTGTACTCATATATGCCTCTGTACTCCTGTACTCATATATGCCTCTGTGAATAAGCCCCTAATAACTCTGAAATATCTAATCTAAATCAGATAACTAGGTCTTCCTGTGCATGTAGCAGCCAGTAATAAGAACTGCTCAAAAAATTCAATTTTAGTTACCATTTTGTAGACAAAAGGGAATGGCCCATTGTCATCTAGATAGAGGAAATGTAAGTTGAAATGTACATCACCTGTATGTATGAATTAGTCATTTTTATTATTTTTGTATTTTCTAAAAGAATACTCAGAAAGGTTTGCACATGTGCCATACAAATGTGCAAATTAAAACTTGTAGCAAAGGGGTTGTCACCTCAAACTAGTTGTGTACATCTTCTTTCAACCATTAATAAACCAGTAATAAAGTGTCCTATGATCCTACAAGGGCTTAGAGTGCCAGTAAAGATTTCACATTTTGCATGACATCACTATTCAGTGAAGCTATAAAAAGATAGGCGTGATGTGGTTTTGGGGACATAACCAAAGCTTAGACAAAAGATTTATTGAAGCATGCTAAATAACCTGGAGCATCAGGAGCAACCCTCAGGAAGGTGAAGAAAGAAAAAAACAAAAATAAAAGCTTTTATCAAATATGTCAAACATGTCAAAAAAATGAACTTTAATTTGTAGACATGTTTCCCTTGGCACTTGATGCTGGGAAAAAAGCACGTAATACACCTAAGGAAATGATGACCATGGCTCAAGACAAATTACAGCCTAAGGACCTCACTTGTTCAAACAAGAGGGTGTGAAATCATTATTTCAAATGCTGAGTGTCTTCAAGTACATGAAGGATATGTCACACATAGACTCTTTAATAGTTCAACCGATGCAGTTGAACGATTTGTCTATTACTTCAGGCTATAGTGAAATTTAGAAACAAAATAATTTTTATCTCTTTTGGAAATGATTTTAATTTTAAGTGGCTGACTTTCCTTGGGTTTCTTTGTTCTAACAACTTTGGTAATTACAAAATGAACAAAGAAAATATGACTTATTCCCTGCATAACTATGCCGTTGGGGGGGTGTAGGTTGCACCTATTGGCTTAGTAGAAAAAAAAGTTACATCTTCTGCAAGTGTAATTTATCTCTGCTAGAGTTAAAAGGCAAAAAAAAGCAAATGCAGAACTGTATTCCTACACTTACCCTGTTGCACTCTATGAATACAAAATAATAAATAATAAAAATGATAACCTGTTTTCTATATACCAAACAAGTGATACCAAAGCACACGTTACATGTAGTCTATTGATTTTCATAAAACGTAATTGAGATATTCAATCATAAGCTTCAGCAGTTTATTTGTAAGTTGTTCCAAATATTCAAATGCATCTTGATTGTGAATTTGTATACAACAACTGGCACTCAATACATGTTTTGTCTAAGCGCAAACCTTTCAAGGCTGTAACAATTTCCAATAGAATATACACTAATTCTAGTACATGGGGTTGTGTATATTAACAACATGTTTAAAGTTAGAAAAGCCACAAATGTGCACAAATTATAATTAAAAGCTGAATGGGAAAACCAATTAAGAGCAATTATATTTCAAAATGAATTGAAGCCATCAAGATGGGGTGGTACAACAATACTCACTATTGGTAGGCTTGGTGTCTGCTGTACTAGAAGAAGGACAACCACTGGTATCACTAACTATGCTAGACATATCTGACTTACTGGTAGTATCAATTGATGTAGCTTCACTGATCTGTTGCTTATTCGTAGAGTGTTTGATCCTAATATTGTCAAATTTGTGTGCATAAGTGAAAATCCTCCCAATTTTATAATCATTCTCATCTCGTGTAAGTTCTTGTTTTCTATATAGTACTTCCTTCCACATTTATGTTCTTTCTAAATTCACAATAACAGGTTTTTGTTTTACTATTATACAATTTAGCCTTATATTAATAGTGGCCTGTTCTTTCCATTTCCAATTATCGCAGCAGGGTCGGACTGGGACAGAAAATAGACGCATTCACCAAAATAAAAGTGGCCTCCAATAACTAATCGGATGGCTTCAAATGTGGCCCACTTTGTAAATCAGAGAAGTTTTGAACTTGTACAGACATGCTGGATAGGTGTTTTGAAAGGTATGGGAGACTGCATGCATTTGTGCTTTTGCAGCCAATGTTTGTAATAATATCAGGGGAATCAGCAGTAAAACAACATACCATAAAGCAGGCCCATACACAGCCAAAAAGCGTGCTACACACTGACCTGTCAGACCAGCCTTTCTGGCACAGCCAGATTTCCCTACAGGCCAGGCCAATACTCATCCTGGTGTTTCAAGGCACATACTCACCTTCAAAATGCATGTGGAAATATGCTAAGAAAAACCCTTGGGATTCAGGAAAAACATGCAATAAACAGGCAGTAATACTGGTGTCCTTACATTGCTCCCCATTCTAGATATGTAAAGTCAGAATCACCTGATAATGGCATTGTAACCCCCATACAGAATTTTCAGTACATTAAGTGATATTGCCATGCCTTATTACAGGCCGCTTGTAATTGGGGCTTATATATTGTTATGTTTTGTGTATTTATAAATCGAGCTATCATCCTCAAGGGTATCATCCCATGTGTGTGCCTAGCCTTGTGTATGGTAGAGTGGATAGTTGAAAAACCAGGCCTTCAGCTTCTTGCATAATTCAAGAAGAGAGGAGGGAGGAGACTCTGATGTGGAGTGGGAGGTTGTTCTGTGCTCTAGGATTAATGTACAAGAATGGCTGTCCTGCTGATCTGGTTCTGTTTATGTGTGGGATGTGTGCGAGTAGGAGTCATGTGAAGCAAAGGTGTGGGTGTTTGGTGGAAAGAGATGCAACTGTTTAGGTAGGTGGGGCCTAAGTTGAATAGTGCTTTGAATGTGTGTGTGAGGAGTCTGAAATGACAGAGTTTGTGTACCAGGAGTCAGTGGAGCACCTTGAAGTGTGGTGTTATGTGATTTCTGCGTGGGAGATTGAAGATGAGCCTGGCTTCCGAGTTCTGGATGGTTTGTAGTTTTCGGGTGCGTTGCTTAGTTATCCCAGCATAGACTATGTTCCCGTAATCCAACTAGCTGGTGAGTAGTGCATGAGTGATAGTTTTTGTAGTGCTGATTGGGAGCCATTTGAAATTCTTCCTCTGGATATTCAATGTGTGGAAACAGGATGCTGTGATAGGGCTGGATTCATGTCCAGTTTGCTGTTCATGATGATTCAGAGGTTCCTGGCGTGGGCCCGAGTTCAGCAGATCATCAGATGGATTCCCATGATGAGGTGTTCTTGCTGAATATCACTACTTCTGTCTTGTCGGTGTTGAGCTTTAGAGTTGGATTTCATCCAGACTTCAGCCATGCAGGCGGTGAACTTGATTCTTGTGTTGTGGGACTTGTCCAAGAGAGAGTCTATGATTTGGATGCATATGAGAGGATGGTGATGTTATGTACATGGATGATGTTGGCCACAGGGCTCATGCAAGTGTTGGAGAGGGTGGGGATGAACGTTGACCTCTGAGGCACTCCGCAGATGAGTTTGTGGGCTTCTGAGGAGGAAGATGCCAGGCTGTCAGCTTGTGTTCTATTTGGTAAGAAGGGGCAGATCCAGAGCAGAGCAGGTCCTTTGATGCCAATCTCATGCAGGCATCTAATGAGGCTGGTGGTGTGAGATTGTGCCAAATGTTGCAGAGAGATCATTGAAAGTTAGGGCTGCAATGTCTCCTCTGTCAATGATCATGTGGATGTCATCTGCGGTGATGATAAGTGCTGTTTCTGTACTGTGGTTGGGCCTGAATCCAGACTGTGTGGTGCAAGGAGATGGTGGTTGCACAGGGTGTTGGTGAGGTATCGGCTGATTAGCTTCTCTATGACATTAGATGGGTATTTTAGGAGGGAGATGGCTTTGCAGATGGAAAGTGTGGCTATGCCAGCAGATGGTTTCTTAAGCAGGGGCATGATGGTGGCATTTTTCCAGGTGTCCGGGAATCTGGCTTAGTCAATGGAGGCATTGAGAATGGGTGTTAGCTCTTCGTTGATGAGTAGGAGTCCCTTGGTGAAGACGTGGTATTGACAAGGGTCAGATGAAGCCCCAGAGTGGATGGTCTTCATGCTAACAACAATTTCATCAGTAGTGACGGTTGCCCACAAGCTCAGTTTCATTCAGTGGCCATGATATGAAGTTGAGTTGTGAAGGTGACGAGGTCAGTTTGAGGGTCAAAGTTGCTGTACAGGGGGCGGGGTGGTTTTGTTACAGGAGAATTTCCGAGAGCTTGTTGTGAAGATCTTGTGAGGCAGTGACGTTGTCAAAGGTGGCAGCATGTGTGGTGAAATCTTTAATTATGTACACAGGGGAATTATTAAGTATTTTATTATGTTTTAGCTGTGAGCTGCTGGGTTAGTATGGTTATAGGGTCCAAAGTTAATCAAGTAACAATTAATTATTAATAGTTCATTAATTATTAAATTTTTATCAGTTATGGTAACTTGGTCCCTGTATCTGACTTGGACTTCATCACAGTTGGGTTAAACATGTGACGTTGTACCAGTCTGGCGAGACCAGATAACCACAGTTGGCACTTTGTGCTTTGAGGTACTATTTTTATCAAACTTCAAAAATTAAATATCTCCGGTTCTACTGATTGGATGTTTCTAAAATTGGCGTGGGACTTTTATTGTGTTGTGTTTTCAGTTTATCATTATTTAAGTGCTGCATAAATACTTTACATATTGTCTCTAAAATAAGCCTGACTCCTTTTGTGCCAGGCTACCAAAGAGTTAAGCATAGGTTAATTAGGGGTGTGCTTGTGTTTCACCCTGACAAGGATTGTGGTTGCTGCTTGAGTAGAGTTTCACCCCCCCCCCGAACCATTAACCCAGTTCCCTGCAGGACTGCACTGTCATACTTTGCCTCATGATGCTGGAGGCAGGGATTGGTAGTCTTTTCTTTTAACGCTACTCCTTGCTGACAATCTGAAGTTTCAGCCCTTGGTCCTCCAAAGCCTTTCAGCAGGCAAATAGGAGACTGCCAAGGGACTATATGAGAGTCATGAACTGGGGGTTCTCACCCCTTTCCTCACAAAAAAAACTCCCATTTTCTGATAAGGAAAGAGTGGAGGAGCAAGGAGTGGGAGGTTTGGATGTGTTCTTTGCTCGTAAAATGATCTTACTACCTTTCTTCCCCGGATGCTGCCTGTCAGAAATGTCAGGTATGCCGGAATAAATTTCATAATTTACATTAGGGGAAATCCCCAAAATAATGCTGTTATGCCTCTTTGCATAGTTTTAGTTCAGGAGTGTGGGGAAATAACAGCACATTAGTGACTGTCAATCATAGTACTTGCATTATTGGTGATATTTTGTAACATGAACTGTGTCTTCATTCCCTAAATTTATGTGATAATGCATCTAGCTTTAAAATGTAGCACTAAATGCCATATTTCCATTTCATGTAATGATGCATAATTTAGGTTAAATTTTACAAAATTACACAAAAGCAAATTATGCAATTTTTGCCTGCTCTTTTCAGAAGGGCAGCACCAGGAGTAGCACCGAGGAAAACAAGGTTAGCAGCTGCATTTTCTATGTGTAGTTGTGTCATGTTCAGGGTCAGCCTCAGGTTTTGAAACTATCTTTCCATACACCTTGGGTGCCTAAAAGAACTACTTCAGTTTTGGAAATTAGTGAAACACTCTTGTTCAACATATGCCCTTGCAGCAAATCCCAATTGGATTCTCCTGTGTTGAAAAAGTCATCACCATACCCACACAAACCCACACAAGACCTTACGTCACATGCTCTGCTATTAATGTTCATTTGCCCAATTGGTTCTCCGTCACCTAAGCAGGAGCAAAGCAATCCATGAAAATCATCTTCTTCCTTTTAACAGAAGATATTAAACAACAAAGAAAGCTTTATTTGGCCAAATAAAAATACTATAAAAGCAGTCACACACATAAATAACCATTACAACATAAGACACAGATTTAAAAATATTAAAATCAGGATCATCAAATACAATACATTGAAACAACAACGAGTTAGGGTACCTAAGTGCACAATCCTACCACAATGTTTGGCCTCATGATTACTTTGAAATGGGCATTCTCAATTACTCAATCAACTAACAAGGAACACATTCGTAAATACAATCTACAAATACAATTCTGTCCACTTCTAAACCTAACCTCCATAAAACTCTCAGCTTGGCCTCCTTATTTCACCAACAGGCTAGCACATCCCTTAAGCATCCTGCAATGAAAGATTTTTTAGTTACTGTGCATCTTAACAGAAAAGGTTATGGATCCTTGGTGAAGTATGTATAGTGTTCAGTGTGTCTGTTAAGTCCATAACAGCTTGTTCCGATGTGGCCAAAAAAAGCCTGAATTAATTAATATAATTGTAATTGTATTTATATGGCTGTTACTATCCCTGATGAGGTGCTGAAGCACTTTTAGCACACTACTCTTGAGCAAAAAGGATTAGTGTTGGATTAGTATAGAGAAATTTGAGTATAGTGTTGGTATTAGTGTTAGTATTAGTATTAGTAATTTGGGCGGTGGACAGGTGGAGTCTGTTAGATGGATTGAATAGAATAATGGAGGAATAGAATGGGGAAGAATCCAGAAAGTGTTAATTGGGAGATCATAGTAGTAGGATGAGGTTTGGGATGAGTAAAGGAAAGATGGTGGAGGGAAGAGTCTGGAGAAAGGGCTTAGGGAGATCATCGTAGTAAAATGAGGTTTCGTATGAGTCACAGGAGAGATACACGAGGGAAAATATAGTAGGGCTGTTTGGGAGATTATAGTAGTAACCTGAGGTAGAGGAGGGAAGAGTCTAGGAAGGGTTATTTTGGAGGTCATAGTAGCAGAATGACATTTGGGATGAGTCAGAGAGAGGTTACAGAGGATAGAGTGCGAGAGGTTTTGGGTGAGACACAGTAGTGTATTAGAGAGAGTGTTTTTTCTCATGCTGTAGAACTAAAGTAATAAATATATAGATAGATGATTACATAGAAAGGGAATATATGTATTAGGAAGATAATATATTGAGATTTAAAGTTGTATTGTATCAACACAGACTTTCAAGTGTTGCAGTATTTGAAGGTAATTTGTGTATTTCTATAATTTGATTTGTTATCTTTACCTCGAAGTTTCAATAGCAAAATGATTGTAGATAAATACAAAATTATAAAACTTACCTATTGTGATAACTTCACTATTATAAATTTAGTGGCCATGAAGTGAAAGGCATTCATAGGTTTCAGTGTATTTAAACATTATTTCCAATTTAGAGTACTACCAAACCTGACTGACAGTTCTGCCTTGAGATTTGGACTCAGGCTTGAGAAATCAGTGACATGCTGATTCTGTCGTTATATTGCATAAAACATCTATTCTTTCATTTTGAATCTTTTGGGTGAAGATGTAAAATCACAGAGCTTTCTCAAAAAAGGTCACAGAGCTTTATCAAAACATTAGGGAGGTGATGTGGCTTACCAGCCTGAGCTGCCAACTTTGGAACGGGGAACCAGGTTCTCCCAGCATCCGCTCAACATTTTGGGCAAATCACTTTATCTCCTGTGCCCAAAACAATGTGATCTTGTGTAATGTAATCTGGTGCTCATGTAACACCCTCTAATGTGTTTGGGACAAGTTTGTGCTATATAAAACTGAAAAAAAATAATTACTGAAAAGGTATCTTGAAGATGTAGGTGTCCACTAAATCCAATGGAAGGAGTCCGCCACAAGCTCCAGAAGGGCACAATGAACCATTGGAGCAATTTCCTGGGAGATTATGAAACTTTCAGAACAAACATTATGTGGCATAAACAGTAAAACGAAGCAACCATCTATCAGGCTAGGGCTTTCCTTTCAGTAAGACATGCTTCATATATGGAAATAACTAAGTACATCTTCAGTGATAACAAATGTATCATTGTTTTTTTAAGCAGGGGCGTATTGCTAACTTCCATCCTCAGAGTTAGGGCAATATCCAGGTTGTACCCTGGAAGTGTCAGTGTTCATAATAGCGGATCATATCCATTCCAAACAAGTGCCAGGTCCCAGGCTTCTTGTGAGCTTCAGCTAAGACTTAGATCAGTTTCAATACAAGCGTACCCTATGACACGGCCGCAAAGAAATTTGCCATACCCCAGTTTCTAGGATGATAGGTTGAATCCAGCACGACGTGTTATGAATAAATGGCATATTTATCCAGTTAAGATTGTTTTTCACATTTTTTCCTACTGATTGGAAGTTAGACTGAATCAGTTCAACCTCACATCTATGATTAGTAATCAGTCACCTTTGTTTTCCGATGTTAGGTGCTTTTAGCACTTTGTCCAATTACATGTTCTATCTATCACATTAACAAGTAGATAAAGTTTATGGTGCATTAGTTTTAATAGAAATGTTAGTTTTGTTCCTAAAGGCACTGATATGGCTGAGAGAATCATTTTGCTGTGAAACCTTCAACAAATCGATGAGAAGAAATTACAACAATTTTCTGCCGTTTACATAAAATGCACACCTGTTAACAAAAATCCCATGAGACAAGTACAAACTCTGCACCAACTAAAACACACTCGCTCAAAAAGGACACCCCTTCGAATCATAAAAAATACATTCTCTGTTATGAATGATAACATAAAAATGAAAATCAGCCTAGAGGAATACATCTGTTTAATATATTTTCTCTGTCTCATAAGAAGCACATCTCTCACAACAATGAAATCTTCAAGAAATAGGTATTGAAGAATACACTGAAAAATAAATCAATATTTCTCTACATTTTAAATGATTTACTTAGATTTTTTTCAATCTACATGTTCATATAAAACCCATTTCTCAGATGTTCACAGACAGGATCATTAGATTCAATGTTCCTTCCACAAAGAGTGGTGTCTGACAAGGTGGGATAGGCTACTGAAAAAAGAAACGCACATTTGATTTTCAGAACCCAAATGAAAACTTTTTAAATATATATTCCATACAGACTGAAAAGAATGGTTAACAGATTAAAATACTTTCAAATCTAAAATTGTTCTTTGTTCATTCACGTTGATGTCCATTAGTGATGACATAAATATGGAATTATTGGCCCTGGAGCACAAATTGCAGTGGTTGATCATAATGGGCAAAGCATCACACTGATCACGACGTTCTAATGATAACAACCTATGAATGCAGTCTCTCATTTTTGCCACAAACAAACAAAGTCAAATTCTCCTTCTGTGGTGAACGGGTACTTCAATGTTGGACGGTGAGAATGGTCTCCAGACTAACGATTTGTAGCATATACTTTACATCACAAGCAGCCCTTTGTGTCTGACCAGTTTGGAGTACACAATTGTGCACGCCATGATTCTGTCTCCGGGGTTATGAGTCTCAGATGCTCACATATTTCAGGTGTTGGCTGAGTGGATAAGGCCAGTGTAGCATTGCATTGTTCGATGCTTGTTGTCATTCTTATTTAAAGGTTCTGAGCAAATGGAGTTGTGCAATAGCACAAAGTCAGTAGCTTGTGTTTTTCAGTATAGGAATTATTAGCTCAGTCATACCTTGGCCATTCTGCATACGCCACATATAAACATTGTTCCATTACAGAGGCAACACTGTGTCTCTCTCCCATTTATTACCCATGTAACAGTAGAACCATAAAGCGGTAACATTAAAACCCCAACCTTCCCCTACATCATTAGGAAGGCCAAAAGTATCCCGCCGTGGCGTTTCAACCCAGAGTACCATCATTTTTGTTCAGACGGAGTTATCTCACCCACAGCACCATCATGTATACTCATACAGTGCCAGGTCATCCATAGTTTCAACCAGTGTACTCCAACGATGCTATCCTCGTTGCAGAGCTGCTCAGCATCGATTCACAGAGAGTACATCACATGCTCCTCCACATGTAATCCCTCCTGTTAGGCCTGACACTATTGAGTGGTAGTCCCCAGACATTTTTGCCTCTAACCTATTTTGCTGGATTTTTTTGTTGGCTTTAGGATTCTGTGCATTTTACCACTGCTAACTGGGGCTACTGTGCTTTTGCTCCCTCCCTAAAACATAGTACAATTGGCTTACGCCTGGTGGGCATGTTTAATTTATATATACATCCCTAGTAAAGTGGTACATCATATAACCTTGGCAGGTAAATTAAATGCTACTAGTACTCCTGCAGCACTTCTTTTGCCACCCACTTAAGTAGCCCATTAACAAATCAAGGCCTGCAATTGCAGCCTGTAGGCAATGCTAAACTGCCAATTCAACCTGAAAAAATAAACCTCTTGCTAGGCCTAATACTCCCTTTTTAGTACATGTAAGTCAACCCTAGAATAGGCCCTAACGAGCCCTAAGGGGAGGGTGTATTGTATTTAAAAAAGCTGGACATGTGGCTTTAAGTTTTACATGTCCTGCTAGTGAACAACTCCCAAATTAGTTTTTCACTACTGTGAGGCCCACTTCTCCCATAGAATAACACTGGGCTACCTTATTACATTTTATAAGTGAAAGCTTTTGTTTGGGAGCAGGTGGAAAAGTGATGTTTGGTGTCTAAGGAATTGTAATTTAACATCCTCTTTAAAGGTAAAGTTGGATTTTAAGTCACAATTCTGATAACGCCTCTTTTATGAAGTAGGTCTTTTCTTGTCCTAATCAATTGGTGCCTGCAACCTGTTTCCGGGGTCACATGACTAGGCGTAGTTGGCCTTTGTGTATCCCTTCCAGACAGCCACACAATAGAGGGACTGGGAGTTGGCAGGATGGGCCATCCAAGCAGGATAGGGGTGTAGCTATTCCCTGCCCCACTTACACTTCAAAGACACTGGGCCTGATTACAACTTTGGAGGAGGTGTTAGTCCATCCCAAATGTGACGGATATACCACCAGCCGTATTACGAGTTCCATAGGATATAATGAACTCATAATACGGCTGGTGGTATATCCATCACATTTGGGACGGATTAACACCTTCCTCCAAAGTTGTAATCAGGCCCACTGTCTCAGGACACACACAAAGAACTTCACACTAGCCTATTGTGCCCAGGCACCAGGGCAGGGAGGGAGGAAGTTGCAGACACTTCTGTGGGGGAAAACTCCAGAAGTTTCATACACTTGAAAGTTGGCACCAGGTATAAAACTAGGACCTTCAGACCCACTCTTCAGTATAGTCCCGGACCTGTGGACACTATAGGAGGGCTTCCTGCTGCCTGAGGCGTGCCCTGCTGTTTAAGAAGGAAGACTGAACCTGCTGCCTTCATCCCAGGCTACCTGAGTGACTCCAAGGGCTAGTTAGCTCACCTCCTTTTCTGAGCTACATGGACACAACAAGCTCCAGTGTCCTGCACCACTGACCTGCTGCACTGCACCTACAACTGGACCTACCTGAGCCCTGCTGGCCTCTGCTTAAGTGAGTTGCTGATCTCCAAGAAGTGCCTCCAATTTCCTGGACCCTTTGTGTGGCATCAATTGAGCTCTTACTGGAAGAAAAGAAAAAATCTTGATGTTTTGGTTTCTCCGCTACAGCGAAACATCCCATTTGTGTCAAGACCTTGCTGGCCATGCTGAGTGCCAGCGCAAAGGTATGGTCAAATTGACTTTTTGAGCTACAGTGACTGACAGCGAAGACTGCCTTAAGTGACTGCCAACACGAAGCTACAGCAATGACTGTTACAATGCCCGACAGGATCTTCGCACTACAGCGATGACTGTCCAAGATGCCTGGCCTGCTTTTCGTGCTACAGGAACAACCATCCACTACACTCGCCTTTCTCCTTAGAGCCTCATCAGCCACACACCGGATTTGGAGTAGGTAACTTTTTCAGTGGAACTATCCTTTTCCCTGTATCAGGCCCGTCCTCCATCATGGCCAGCCTGAACGTATGACTTTCACCTGGACTAGCCCGACCCAGTGACAGTGCTTTGTGCTTTTATGCACTATACCTACCTTAAATATTTAAAATTGCACTTGTTCGGTTCTACTGATTACATTTTTGTTGTTTTGGTGTCAAATGATTTATTAAATCTTACTCAATTTTTCTAAATTGGTGTGGGGTTTACTTTGTGTTATGTTTTCAGATTTTTACTGTTTGAGTGCTGCAACAAAAACTTTACAATATGCCTCCAAGTTAAATCTGACTGCTCTTGTTCCAGTCTACCAGAGGGTTAAGTACAGATTAATTTAGTGACTTTTGTGGTTAGTGCTAAGTGCAGATCGAAAGCACCATGATACATAGAGCACACTTAATCTACTCCTGCTGTGGCACTGATCCAAGTGTGCTTTCACAGAGCTATCCACCCACAGTACTGTCTGTATAATCCATATTGCCATGCCATCTAGTGTGCCTTCAAGTGCCCTTCTACTGTACCAACTCACCAACCCTTCCAACCAGTGGATCCAAGCCAGAGATCCATCACATTCAAAATGTCATCCCACCATAACACCAGGAAATAGGCACTATCATGCACCACAAGCCACATTAAAAGAAATAAAGGTATGGTAAAGAAAGAAGGTATGGCAACAGAGGAAGTATTCATATTTTTAATGTATGACATGGTTCACAATACAGTATAGATTGATAAAGATAATGCATTAGGCCAACAGATTGAACTGCTAACCTTATAAAAATAGATATTTTTATGTAATACTTATAACCTCAAATTTCAAACACTTTAAACAGCAGTTTTTACCACTTTCAAAAATAATAGTACTCATTTTATGTATTTTAGAATGTTAATGGTCAGGATAGCCCTACTGGAATTCGAACTAGTCAAAAACTCAAAGGTATATCATGCCTGTGATGCTATTTTGGGTAGTGTCTCAAAGTTCAGATCGGCTGTTGTGCTGTAAAATGACAAACATTAAGTGCTTGGGAACAGGTGTGTAACTATTTCCTTTTGCGACTCGCAGACTGCAGATTTTTGCAACTCACAATTTGCAAGTCGCAAAAGGAAATGTATTACTGTGTCACAGACACATTCAGTGATTCTGTATGGGGTCCCAATTGACCTGCGTCATCAATAACAGGTTGCAATTTGAGACCCATTGGGAATGGACAACAATACAGGGATGGAAAACTGGATGTGTTACTAAAAAGAAAACATTTTTTAAGGGTAAGCAGTGGTTCCTGTGATCACTGACTGCTCTCAAAAACATTTTCACTACCATTCACAAAGGGGAAGGTGTCCCCTGGGGACCTGTCCCTGTTCGCAACTGGCTTACCACCTACATGAAGTAGGCGGTAAACTGTGATTATTTTGTGAACAGTCGTACATCTGGCCCCTAGTGCTTTATTTTGTAGACATGGCAACTAGAAAGGTGCACTGTCAATACACATGAATGCACATGTGGAAATGATTAGTGCTCAAGCAAAGAAATAATACTATTATTAAAGTAATAATGAAGAAACACAGCAGGGACAACCCTTTCCCCATGGGTACGAGGACACTCAAGCCAAATTAAAATAATGGTTCCCTGGGATTTATTTGAATACAAGTACAAAATTTGCACTGGTACCTGGAAACATATAATTGTCAGCATGGAATGAAGTCCAGAAAGTGAGGAATTAAATAAATAGGCAATTAGTAGGCCAGAGAACATAGGGCCAGACGTACAACATTTTGTTTTGCGACTCGTAATTTGTGATTAATTTGTGAATCGCATATTGCGAGTGGCAAAACAAAATGTACAACTGTGTTAACCACACTGGTTGTCATTCTCAAATGGGTTGCAAGGGACCTGCCTCATTAATATTAATGAGCCAAGTTGCAATTTGCGATCCATTTGGGGTTGGCCACACTCACAGGGTTGGTGGCCTGCTGGAGTCAGCAGACCACCATGTCTGTGACTGCTTTTCAGAAAAACAGTATTTTTTAAATGCAGCCCGTCTTCCTTAAAGGAAAACGGGATGTATTTCAAAAATAAAAATGAAAAGTTTTCTTTTCATTTTTTCAGAGTGGGCATTGGTCTGTAGGATCACTGCCTGCTCTGAAAAAAAAATTCTACTACTGTCAATTGGGAAGGGGTCCCTTGGGGATCCCTTCCCGTTTGTGAATGGATTACCACTAACATGAAGTTAGTGGTAACTGCAAATGTTTTGCGACCGCATTCCCGGTTGCAAAACATACTTACATCCCCCTGTGAGTCGCAATTAGGAAGGGGTGCCCTTTGCACGCCCCTTCCTAATAGCGAGCCACAAACACATTTTAGAGTTGGTAATAGGTTACTGACTCAGAAAATGTGGATGGTACATGACAAAAGACATTTGTACCGGTTCTAAATGGCCGCCATTTGCGACCGATAAACAACTTTGTACATCTGGCCCATAATCTTTACTCTCAGACTTGTTGTAGGTACTAACAAAGATATGCTCTGGAAGTTTGTATCTGTGCACATTTAGAAATGAGTGAAGCAGTGTGAACACAGGGGACTCTGCAATCTTAACACCCAAAAATTTACCTCCATCAGAACACCCACAATTCAAAGAATTGGAGATGGCGTTAAACCTGAATTTCATGAGGCAATGTGTCCCTGAGGTAAGGTACCTCCCAACACATCAAATCAGAAATACAGTATATTAAGTAAAATGTCCCACTCAGCAATGGATTAATAGAGCAGCGGAATATTTAAAAGGTTTTATTACCAAAATTAAAAATAGAGTGGTACAGAGCCCATGCTGTGAAGGCTCTCAACAAATATGGCATTACAGAGAAATGCAAATCGAAATTATTGTAAGATCCAAGTGGACAGCAACATCAAGAGAAAAATGGATAGAATCTTTAGCAGCATTTAAATATCCAGGAAAGTTTTAAAATCACTAAAACTGCAGAATCACTGTGGTGTGATGGAAAAAGTTATATTCTGTGAAAATCAGAGCATAGTTCTCAATAAGTGTCATATTACCTTAGCACCTAAGCACTATTCCAGTACATGAATATTATTCTGCCCATTCTATGCTAATGCCATCCAGAGATGGTGAAACAAACTCAATTAATGAGCAACAGCAATAGACTGTTGATGAATAAATAGGGTACAGTGATCTAGTGGAAGGGCCTTGAAAGAAGGATACAGTTTTGTGACTGAGCTGGGAAAGACTTGTAGAGAATAGCATGAACAAAGACAATAAAAGTAAACAAATATAAATCTGCTTGACTGTGTGCTGCGAAAATAACAAAAAGTGAAGTTTGCAGGGCAGATGCATATATCTTAGAAAACATGGCTGCTAGGTCCCAGTTAAGGCCTAGTTAACAAGGTTTCGGAAAACACAGTTCTAGATACCAAGGAAAACTAGTTTCAAATAAATTAGTACACTCTCATTGTGTATGGGTAGAGTAGAGTTTAAAAACACATTTAAGATGTTGTTATTAATATAGAAAACACAAATGTGCAAAAATATTTAACAACAGTGTATAAAGTGCAACGAAATAGGTATAGAATGGGTCAGCAAATTTGTGTGGTTAGCAGAGAAAAGAGTTTCTATTGTTTACACAGACTTTAAAATTGATAGTAAATTTCAGTCCCTTAGTTGGCGTGGACAGTTCGGAGTCTCACCAGGTCATAAGCAGCACCTGTCAGTCTGCATTATAAAAAGAAATAATAACAAACCTAATTATTGTCCCAGTCTGGTGCGAAATTGTCCAATAAGTGGTGAAAGAAAAAAATGTTTTACATTCATCAGTAGATTGTGATGTAGGTAAGCCAAATAGTGTAAAAAAAAAACTCAAAACAAATAGGGATCGACTAGACAGTGCAAAAGAGTGCCATGCATCCCCACTGAATAGCCCGGGAGGTTTGTTACCTGTCATATTGGTGTTACTGAGACATAGACTGAAGTGTTCATGGATAACTCAATCATGTAGATCTGTAGCACTGCTGAGATATATAACCAGGACAGAGTTTAGAGAAAGGTCCTAAAACTGAAGCCATCACAGAAAATTGTGTACAAATGGGTGACAATTTAGTGTAAGCAGGAAAATACGTGCACCCGTGTGCAGATCAGGGTGCAGTGCAGTTTGGATAGAAGGCACCTTGGCATTGTTGAAAGGCGCATTTGGGGGCATATTTAAGCAAAGTGGCGCTACACTGTGTGCAGCGCCACTTTTCTTGTGCCCTTTACCACCCCCTACCGCCACCATGTGTGCGCAGTATTTAAAATACGGCGCACCATGGGGCAGGGTAGGGGGCAATAGCGCCATTTTTCATGACACTATTGATGTACTCTGCAGGAGTAGGGCCAAAATATTGGCGCGACTCCTGCAGAGTATATAGGCGCCCATTATAAATAATGGAAGCCCCATTTTCACGCCTGCTCTAACCAGGGGTTAAAAGTGCCGTAAAAAATAACACAAGGAAATCTGTAAGATGTCCTTGCGTCATTTTTTTGGCCCACCTAATGGGGGAACATGCCCTTTGCATACATTATGCCTGGTGCAGGCATAATGTAGTGCAAAGGGATACAATGTGCTGTAATGCATGCATGAATTGAGCCACTTTGTAAATGTGGCGCGAGGATTTTGGCCTCGTTGGGCCACATTAGCATAAAAACAATGAAGCTAATGTGGCACACGGCGGCATTAGGAGCTTAAAAATATTCCCCTGGGTGTATTCTTCAGGATTGTGTGTGGTCAACAAGAAGTGTGCGTACAGGGTAGGTTCATGACCAGGAGAGGAGATACCAAGGGCATACTGTGGGTTTGATATCATGGCAGATGAAGTGCACCTTGCTAAAGCAGGAGTTTATTTTCTAAATACAAAAAATAACCGACCCCTGACATGCAGGGAGTTTTCACCCTGCATATGGGGACTATTATGCATTATCCTTTCAGAGACAATATGCGACAGCCAACCTTCTGTAAATAGGTTGGGACGACCTTTGCTGTGACTTATTGTCCCTGAGGGGGTCGGGCTGCCAGATCAGAGGTTTACACTGGCAATGTGCAATTGGTCCTTCCACTGGATGGATGAATGAATGAATGAGAAGATTTGTAGAGCGCATGGCTACTCGGAGAGTGTCCCTGCACTAAGGGCAAACAAATGATACGCAATTATGCGCCATGCCCTAGAGCCCAGAGGATAATAACCAAATTATTAATTTTCTTCTGAAGGCGGTCTCAAGAGGAATCTAACGTAGATCACAAGGGAGCTTGGTTGAAGCTTTAGCGGCAAGAAACAAAAAGGCTTGTCAGCCTGTCTCATGTGCATAATGCATGGCACAACGAGCAGCGACGCCAAAGCTGAGCGCAGCAGTCTAGAAGGCCGTAGAGCTCAAATCTCCTTGCTAGGTATCCTGGGCTGGCAAAAAACACTGCCCTGTGAGCCAAGACAAGAGATTTGAATAAAATCTGTTTTCTGACTGACAACCATTGTAAAGATTTCAAAACAGGAAAAATTGAAGAGCGACTGGGCAGGTGCAGATGAGCCTGACAGCGGCATATTGGATGACCTGAAGGCGCCTTAGCAGAGCTTCGGATGCTCCTAAATAAAGACTATTGGTGTAATCCGCATGCTAGATAATCAAAGCATGGATCAAGGTCCTCCTGCAATCAAAGAGCAGGAGGAAAATACATTTCCTCAGTGTATGGAGCATAGGGAAGTATTGGCCAACAACTGTAGAGGCCAACAGTTGTCTAGCTTGACCCCAAATTTATTACCACCAAAGAAGGGGGAGGAGCCAGCAAGCAGGGGGCACATATCTTCCCACCAGTTTGAAACATGTGATCCAAACAGAGGAGTTTCTGTTTTATTGGTATTTTATTTGAGTTGACTGCCCTGCATCCATTCAAAGACTACAAGTATGCAGTGCTTGAAGTTAGATTCAATCAAGGCTGGAGATCCCTCAAAGGCAAAGAGCAGTTTTGTATCATTAACGTACAAAATAATTCTACAGTCTAAAGATTCTTTTGCAGAGGATAACTTTTGTCCTCAAAATAGGAGCTTTGGGCCTGTTTAACAGAGACATGATATGCTGTAAGGGCATTTTTATAGATCAATTTACCATTAATGGAATAGACCCCACACCAAATTCTTTCCAGTTCTTTACAGGTTTGTCGTTCAGCAGTGAAACAGCTGGTGAACAAGGGGGCAGACAGACTACCTTTTTTCTCCTTCGTCTCTTGAGAAGGGGCTAACAAATCCACTGTGCCTGCAAGCCAAGAATTAACAATCCATACATCCTGGTCAACATCATTAGTCAAGAGGTGACTTGTATTTGGTAAAAATTCCACTCATTCAGTTGCCTTCACCTTCTTACAGGCCCTAAAGACAGTGCGGTCAGCGAGGCCGACCTGCTGATTTGGTTTCCCTGTATTCCATTTGAAAGGATTTAAAAAGTGATTGGACCAGGGAATAGGCTTGGGGGCGCTGATTGTCAAAAAGCATTTGAAAAAGAATAAATCAATGATATGTGCCACATAATGAGTAGGTCAATTTACTAGCTGAGGCAGATTCATCAACAACATGGTCTCAATCAAAGTAGATACTGACTGATCCAGTGAGGCACTGATGTAAAGATTAAGATAACCAAACACAGAAGAATTGGCCCATCCTAGTGGGAGGCGGGTTGGTGGAGAAAGACGCTTCCAGGGATTAAATAAAATTCCTGGCAAAACCATAGGGTATGATAGATCAGCACACCAGAAAAAGAAACCTGTGCTGTCAGTGAGAGATAAAAACCAAGACTCTTGGTCATGCCGCACTGTCCTCCACAGTGCTGCATGCTTCGAAACATGGAATGCAAAATAATGGTTCGCACTGGATGGGTCTCAGCAGGAGTGCAGGCACAGTGGCTGACAAAATCCATAATGGCCCTGAGATATTTACAGTCATGGGAGAGAGCAAAAACCAACCTGCCCTTCCCTTAAAGAGCACCGGAGGTGTGGCACAAAGAAGAGAGCAGTACACAGGCAGACCACCACTGTAAAATAGGCAGCCCCAATGGTGATCTTGTCTGTCAACCCAGCACTACCCTAGTAGAACATGGTCAGGGAGCAGCAGGCAGCAGGCCAACAAGCAGAAAAGCAATCCGGTGAGTCCTTTAGGCTACCCAGCAAGTAGTAGGCAGCAGGGCAACAGCAGAAGAGCAGTCCAGATGAGTTCTTTCTGCAGCGCAGAAGTCCCACTGACAGAGGTTTGGTCCCAGTTCCAAAGGAGCTCTGAAAATATGGGATGAGAACCCCTGTACTTATACTTAAAAATGTCTTTGATGTAAGGGGTGACGTCAAAGGATCCCTTTCAAGTGTAACACATCCCCTTTCAACCCAGCTATGGCTCCAGGCATCAGTAGGGGATAAATCAGCCCTTTATGAGAGGGCAGGACACAGCCTATTGACATGGTAAGGTGTGAACGACCTCTCTCTCTCCCTGCCCAGGAAGCCTATCAGAATGGAGATGGATGCCGATGCTACTCCTATCACACCCGCCCTTCCCATGTTGTGGCTGTCTGGAAAGTATGACCAAAGTTTAACTGTCACTCTGCCCTAGACGTGGATTGGAGTCAGGCTGCAAAACACTAGAATTATAAGCACAGAGAAATGCCCACTTTTTTAAAAGGGTCATTTCTAAAATAGAAATATAAAATCCAACTACACCAGTAAGCAAGATTTTTCGCTACCTATTCCAAACATACCAGCCATCCCACGCTACTCCTTTCAGATCAGAAATTACCACTTAAAAATATATAAGGGAATTCCCAATACTAACCTTTGAGAGGAGGATCCCTCACAATAGTGAATTCTAAAATAGGCTGTTTGTCATTACTGGGACATGCAAAACATAAAAGTGCATGTACAACCTTTTACATACAGAGCACCCTGCCCACAGGGCTACCTAGGGCCTACCTTAGGGATGACTTAGGTGTAGTAAAAGGGGAACTTAGCCTTGGAAAGTAAATTGAGATGACAAGTCAATGTGGCAGTAAACTGCGCATGCAGGCCCTGCAATGGCAGGCCTGAGACAGGTTTGAAAGGCATCTCCTGTGGGTGTTGCAATCAGTGCTGCTGGCCCATTAGTAGCATTTAATCTACAGGCCCTGGGTACATGGTATACCACTTTACAAGGGTCTTATAAATTAAATATGCCAAACAGGTGTAATCCAATCATGTTATAAACACAGAGAGAGATAGGGGAGGAACAGGTCCCCATACTACCTCCTTGAGACAAGAATCAACCACGCAAACAGTATGGGGAACTTAGTGGACAGACCAGTCAGGCCTGTTCAGCTGGTCAGCAGATCACAGATGTAATTATCTAATTTAGACGTGAGGTATGGTAGTGGTAGCCGTGTTCTGTTGAGGGGGTCCCCCTTACGGAATAGGTGGTCTCACACACATTATAATGTCATGCTTCATCATTGGACCACCTATCCTCACCTAGGTAGGATGGTACCACTTTGGCGGGCGGACTCAACCTCGTCGTTAAAAGAACTCTGAGGGAGTGCTGAAATGATACCTTTCTGTGGGGATCCAGTTGAGTGAAAATATAAGCTAAAATTACCTAACAAATCACAAGTGTATCTTACACCTTTAAAAGTGGTGTTTGTTGGTAAAGCACACTTGGGATACTATTGAGTATAATGATTCATAGTATCACCTTAGCGGCTGGGGCAGGGACCCGATTAGGTTCTTATGCGGAATGCTTCCTTTGATGAAAGTGTGACTACAAGAGGCATCTAGCCCTTTCCCAGACCAGAGGCTACCTGTCCTTATCTCGTAGGGCCTCCCATACCTGAGCTAATTCTCAGGTAGGCCCAGATTGTATTATAGCGGTGCCGTTCACTTTTAGTTTACGGAAAGGCGCACACCCTATTTATAGGACGGATCCCAGGCCCTGACAAATGCCCCAGACCAGTTTGGCTAGATAAGTGGGCAGAAACACGTTGGTCGGTAGGACTAAGGTGACACTATAAATCATTATACTCAATAGTGTCCCAAGCATGACACTATAATGTGTGTAAGCCAATCATACCATGTTTTAGGGTAGAGAGCACATGTACTGACTAGCAATGGTAAAGTGCCCAGATTCCTAAAGCCAACAAAAAGAAGGTCAGAAAAATAGGAGGAGGAAGGCAAAAAGTTTGGGGATAACCCTGCAGACAGAGCCATTTCCTACAGTTCAGAAATGTGGAGAGCATGCTTATCGAGAGAACAAACATTTATCAAAAGAGCCGACATTTTGCTAAATTAATTGCACTTCACATTAGCTTTGTCCTGCATATTAATGTCGACCTCTGGCAGGAGAGCAGATGCCATGATCTGCTTAGGAAACCCCAAGCGGCAGACCAGGCAAGAGACCAGGCCAGAGCACGCCTCAGCATCATTTAATGGGGCAGATAGAAAAAGGCACAAGGGCCCTCAGCTCTCTGCTAGAATACTGAGTGGAGACAGGTCTGGCCAAAACGCCACAGGCAGCATGACTGGTGCTGGTCGTGTTCCAGACACGGACAAACATAAATAAGCTTGTCTTTGGTGCGTATTTGCGCACCAGTGCCCCCCCCCCCACTGGTCGCGTCCGCTGCGCATCTATGCCACAATGCTACTTAAATGTTGAGGCAGCATCCGCCTAATGCTAGGTGACTAGAGCACAGCCTGACAAAAAATGGCACCTTTATCCAGCACTTGTGAGTAAAATTGGACTCCGATGGTAAGGAGCTGGGTGTCTTGAAGACAAGCCTGGAGCCGGCAGATCCATCCTTCAATCAGGTGGAAGATTGAGGAGGAGTGGAAGTTGCTGTGAGGGAGGGAAAGAACAAAACAAAATCAGGAAAGTCTCATTTTTGAGGTGGGATAATACTCGCCTCCGTGTCTTTAATAAAATTAAGACTTTCCGTCATAATATACTAGGAAAATCTACATTTTATGTCAAGACCTGAGGCTCAGATTATGCTTTTTTAAAGCATGTTAATCACCACTGAAGTTGCGGTATGAACTGGTTTACAATAAAAAGTTCTGAAAACATTATCGTTGGACCAGTCGGACGATCTCAGAATGTCTTCTAACCTGGAATCAACCCAGAGAGCTTTGGAAGCCATAGCTCCCCTAGCGGAGTGAGCCCCGAAAGCAGAGGTATCGATACCCGCTAAAGAAATTAACCAACGAACCCATCTGGCAAGAGTCGCCGAAGACACTGGGTTATGGGGTTTACAGAAAGAAATAACTAGTTGGGAAAGAGAAGACGTTCTGAGATTGGCCGTGCGTTCCTCATAACACTTGAGACATTGTCCTACACACAATTTAGGATGATTGGGAAAATATGGATAAAAAACTGTATGTAAATTAGTTTTGGTACGTCTGTTAATGGAGAACAATACCCCTGTAGGGGCAAACTGTCGAGAAGTAATATCTAAGGCTCTAACATCAGATGAACGTTTAATGGAAGCCAGACAAAGTAACATGGTAAGCTTGGCTGAAAGCATTTTCAAAGAAAGATCAGAATTGTCTTGCCAAGATAAGAACAAATTCAATACAACATTGGCATCTCATAACTTTGACTATTTGGGTAATGGAGGAATAGAACATTTTACTCCCTTTTAATAGCCGACAAAGCAGTGGATGTTCTCCCACTGGTTTTCCATCGACGTAAGAATGATGCATGGAAATGGCTGACCTATATAAATTGATTGTCCTGTATGACTTACCTGCACTAGCTTGCGCAGCTAGGAAGTTAATTACGTAATTTATATCTGCTGAAACTGGATCGAGGTCCCTTCCCATACACCAGCTTGACCAAAGAGACCAGGCAGAACTATAAGCTTTCCTGGTGCCGGGAGCCCAGGCTTTACTGATGAAGTCAGTAGCTTCCTCCAAAATTGGGATGGAAGGTCGGGAAGGCCCGACACCTTCCAGACTGAAAGATTGAGCATTTTGTTGATTATAAGGGTGTGAGGATTCCCTAGAAGGGTCTAGAAGAAGGGAAGGGAATAGGGGAAGAAGAAAGGGAAAGTCGATTGTTAGTTCCAAGAGAGGGGGAAACCAAATTTGCGATTGCCAAAAGGGCGCAACTAGTACTACAGTCGCTTTCTGTCATCTGACCTGGGCGAGAACTCTGGTGATCATTAGAAATGGAGGGAAGGCATAGTTGACCATCTGGGACCAATCCTGAAGAAAAGCGTCTGAGGCTAATGCTGAAGGATCCGGACGCCAACTGAAAAAGAGAGGTAGTTGTGAGTTGAGGCGGGAGGCGAAGAGGTCTATACCAAAAGGGCCCCATTTGTGAAGAATAGATTGGAAAACTGAGGGGTGAAGCTTCCAATCGCTGTAATCCCTGAGAAAGTGGGAATGCCAATCTGCTGTTTGATTGAGAGACCCTGGGAGATATTCTGCTGAGAGAGAAATCTCGTTGAGAAGACAAAATTCCCATAGGCTTTTTGCTAGGTCTGCTAACGGCTATGATCTGGTTCCCCCTAGATAGTTTATGTAAGGGACAGCCGAAACATTGCCCATGCGGAGGAGGTTGGTACACTGTACTTTGTCTTTTGCCAGGCTCTTGATTGCAAAGGAGCCGGCAAGCATCTCTAAATAATTGATGTGCAATTTGGACTCCTCTAACGACCATGTACCTCCAATCGAGATTGGACCACGACGGGTGCCCCAACCCGTCAGGCTTGCATCAGACTCTAACACAAGATCTGGGGCTGATGGAAAGATATCCCTGCCGTTCCAAGCATCTAAATGGTCTATCCACCATTGGAGTTCTAAGCGGGATTCTGGATCTAAAATGATCATCTCCGAATAGGAAAGACCTTTTCTGAGATGACGAATCTTTAGCCTCTGAAGTGCCCGGTAATGGAGTGGACCGGGAAATATAGCCTGAATTGAAGAAGACAGGAGGCCCACTATCCTGGCCAGAGTTCTGAGAGAAATCTAGGACTTGCGGAGAGTTCTTAAAATCTCCGATTTGCTGGAATGTACCTTTTGTTGGGGAAGATGGAGGGTGGAGAAAGAGGAATCTATTTCGAACCCCAAGAAGTCTATTCTCTGAAAGGGAACAGTGTTTGATTTTTCTTCGTTGAGTAAAAAGCCTAATTGGGAAAGAAGGGAACACATTATTTGTAGATGTGATTGAAGAATGAAACAACTCTAATGTAAGATGAGGATATCGTCCAGGTAAATTAACAGTCTGATGCCTGAAGATCTGAGATGAGCCGTTACCGGTTTCATCAGTTTGGTAAAACACCAGGGTGCTGACGAAAGGCCGAACGGAAGGGAAGAAAACTGGTATGTTTGACCTAGCCATTGGAATTGGAGGTATTTTCTGTGACTTGTATGAATGGGAAAGGATAGGTACGCATCCTGAAGGTCTAGACGAACCATAAAATCGAAGGGAAGGAGAATGTCCCTTAAATGTAGAATGGCTTCCATTTTGAAATGTCGGTACACAGCGAACTGATTGAAATTCCTGAGGTTTATGACTGGTCTCATCTTCTTGTTTTTATTTTGAACCAAGAAAAGAGAACTGAGAAAACCCAAGGGGTCTGGGGATGAAAGTTGAATGGCTTGTTTTGAAAGAAGTGAACGCACCTCTTCTGAGATGAGAAAATACATTTCTGTTGAAAAACACGGAGTGGGGGAAAGAACCTTGCTGAGGTTTTGAGTAGAACTCTATTTGATAATCTTGAATAGTATCCAGAACCCATGGATCTGTTGTTATAGAGCGCCATTTTTTAATGAAACAACGAAGCCAACCCCCTATTGGAGGAAGGCCAGAAATAGGGCTTACCTTGTGCGTTATAGGTCCTGAAGCCACGCTGTCCACAACCCCTGTAGCCTCTGCCTCGTTGAGGATAAAACTGGGGTTTATAGGATTGAGATCCGTAGGTGGAATAGGAGGAGCCTCTGTATCCTTGCGGATGGAAGGATCGGCTGGTAGAGCGACCCCTGCCTGTACCGGCCCTGGCAAAAACCCACTGGTTAAAGACCTTTTTAATGTTCTGTTGAGCCTTATCAATGGAGGCAAATGTGGAAACAAATTTTCCCAGATCTTTGATAAAAGAGTCCCCGATGAGACATCCTTCCGCTTTAATTCCGGGGTCCATAGTAGCTAGATTGGACAACTTGGGGTCTAATTTGAGGAGTAGCCCTTTTCTCCTCTCGTGGGTAATGGCGGTGTTTGCATTACTTAGGAGGCAAAAAGCTCTTTGGGTCCATAGCGAAAGTTCCGTAGGATCGATATCTGCATTGTCCATCTTGGCAGATTCCACTAAATCAAAGATACGGGCCAAAGGACCTACCAGGTCAAGGAGTTTATCCTGGCAATTCGACCAGGCCTTGTCTACCCCTTTGCAGGGATCTTTTCCGAATTTTGAGAAAAAGGTAAGAAGGGGTTGGTCAATAGTTGGGGTCAAGGTGATACTGGAAAAAAGAGAAGGTCTGGGGTATTCAGATTTTAGCTTGGCTCTAGTCTGCTTATCCAGGGGAAGCATTAACCTGGAAGCAATATATTTCCCAACATGGGACGAAGGATTCCATTCTGTGGAATTGGGATGATGTAGGAGAGAAGGGTCAAACATAGGATTACCATCCGAATCAAAAATAGTTTGGGCCAAAAAGTGGTCAGAAACATCTAATTTAGGCTTTTTTGAAGGGGAAGCTTGAGACTGCGAACCCCAGATATCTGAAACATCATCCAGATCATCAACATCACCCACATCATCATCGGTATCCGAAATGTGAGAAATCACAATCTTTTTTGGCGCAGTGACAAAAAAATTTGTTTTACATTTACATTTACCATAAGTATTTTTAGAATTCCCCTCCTGGGAAGGAGGCCTGGGAGGAGGCTCGTCCTCAGTCAGGGGTGAAGAAACTTCACCAGTCAATGAAGCGCCATCGGATGTTTTTTGTGATGACAAATCCTTGAATATTCTTTTTCTGCTATCCCCCGCAGGATGGGCCAGAAAGGAATTGTAAACCATATCATGAACAGACGTTTCAATGTTCTTAGACATTTTATTCATAGTGGTTGAAACAGCCTTAGAAACAGCCTCATTAATAAAGGCTCCAATTTCGTCATTGTCAGACAATTTGTCAAAAGAGCCTTTAAATTCCATTTTGAGAATAGAGAGAAAAAACGATATACAAAAAAGTCTGTCAAAATCCCTTGAGCTGAAAGGGTTAACAACTGCAGAGAAACAGAAGCAGGATTAAACACACGCCCATAGAGGCATGGCCGAGTGAGTTAAAACCTGGGGAGAGACAGAGGTATACAGAACAAAAGCAGCGGAGCGGCGAAGATATCAGCTGATTGCCGAGGCGTGGAGGAAGCGAGCGGTGAAAGGCGGTGAGCCGGGAGCGGAGGTAAAATGAAGCGAACGGTAAGGTGCACGACCGTTGAATTTGCAGAAACGGCAGTTGGAACTGCCACAGAACGCGCGCGAGCGCTATACAAAGACAGGCCTGTAAGAAAGATTCAGCAACGGTTGATGCGTGGGAGCGCTTAACAGTATGAAACCAAATATATTCACAGAGGCAAAAAGCGAGCGCCGCAAAATAAAACTGTAAACAATTAACTCAAGCATTAACAGCATTAAAGAACAGGGAAGAAATTAATCGTCACTTATCTTGACTGCGAGCAACAAGAAAGAGGGCTGGTCGCAGTCAAGCATAGTGATTATATATCCCCTAACGGTTCGATTGGTGCTTTGTTTGTTACGTTTTGCATTCCCATTGGCTTTCTGTGTTTAAAGCCTTATGGGAGTTGTAGTTTCTTGACTGCTGCTATTGAAGTAAAGCAAGTAAGAGAAGCATAATGTGAGCCTCCGGTATTGACACAAAATTGGTACTCACTGTTGGCTCGACATATACAAAGGATCTCTGGGCAGAACACCCAACACGCAAGTCTTGTCCCTTCGAGTCTCCTCTGCCTTTACCTAAGAATCAAAGTTGTTCCACAGGGATAAAATATATTTTGTTCCTGCCAGCCAAATAAGTATCCTCATATGAAAGCAAGAGTGTAGTTGTGTGATAAAACAAACAAATTGATGACACTCGGAATCCTTTAGGATCTCCTCTGCCTTTCACAGAAGCATGCTGACTGTGTAGCATCATTGGCTCCATATAAAAAGTCAAAATTAAATACATTAAAAATAGTACACATTTTTGAGTAGTATGAGAGATGTGTACATGCTGTCCGGATTGGGCAGTAGGGGACCAGTAGCTAGAACTATAAAGAGACCTTGAAAGGCAGTGCACCTGATTGAACCAATGGTCTCACTCGTTCTTGGGAGGCCCACATTTTCAAGTGGGGTGCGTGGTAAGGACATTCCTGTGTATACTACATGGTCAATGAGACTCAATACATTTCAAAGTCCACTGCAGGACCTGATTTTGCCTCTTCGAGGTTCGTGCAGACACTGTTAAGAAAATATTGTTAATTAACTATAGGTGGTTGTTTTTCTATAAAATGAAATGCAACAGTGTGGATGAGGATCCATAAGTTTGCACAGTCAAGTGAATTTCCTTATCCACGTGCTTAGTGAACCAGAAATATCTTATGGATAGTGAACTCCCCTTCCACAATTTTGAGAGGTATTTTCAAAGGTTTGCAAGTTGATGAGGTCACAAATGTTTTTTAAATGACATGCAATAAACAAACCCTCTTAATTAGGTTTCGTTTGCGTGCAACCCCTCCCCTTCAAAAACCCACCTTTAGTGTGACTTTTTTGTGCCAAAATTCACCATTATGTCTTTTCCCAAAGACAATGTTCACTGAAGTTGAGAACCTTTTCACTTCACAAAACGTGACAGGCAAAATTGATTTTCGCACATCCCTAGTTACATCACCGGAATACTTTGAATGGTTACTAGGGACAGAAGGCTTGTGGTAAACCAACTGAAAATAAATGCGTTAAAATAAACAATTTATATACATCATGGAGGAATGCTTCACCTCTCAGTTATTGTAACAACTGTTTCAACACCCAGGCATGTCCCACGCAATTACCGCCCAATTCTACGCCATGAGTACCGGAGAAAATGTGAGGCACAGGTATATTTATATGAAGCATGCTCCTCTTGCATAAATCCTGCCTATTGGGGCTACCCACAACTCTTGTAATAATCTCCTGTTATCCTTATTCCCGGACTGAGCAACTACCTTGCAGGAGAGTTGGTACCCGCAGATATGTTTCGTCTGAGATATGTGCCCTGTGTGCTGGGCTACCAAACTTAACCATTAGACTTAAGGAAGCTGGACAGTGCACGGCCGATAGGAAAGGTCATGCAACATCATGTCTGCATGACCAATAGGCATAATAATGCCAGTAGGCAAACACTTCATACATAATAGTGGTGAAACATCATAACATCTAGAGCGACACCAATTAATCTAAGATTATGCTTCACCTTCTTCGCTGTTTAATAGTATGTACACACACAGACAGCAGCCAATGAAAATCAAATAAAGTAAACCTACATTTCCCAAACGTTCCTAATGAAGATATATCTTTTGCGTCCATGCTGCTTTTTCCTGATAAGTATATTTTATTGTTTCTACTTATATGCCAGTGTCACGCGTTCCTTTAATCAAGGTTGCACGTGTTATACAGAGTGCCAGAGTTACCTTGTATTTCCTTTTTAACAAACACTATATGAAGTGCTGCTTTGATTAACAGTACCCGACGTGGGTGCAGACAGGCAGGGAGATGACGCGCGTTAGTGCAAGGCCAACCCAGTCCAATTTTTAGCTCACTGCAATTGTGCGCGTTGATCGTGCGCCAGGCCATTTTGCCTTGTTGATAACAGATACCAGCGAGTGCATGCCTTGGGGAAGAAGGACACCTCACAGGACTTTGTTGTGTGTAAAAAGTCTCTTTATTGGAAACAGGTGAACTCACATTTAATTATAACCCTAGGCCTTCCGCCTCACAAAACTAAAGTCTCACCTTACATTAATTTTCCTACTTCCTCTCTCCCCCACCCATACCCCACCCACCCCCTCCCATACTTTTGAACCGCATGTCCTATTAACCTTTCGACTGTAACTCTTCTTGTCATAATCCAAACGTCAACGTTACTAGTCTCCTAAAGTCCAACTATCTGTCCTAATTGTCCTGCTATCGTCCACTCCTTTTTCCACCTGCAAACATGTTGTCAGCACTACCGTCCTTCCCTGTTGTCATATTCCTGTGGACTGGCCTAATCCCCGCTTGCACCTGTTCTTCAGCGACAGATAACAATGAACCTGCCCCCTGTGCACCTCTTTCCAACAAAAAGGGGCCTCCTAAGGCTATCCGCTCACAAACACCTCCCCCATCCCACCAGGAGCCCGGGGGGGGGGGGACGGAGGGCCACAAATGCCCTGCTACCGGCCACCGTGTCGCAATGACAAAATGGTGCTGACACATGAAATGTCCGAATTAAATACTTGCCGCCATAGCCCAAAAAGCGCCCAACGGCACCTGTGGGCAATACCACTTCCCCAAACCTCCCGGGGAGGAGACCTAATTGTTCGGCGGTCCCCCTCGGGACCTCCTTGGGGAAGAAGGATACCTCACAGGACTTTGTTGTGTGTAAAAAGCCGCTTTATTGGAAACAGGTGCACTCACATTTAATTATAAACCTAGGCCTTCCGCCTCACAAAACTAAAGCCTCACTATACATTAATTTTCCTACTTCCTCTCTCCCTATACCCCTACCCCACCCAAGCCCCTCACCTACTTTTGAACCGCATGTCCTATAAACCTTTCGACTGTAACTCTTCTTGTCATAATCCAAACGTCAACGTTACTGGTCTCCTAAAGTCCAACTATCTGTCCTAATTGTCCTGCTGTCGTCCACTCCCTTTTCCACCTGCAAATATGTTGTCGGCACTGCCGTCCTTCCCTGTTGTCATATTCATGTGAACTGGCCCAATCCCCGCCACCAGGAAAAGGCGCACCCTCGCTTTTTCCTGCCCCCCCACGTCTCTGCTCCTCAACCTTAAACCTCCCGGAAGAGAGCTTTCAAAGTTTCCTTAAACTGCAGCAGGTATAGCTCCATGCCCATAAAGGACAAGTGCACCCCGTCGTCCCTAAAAAACTCCTTATCCTCAAACTTCAGGTCACCGTGTTCCAAATACGTGATACCCTGGCTTTCACAAAAGACTTTCATCTCCCGGTTGATTTTCCTCCATGCTTTCTCTATGGCCCCTTGTTTCCGTGACCCTCTCCAAAATCTGCAGGGTACAAACGCCGTCCAGACCAGATGACACCCATCCCACAATCTCTTAATCTCCATTAGGTCTCCCTTCATGTCCTTAATAACGTCTAGCTCAGTCCTCTGCACCAAGCTATTCTCCCCTAAATGCAGGAGTAACACGTCTGGACAAAACCCCTGGCCCTTCAAGTCCTTCAATGTCAACAACAACTGTCTCCACTTCATCCCCCCTTTCCCTGACCACCTCACCCTATATCTGTCCCAGTCCAAACCTAAATTATCCCCTATTGCTGTACTCCGAGCTTGACGTGCACCCACTTCCCAAAGGAGTGTCTAATGACCCATATATGCAGAAACTGCACCTCCGGGCCCGACACAGAACCTGTGATAAAAGGAAATAAATCATGTCACTCTACTAAACAGCCAAACCCGGACCCCCTTTCCTCACATAACGCCTATACACGTCCGACTTCCATCTCCCCAAAACCATTATGCGACTGTACGCCCATCCCCTACACCCTGCTTCTGTCGCCATCCGGATCCAGAATGAATGTGTGCCAAACTGCAACTCGTACTGACCAATACGCTGCAAGCCTGACCGCAAAACACCCAATAACTGATGGGGTGACACCCGCTCCCCTGACTGATGCCTAAAAACCACTTGTCCTCTCTCCCAAGCCGTCTTCCTCAACTAGCGAGCCCACCGAATGGGACACACCTCCAAGTCCGGGTAAGCCGCCAAAACCACCCGTGCCCCAAAACCTTGTTGGTCTGTTTTGGAGCTCCCGATTTTCACAACCAAGTGTCCATGCCCAAAGGCTATGTCGTCCCACGTCACCTCCCTGTGTCCCCGTGTCCCCAGGAGCTTCGACACTCTGAAAGCTCTGAAAAACATCCAGGTCATCAAAGTACGAAACAGTAGGCATTCAAACCCATTATAGCAAATGCTCCCGAGAACATGCGTCACCCTCTCCAATAAGTCCAGTGTCAGCGGCTGTCTCTTCGACCCTTGTCTCCCGCCCTCTTTTGCCCAACTGTCCAGAATATGCTGCCCCAACTCACCCGCCGATGGGGGATAACCCCATAACAGTTTGCCCATAAATGCAATGCCCGCCAATTTCCCGGAGTTGGTAACCCTGGACTGTCGTCTCTCCACCAACTCCATGATAAAATGTACCACATCGTCCACTCTATCGCGCTCGTCGTCC